>NC_033796.1:23832468-23872468 GCF_001876935.1 Asparagus officinalis
CTCTTGCTTGCGTGGGTCTTTAGCCTGTGACGGGGACGTCGATATCCGTGGACTATCTGGCAATCAGATTTGATCCAGAAAAATCGGGCAGAGCTTCGTCGATCCACGAGGAGATCTAGAAACTTGAAGCGCCTATCTCGGATAAAGCGAGATATTTGCTCTTCTTAGGATTACCGACGAGGGGTAATGCTAAGGAACGGATGCGGGTGATGTAGATCTGATGAAGAACTCTCTTGTGTTGAAGTGCTCGATCACTCTTCACTCCAGCAGGGCTTCGCCAATTCTCCAAAAATCCAGATCCCCAAAAAGGACACTCCTGGGGCGTCCCCAAAAATCTAGGACACCCCTGGGGCGTCCCCAAAAATCTAGGACACCCCAGAAATCTAGGACACCCCTGGGATGTCCCCAAAAATCTAGGACACCCCTGGGGCGTCCTCAAAAATCTAGGACACCCCTGGGGCGTTGTAGACGGTAAAAAATACCTCTATGGGTCTACAGGGAATTTGTCTAGGAGAAGAGTTCGCACGCCCAGTTCTCTGACACGAACCTAAACCGCGTAGACGTCGACTGGGCTCAAATCCAGGTTCGCCTAACGGTCGACTCGCCAGCATGAGTCAGGAGCGATCAGGATGGCGGAAATTTGCTCTTCGCTCAACTCGCCTGCCCGAGTTCGGAGTCGAATCCGCCAGCAAGCCCCAAAACCGTCAGTACAGCTGGGTATCCACTACCCCACGTGCTGAGGTGGGCCTTCCCACCTCTCTCAACCCAAAGGGAGAGAGAGCACAGTACCCCAGGGCCGTCAAAACGGCCGCCCACAGTGCGCACAGCGCGAAGGAGCTGGACAGGTGTCGAGTCAACCTGAGCATTCATAAATGCGACTCACCTCGGCTGTCTGAGTCTGGAGCTGGGTCCGCCGGCACTCGGCAAGCTGGCTAGACTCACTCGAGTACTGTACACCTACTTCACCGCCTCTCCTGACCGGAAAGGAGAAAGCGTCGTGCTCAAAGCACGCCGGGCGGTCACGCACAGTACTGGTGATCGGACAGACGCCTCATCGATCTGCGGACTCATAAATGCGGTTCATTAATGCTGGTCAAATTCAAATCCACTCGGATAGTAGTCGTTTGTTGCCTCACATACAAGAATGGGCCTTCCCATCGTAGGTGACAGGACATAAAGCACAATCCCTGGAATGACCGATCATGGTTTCGAGGAACAGCTAGACGTCTCTGAAGAAGATGTGGTCACATCCCACAATTCAAGGAGGAGTCAAGTTGTCCTTCTCCCATTTAAAAGCCTCTTCCGGCACACTGGAGAGGAGGTCGCAAAACTTAGGAAAAAGAGTTGAGACCAAGCTCTCTGCACAACTTTCTTTGCATTGCAGCACTACTGCTTAGTTCCGAGCTCCGATCGCCGGCGAACTAAACAGACCCGAACTCTCTCAAGTTGAGCTTCTACTGCGAACTGAAGCTCTCCAGCAACCTCATTCGAACGGTCCAAGGGAAGCAGACTCGACACGAGCATCGAGCGAAGCATCCTGTAGCCACCTAAAAGTCCCCACACAAAACAAAGAGGGCCTTCCCTCTGCTTCTGTTGTAACTATTTGATCATTAGTTTGTAATAAGCCTTCTTATAAATACAAACGAAACTCCCTCTTTCGGGAAATCAAATATTCACCCTACAGAAGATGGCGACCACAGTGGGAGAAGCTGTTTCATCGAGTGAAATGGTGGTGGCTCAGTTTGATGAGGTTGCTGTAGGGACGACAGTGGAGTCCCTAGAAATTGAGTTCGACCAGGCCAAGTACGAAGAGTACTTGTCCTCCTCCTCCTCTGGTGGCGATGCGTCCCGCAAACGTCACAGAGTCGTGCGTCGAGGCCGACCTCAGACGGTCAAAGCCTCTGCACCTACGGGTTCTACCCGAGTCTCATCGGAAGAACCCGTTCCCTCACAATCGATCAACGCCAAGCCGGGGGTCGAGCGCAAAGGGCAAGGGTCTGCCAAATGGGTCGCCAAGCGATCCCCGCAGACACCTACCCCGAAGGGAACGCCGGTTCACTCCGGCACAAACCACGCTGCCACAGCTCGCGGTGACGTTCTCCCCGTTGGGAGAACTAACCAACAGCGGCGGCAGGAACTCGTCAGACAGGAGGTCCAAACCTCCGTTCCTCATAACGGCCTGAGCCATCATACGGGCCCGAGGAACGCTAGGCGAGAAGGCAAACTGCCCGACATTGGGAGGCCCTCCAAGTCAGGAGCGCCAACTGAGGAAGGCAGAGCCGCCCGCTCGGGAAGACTTCGCTTCTCAGGTCATATCCCTGATGCGAATAACTCACTTCCAAGGAGTGAGCCTACCCGAGTAGGCGAATCCTCGAAGGCTGGCGAGCCTCGTCATAACCATTTGACGGATAAACGTAAAGGTAGAGAAGTAGGCGAGTCCTCGCGAACCCGTTCTTCCAGGCGAAGGGGTGAAACCCGCCCACGTACTGGAGCTCGCTCAAACGCGAAGACTCGCCAGTCAAGGCGAGATCGCTCGACTCCAGCACCAAAGCATTCCATCCAACGCGCACCAGAGGGCGCACCCAAAAACCTCTCGTCGACTCACCAGAGCGACTCTTCTGAGGCCGGGGGTTGTCACCAACCGCCCGTAGAAGACCTCAGAGAATATTTAACTCGCAAACGCACTATCCATGAGGCGAATCCTCAGTGCCACTGCGAGAGACTCATCCACACGGTCCTCGCCGACTGTCAATGCGTCGGAACGGCGAGACCTTCGGTGTTTGGGAGACTGTCCCAACAGTCCTCTCGACCAAGGCCCTCCCGTCAAAGGCGCCGTCACCAAAAAAGACGCGCTGCCGATGACTTGGAACTCTCATCCGCCACGGTTAACATGACGGATAAAGGGAAGGCAGTACTCTCCGACTCGCCAGACTCGGATTCCGCCCTAAGACCTAACACTCGGTCCGCTCGACGCCGGCAGGAAGGCATATTCCAGCGAACCCGTAGTCACCGGGGGGTAAGTATTGGGTTTGACTATTCCAACCTAATACCTCCCTCCTGCGGCGAAGATGAGGACCATTCGGCCGCTGCCACATCTCAGACCTCGCGCTCAAGCCAAGACGCGCAGGCGAAGGCACACATGACCAATACCAACCACGAGCAGACAATGGCTCAAAAGTTGGAGGAACAGCAGGCGACCATCGACTCTCTAAGAGAGATGATGGAACAACTGCTGAACAAGAAGAAAAAGAAGAAAAGGGCCCAACGCCCCTTACCCCGGCAAACTAGAGACAGGGAGTGGGTACCTCCCCTCCGTCCCGTGTCTGAGGCGGAGGATAATCAACATTCCGATTATTCCTCCAAGACATCAATAGGAACGTCGCACACTGCGGATAGCACCCGTGACAAGAGGTTCGATGAATTCCAAGACCAGCTGAACGCGCTGAAGCTTCAGCAAAATATGAACAAGCTGGGGGTGGTACGTCCCTACCCCACGGAATGGGACACGGTCCCATACCCAGCGAAGTTCAAACCCATCAGCTTGTTACAGTTTGATGGCAAGGGGTCACCCTCGCAGCACATCTATTATTTTATGGCGCAAACCGGATTCCTTACCGGGAATGACGCCATTCTCACTCGACTGTTCATAGGTACCCTCAAGGGGGTGGCCTTTGAATGGTTCCGCAAATTGGAGCCCGGCTCTATCAAGGCGTGGGCCGACGTTGAAAAGCTTTTCCTCGCCCGCTTCTTCGACGACGACACCGAGGTGTCAATGGCCACTCTCCTTGCTGAGAAGCAACGGAAGTCGGAATCGGTCAATGACTTCGTGAAGAGATTTCGGAACCGATCAGTCCACTGTCGGGACCAAGTTTCCGAGGCGACACTGATCGAGATGTGCCGCAACAACCTGTCGATCCATATCTTGTCCAAGATAGGGGCGGTAGAGACCCGGACTTGGAAGGAGCTTGTTCGCCAAGGTGAGCAAGTCGAAAATATGATCAAGAGGCTGGAGGCCGAAGAGCCGCAGTCCAAAAAGGGAGCAGCAGAGCCGGCTGCGCCAAAGAACCCTCCCCGATCGAAGGGAAAAGAGGCTATGGCCGTAGACTCTGCCGCGGCGCCAAAGTTCGTTCAAAAGCCGAAACCCAGGCAATTTGAACCGCGCCCCCAGCGGCAATATGATTTCAAAGAAGACCAGGTGGTAGCTACCTTCGACACTCTACTCAAGAGTG
Organism: Asparagus officinalis; assembly: GCF_001876935.1. Lineage (NCBI taxonomy): Eukaryota > Viridiplantae > Streptophyta > Magnoliopsida > Asparagales > Asparagaceae > Asparagus > Asparagus officinalis. The sequence goes on from NC_033796.1 coordinate 23,836,698, forward strand.
GGCGGATTAAGTTACCGGAAGCCACCAAGCCTGAAGAGGCAGACAAAACCGGTGACCCAAGTTACTGTGCATATCACAGATTCCTTGGGCATCACACAACCAAATGCTACGTCCTCAAGGACAAACTCCAGGCCCTCTACGACGCGGGGGTCTTGAAGAAAGAGAAGGTCCAAAAGCAGGTGACGGCGAACATGGTCACTTTGAGCTTTGGGACGGGTCTCCCAGAGGTTCAAGCTCCGGCGGGGATAATTCCTATCCCCAAGGCGATTTTGAAGATCACTAACGACGATCCTCACAACCAGCGGGAGAAGGGTTTGGTTCCACAAACTCTGCCATCAGGGCAAGTGATGTGGGTCCATCCGGACCTCCTCGACGACGAGCAGTGGACCGCACAGCCTTCCAAGGAGGCTAAGAGGAAATATTGCAACGTTGTCACCGCCATCCTGGATACAGACGACGCGGCGATGACTGCCTTAACCGACTCTGAAGAAGACACCAACGTCTTCGCCACGAGAGCCGGAAAGGAGTTTGCAAAACAATATCCCGCGAGGACGGAAAACCCAGCAGGACCTCCCGCGAGGCCGGCCGCAGCAGTCCCTCCCAATCCAGATGAGCCAAGTTCAAGCCGCCAGCCTTACCGGTTCAACGTGCTCGCGCAATTGAAAAGCATACCCGCGCGAATCACCGTGTACGACCTCCTCCGGTTGTCTAGGCCTACCCGGGAAGCCTTACAAGAGGCGTTGGCTGACGCAGAGGCGTTCTCGACCCATTTCTCGAAAGAAACGGAGATCGAACAGGGCTGTACAACTTGCTGCCAAGTCTCCGAGAGACAGATCCCCTGCATCACTTTCACCCCCGAGGACATGCTCATCAAGAACACGTCCCATGACCGGCCGCTGTACTTCACAGGATACGTCGGCTCGGCGAAAGTGGATCGGATCCAGGTTGACCCGGGGTCCGCACTGAGCATCGTGCCCCTGAAGCTAATCAAACATTTGGGGATACCGTCGAAGCGCCTAGCCTCGACCTCGACTACCATCTTCGGCTTCAACGCCACTGGGACTCGGCCACTCGGCAAAATCCGCCTGAAATGTCGGATAGGCGACATGAAGACGGAGGTGACGTGCTACGTTATCGATGCTGAACCCTCCTACAACATACTCCTGGGGCGTCCGTGGATTCATGGCAACCGGATCGTTCCATCCACACTACACCAATGTTTGAAGTATGTGGACGACTACGAGCGAGTAAGAACGGTAGTGGCCGACAAACATCCCTTTAAAGGGGTCGAGAACTACTTCGCGGATTCTCTGCTGTACCAGGACCCCGAACAGCCACCAGTGGAAGAACTGGAGAGTGGTAATGAGGCGGACAGCGAGCCTGAATACGGTGACAGCTTAATTCTGAACGACTTTGAGTCAATTGTAATTGGTTACGAGAGTCACCATGTAACCAACGCCGTTCAGGCAGAGAAGCTTATCATGAATGAAAAATCCGACCTTGCTTATTTGTCGTCTTGCTCCTCGTCCGAAGATGACGCACCTAATAACCTATGGTCGACACTCTACAGTGAGTCTTCTCTACACTTGCCGGTATGTTCGTCATACGTCTTCAAGACGCGACTGATCGAGCCATCGCGAGCTGTATTCGTCGTGCCAGCACGGAAGAGGTATCGAAAAGACATCATCTTCGGTCGAATCGATCGTCCCCTACGCACGCTATGGGACGAATCTGAGGACGAAGACCCAGCACCCCAGTTCTCGCAATACAGTCGAGTAGCGAAACGCATAATGAGCAACATGGGGTACGACCTCACTCGCTTAGAGGGCCTGAATTACGGCCGAGGACGCAAGACGGTCATCAAACCATCCTACGTCCCCAAAGGGAAGCCCTCAAATTACTTCAACAGGACTAGGAGAGGCTTAGGCTATCAAACAAGCTCAGACGCGAAGGTCGAACCCCGCGTCAAACAAGTTCAGACGCGAAGGTCGAACCCCGCGTCAAACAATCTCAGACGCGAAGGTCGAACCCCGCGTCAGACAATCTCAGACGCGAAGGTCGAGCCTCGCGTCAGAAAAGTTCAGATGCGTGGGTCGACCCTCGCGTCAAAAATCTGAGACGCGGAGGTTAAACCCCTCGTCAAGAAGATTAAACGACGGGGTCCAGCCCCGCGTTATGGGAACGAGTTTCCTCGTTAATTTCAAGATCAGAACTTGCCGGAGCAAGTTTAATGACCACGAAGGTCGTACTCACCACCGATCAAAGGAAGCTGGGGCGTCACATTCGCCTGAGCAGCGGCGCCGCCGGTCGGCACCGACGGTGCAGATCCCCGAACCGCAGCGGCATCAGGCTTGGAAGCGACGTCGGACTTGGAGGACTTCTTTGGTGCCATTGAATCTCGTCGGAGAAGAAGAATAGTTTTCGCCGGAGATGAAAACGAAATTTCTTTTTCGTTAAATTTTCAAGAAGAGTCAAATGACTCTTGATTTGACCCCTAGCGGTCTATTTATAGACAGCTATGAGCTGTCAAATCCTAACGGACGGGATTCGAGGCCATCAGCCCGCCCAAACTCGACCCTCGCGTTCGAGTTGATTCAGCTTCCAAACGCGATGCTCACCTGCGCGTTCAAATTTCCCAACGCTGGGCTCACCCACGCGTTCCAATTCTCAAATGCAGAAGGCATCTCTGTGTTGAGACCACCATGAACAGCAATTTCTTGGTTACCAAAGCGATCAAAGCCAGGAAGAAACAAACGACTCCACTGGGGAGTCTGTTGGAGGAGTACAGATAGAGTACAGTCAACAACGGCGAAATCATCTGACTCGATCAGGCGGGAAGAGCAATCAATCCACCAAATTCTGGGATCCAAAGTATTCCGAAAATTCGTCCCAGTCAACCGCGAACTTTCGAAAACTTTGGAGGGGGTTCTGTAGGTTGTCTAAAAATCACAATAGATAGCTTATTCAAACAAGCTCCGACAACGGAGGTCACAATCAGACGACTTCCCAATCACTGTATCCGCAACTCCACAATTGCCACAAACGCGACCTCACCTCTGAGATGATTGATCTTGATGGCTGTGACAACAGCATGGCTAATATCGTAGCAACTATTAGAGATGCTGATGAGCAGTGGGACGATTTCAGAAATAAAAAGTTGGACTCAGTTGGTGAGTTGCTTGGTAGAGAGCTATGGGCGAATATTCATCTTTAAGACACTATGGATGTTGATTCCCGTCTAGCTCCTACAACGAAAGCTACAATCAAATAGCTTTCGGGTCGATGATCGAAACATATAGTCGAATAGTTGCTTGGTAGAGAGCTATGGGCGAATATTCATCTTTAAGACACTATGGATGTTGATTCCCGTCTAGCTCCTACAACAAAAGCTACAATCAAATAGCTTTCGGGTCGGTGATCGAAAGCGGCAAATAGAGGACTTTTCACATAGATCGAGAAAGGTTACAATTCAACGACACTTCCGACAACTGATGAAAACTCTATGCAGCAGTCTTCACAATCTACAGTGAAAGTTACAATCTGACGACTTTCACACTCCACAACAGCTAAAAGCCAGGATTACTGAACAACGGTCCTTGCAACGCTCTACAGAAGAAGTTACAAATCAGCTAACTCCTTCTGAAACGCGGGTGTCATCCCCGACCCTCGCGTCGTCAAGCCATAGCGACCCTCGCGTCGTCAACCAACAGCGACCCTCGCGTCGACAATGCACAAGCCAAACGTGAGCGACCCTCGCGTTCAATGGTGTTCAACCAACAGCGACCCTCGCGTCGTCAATGCACAAGCCAAACGTGAGCGACCCTCGCGTTCAATGGTGTTCAGCTAACACCCAACTTCGCGTCTCAATTCAAAGAACACGAAGTTGAGGTTCTGAACGCCAGATTGGGCGTTTGACTCACTCAAACATAAGTCGAACGGTTCCAAAACCGTTTATCCCACGTTCTGAGGGATTTTCGCCCACGTAGGAGCGGATATAGGGGTCAGTTACAACCTCTTATCCCCCTATAAAAGCTCAACGAACTCAACTGAGTTACGGGTTGGATTTTTGGCATCTGAACCACACAGGTTGGATTCAAAAGATCTAAACCATACAGGTTGGAGATTTTCAGTTCTAAAACAAACTCGACAGAGTTAAAGGATCGGATTTTTGATAATCAGATCAAGGGTTGGATTCTTCATCATCAAAACCACTCAGGTTTGGAGATTCGGCAACAACAGCAACGAAATCCTTGGAGATAGGATTTTTGAACCAACCTCAGAAAATCAAATCTGAGAGAATCCTTCAACAACAGAAAAACAGCTTGATTATTAACCGAATTTTCGGTTCCAACAACTCTATTCACAGAGTTCAAACTCGTTCAGAGTTCTTAAACTCATTCAGAGTTATTCATAAAACTTTCCACGAAAGTTCATCGTTCCCACGAGATAAAGACGGTCGGATCGTCAACGGAGAGCAAGTTCGACGCAATCAATCGAAGGAAGCACTCCATCGCTGCCAAGAAGAACCCAGTTTTAAACAAAGGGGAAAATCAAATTCGTTTTCCTCTCTTTTGTAATCAAGTTGTAACCGAGATCAAAGGAATCAAAGTCACATTTTCTTTATTCTCTTCTTTACAATTTTTCCAACATACAAAAGATGGCGACTCTGCTGGGGACTAGCTTTTCCGACGATGAAGTGGTGGCTCAGTCCGACGTCCACCTCTTGGGAACGACTGTAGAAACTCTCGTCGTAGAGTTTGATCAGGCGAAATACGAGGAAGCCCTATCCTCTGGATCGCTTAGCCCCAAGGCTAAGCATGGTGTCCGCAAGATCTCCAAGGAGATCAATTCTGTTGTTGAAGAGCCGAAGAAAGCCCTCTCCTTCGGCCAGGAACTCAAATTGGCTCTGCTGGCTGAAAAGCCCACGTCCGCGTCAGCACAGCGTGCTTCGGGCCACAAACGGCCTCTGGAAGAGACGAGTTCCATAAACGTCAACGACGTTGCTGCTAAGGCTTTGAAACAAGCCAAAAAGAACGCCGCTCGCCGACGGAGAAGATCCATCCGACGAGCACACCTACGAGAAAGCCGATTGTTGGCCCAACGCGAAGATCGCGTTTCTAAAGATCCAACCGAACTTGGCGTCCCCAAAGAAGAACGCTCACTGCGTGGTAATGAGCCCAACTATCAGCCTAGGCTGATACAGCTCAAACGCGACCCTGAGTGGCGCGTTGTTCACTCAAAACGCAGCCCTCAGAATGGAGCTGCCAAAACCAAACGCGACCCTCATAGGCGCGTTCCAATTGAACATGACTCTCAGGAGTCTGTTTCACCAACTAAACGCGACCCTCAGGTGCGCGTTCAAACGAAGCATGACTCTCAGGAGTCTGTTTCACCAACCAAACGCGACCCTCAGGGGCGCGTTCAACCAAAACTTGACCCTCAGAGGTCAGGTTCATCATTTAAACGCAGGCCTCGGCCTAGTGTTTTCAAACGCGACCCTCGCGTTACTTCTCAAGAACGCGATCTTCAAGAGGTCCGTCAGGTTCAAAAAAGTCAGCGTGGCTTTAAAATTCACGTTCGACAAGAACCAATCTCACCTACCCAAGGGCAGGGGGTTCCAACTCCACCTCCAAGTCTGGGGAAAGTTTCCTCCTAAGTTCCTGATCTGCTGGAATTATTGTCAAGAGGAAAACCAACAGTGCAAGCAGCTCACTCATGTCAATGTGAGAGGCTCATCTCTGCAGTCCTGTCAGAATGCCCTTGTTGTGCATCCACCCCTCGGCAGTCCGTATTTGACAGGTTGACACACGTCGTTAGGCCTGCCAAACGACAACGCCGCAACAGAAAGAAGACAGTTGAAGCGGAATACCCTCAGGTCACTATCAACATGATCGGCCGAGGGAAAGCCTTGCCTACTGATTCCGATGAGTCACAAGAGAGTCATCACTCGACTGTCAGAGAAATTTGTGACCAGTTCGAAGGAGTATATCAGAATACTCGGACTCGAACAGGAGCTATTCGCCCTGTTGACTATCAAAAGTTAGCCAAAGGCATTACAACAAGCGAAGAACATTCGGCAATAGCTGAATCTTAATCATCAAGCTCTGTTGGAGCACGCGAGGTCTCCGCTTACATGTCAGGAAACCAAGAAGACATCGCCAAAAGAGTGGACGAACATAGTGTCATGCTCCAGGCGCAACAGGAGACACTTCTCCAATTGAAGGATATGTTGGCTCAGCTTCTTGCTGAAAAAGGCCACAAACCTGAGTCTTCCCGGAGAACAACTTCAAAGGGAAAACAAAGAGTGCATGAATATTCAGACCGTGAGACTCACAACCTGGGATCCTCTTCCGAGGGTGAGAGGGAGATCGAGAAAGAACTGCACCCTCAATCTACTAAGGTGGATGAGCTGGAAGCTCGCCTTAACGCAATCGCCAACAGAAGCGAGCTCCGCGAGGAAGGGGTAGTGCGACCTTACCCTGCTGAGTGGGATACAGCTCCCTACCCACCGAAGTTTAAGGCCCCTACCTTACAACCGTTCGATGGTACAGGATCGCCAAATCAGCACATTTACTACTTCAAGTCCCAAACTGGGGATGTAGTAGCAAACGACGCCATCCTGACCAGGCTGTTCATCGGTACCCTTAAGGGTGTCGCCTTCGAATGGTTCATGAAATTGCCTGCCGGATCTATCCAGAAATGGGTAGACCTGGAAAGGCTATTCTTGGCCAGATTCTTTGAGGACGACACGGAGGTCTCGGTCCCAACTCTTCTTGCCACTAAGCAAAGGAAAGGAGAGTCCATCAAAACCTATGTGGAGAGATTCCGCAGCATGGCATTGCGATGCCCCTCAGGTATGACCCAATCAACTCTGGTTGAAACTTGCAGGCACAACCTGCAGACCCAGCTCCTTGCTCAAATGGGGGTGGCAGAATGTCGCTCCTGGAGACAACTAGTCTCACAAGGAGAACAAGCTGAAGAAATAGTGGCACGGGTCAAAGCCGAAGAAATGCCACAACCCAAGCCGCAGCAGCAAAATCAGCAACGCAACCAGAACAACGCCCAACGGTCTAAGGGGAAGGAGACCTTGGCGGCCGACTACACGCGAGTTCCACCGCCGAACAAGCAGGGCAAAGCGCCAAATCAGCAAAGAGCGCCCAAGCAGTATTCGTTCAAAGAGGAGCACGTGGATACATTATTCCAATTGCTTCGAAAGAACAACAAGCTGCAATTGCCTGAGGTCAGGAAGCCGGATGAAGCAGGGAAAGTAGATGACCCCAGCTATTGTCGTTATCACAGATTCCTTGGACATCCTACCAAAAAGTGCTATGTCTTCAAAGACATCTTGCAGAATCTGGTGAATGCTAATGTACTCACCTTGAAGCCGGAACAGAAGACCGTATCAACTAATATGATAGCGGTCCAATTCGGTGATTTTCCCCCGGTGGTAACGACGAACGGCGTCGTCCCCATTCGCAAGGGAGAAATACGTCTGAAGAATGCTGACTTGCATAGTCAGAAGGACAGGGGGTTGGTGCCCCTCACTACCCCAAAAGGGGAAATCATGTGGGTCCATCCTGATCTGCTGGGAGATCAACAATGGACGAACACCCCGTCCAAAAAGAAGGGAGGCAAGGCTAAGTCTTCCAACATGATTAGCCCCTCCATTACTGAAGATGATGACCACCTCAAGCCTCTTACTGATTCAGAAGAGGAGAGGATTGTTCTAGCGGCATACCCAGAAGGCAATCCTGGCACTCGGTCAGGAAAAGCTTACCTGAGAGATTATGGCCAGAACGCTCCAGAGGTCGTGGAACAGCCCCAAGACGCTGGGGGTTCTGTTCCGAAAAAGCCAGTAGACAAAGGAAAACAGAAGGAGCTCCGATTCCACAGAAATCTCCACCAGGAAACTGGAGAGTCGAGCGCTCCCTTCCAATTCAACGTCATGGCGCAGCTGGCCAATATACCGGCCAGGATTACTTTATATGAGCTCCTAAGGTTATCCAAAACTACCAAGGAAGCTCTGATTGAAGCCCTGAAGAATACAGAGAGCTTCATCACCCAAGTCACCCCGGCTCCCGAAGCCTCTGATGATCAAACTTGTCTGCAATGTCTGCAAGCGGCGAGAAGTCTACCCTGCATATCGTTCACGCAAGAAGATATGCAGGTCAAACATGAACATGACCGACCACTGTACTACACAGGATATATCGGATCTTCCGAAATCAGTCGTGTTCAAGTTGACCCGGGCTCAGCACTCAGCATCATGCCCTACAGGGTCATGCAGGTCCTAGGGATTCCCATGCACCGGCTGCACACCACCCAGACTACAATCTTCGGGTTCAATGCAAACAGTACCCGACCCCTGGGAAAGATTAAGCTCAGATGCCAGATCGGAGATCTCAAGTCTGAGGTAGCATGCTACATCATAGATGCGGACACGTCCTACAATCTTTTGCTAGGACGACCATGGATACATGCAAACCGCATTGTCCCATCTACTTTGCATCAGGTTATGAAATACGCCAATGACAAGGGCGAAGTCAGAACCTTGATCGCAGAGAAATACCCCTTCCGAGGAGTAGAAAACTTCCACACCGACTCCGTCTTCTATTTGGAATCCCAAGAGAAAGAAGATGTGGACAGCGGTAATGAAGCTGACATCGAGCCAGACCCCGATGAAGATTGTCCTTGGGAGTTAAACTTTGATGTAATGGGTCAGGGTGAGAGTAATAATGATGTACCGAGTGGGGGCGAGTGGTGCATTAATGAAGATTTCATTTTAGCGTACTTGTCTGATGTCTCTCTTAACAATAAACAAATAGAGAACGATTCTAGTGCATGTACCAACCCATGGCACGTACTGTGCACCGAGGCGTCACTCACCTTACCGATTCAGTCGTCTTTCGCTTCGGATGAAGAAGTGGAGGACGCACAGAAGGCTTTCTTCAAAGTCCCATCCAAAAGGAGAGGACAGAAGCCGATCTGTTTTGGTAAAGTCAAACCCGAACCACTCCAACGTGAAAGTTCGGAAGAAGACGATGGGGTCCCCCAATTCCATTACCATGAACCCAATTCTAAATACTTAATGAAACGAATGGGGTATAATTTTAATGAGAAACAGGGCCTGAACTTCGGGAAGGGAAGACGAACACCGATCCGGATGTCTCTCACTCCTGAAGGAAAACCTCCGGATTATTATCAAAAAACCGGAAGGGGCGTGGGTTACGTCACACCTCCCCCCGCCTCGGAAAACGAAATTAGTAATTACTTACGTCATGATCAGTCATCCGGAATATCGTCATACGAGTCTGACGTCAGCATTGGACCCTTCTTTAAAAACTTGACTGTGAACATGGTTTCAACAAGTCATCCAGACGAAGACACAAGGGGTGACGAGGAATTATTGGAATCGACCGATGATCCTTGGATCAAGCGTCTCAATATCTTGTGGGATATGCGTTTCGAACAACGTGAACCGCCCACTGAAGATAAAGTAATCCAGGTCAACATGGGAGATGAACATGATCCCAAGCCCATATTCATAGCTGAAGACTTGTCGTCATCCGAAAAAGAAGACCTTATATCTCTCATCCGAGAATATATAGATGTCTTCGCTTGGAACTATGAAGATATGCCCGGCCTTGACCCGAAGGTGGCCATGCACCGGCTCAACATCGATCCGGATGTAAAACCCGTTAAACAGCAACAACGCAGGTTTCGTCCAGAGATCATGGAATCAATTGAGTCAGAAGTTAAAAAGCTTATAGACTCAGGTTTTGTTAGGGAAGAACAACACCCTGACTGGGTGGCCAACATTGTTCCAGTTCCCAAGAAGAACGGTAAGGTCCGGATATGCATCGATTTCCGCGATCTCAATGCCGCCTGTCCGAAAGACGAATTCCCACTCCCCATCACGGATGTTATGATAGACAACACTTGCGGATATGAACGGATGTCTTTCATGGACGGATTCTCTGCGTACAATCAGATCAAGATGCACCCGGACGACGAGAAACATACTGCTTTTAGAACACCGCTGGGGGTGTATTGCTACACAGTGATGCCCTTCGGCCTGAAAAATGCAGGTGCAACTTATCAGCGTGCAATGAACACTATCTTTCACGAACACCTCCGAAAGAAGATTGAATGCTACGTTGATGATATAGCAGTAAAGAGCCAATGTAAGGACGATCATCTTGCAGACCTGAAGACAATGTTCGAGATCATGCAGACACATCAGCTGAAGATGAATCCGACGAAATCGTTTCTCGGAGTTTCAAGCGGAAAATTCCTGGGATTTATCGTTACTTCCAAGGGAATCTCTCTTGACCCGGAAAAAGTGCGTGCCATCCAAGACATGCCACCTCCGAAGAATCTCAAAGAGCTCAGAGGTTTGCAAGGCAGACTGGCCTACATTCGAAGATTCATATCAAATCTTTCAGGGCGCTGCCAACCCTTCTCCAAACTCATGAAGAAAGGAGTATCCTTTGTTTGGGATGGAGAGTGCCAAAAAGCATTCAAGGAGATTAAAAGATATCTCACTCAACCGCCAGTCCTCGTGGCCCCGATATCAGGAAAACCATTCCTGTTATATGTGAGAGCCATGGACCATTCTCTTGGAGCTTTGTTGGCCCAGAACAATGATCAAGGTCAAGAGCAAGCCATCTACTACCTGAGCAGGACTATGATGGGAGCCGAACACCGGTACAATCCGGTAGAAAAAGAATGTCTCGCTTTGGTATTCGCAATTCAAAAGATGCGACATTACCTAGTTGGACAGACAATTCATGTTATCTCCAAGGTGAATCCCTTGAGAGTTTTGATGAAAAAACCGTCATCTCTAAATTGCCGACTCGCCAAGTGGGCTATTCTCTTGTCACAGTACGACATGCAGTTCATGCCCCAAAAGGCGGTCAAGGGTCAAGCACTGGCCGATTTCTTAGCCGATCATCCGGTATCGGGAGCGTCCAAGTTGTATGAAGAATTACCTGACGAGGTCGCCGAAGCTTGCGCTACTCAAGAAGCTACGCAAGTGTGGAAGTTATTCTTTGACGGTGCATCCAGAGCAAACCCTCACGGAGCAATCACCGCGGGAGTAGGAGTATTGCTAATCTCTCCGAACGGCTATGTGATCCCAAGAGGGTTTTCCTTAATCGAACCCTGCACCAACAATGTAGCCGAGTATAATGCTCTGCTATTAGGAATGCAGTTTGCTGAAGAGCTTAATATTCAGCACCTCGAGGCCTACGGTGACTCTCAACTCATCGTTAATCAAGTTCGAGGGGAATACGAAGTACGTCATGAGGATCTAATCCCGTACTACTTCGCAGTGCTAAAGCAAGCTCAGAAATTCAAGGGTTTCTTTATCGAATATGTTCCGCGAGCTCAGAATGCGTACGCGGATGCTTTAGCTTCTTTGGCAACCTCATTAGCATTGCCACCGGATGCTGAAACAATGATTCCGGTCGCAGGACGCGAATTATACTTTTCCAAGATTCCTAAGGAGGAAAAGCCAGACAAAACTTCCCGAAGAAGTCTGTACAACCTCTATGGAATTTGAGTCTAGGGATTGGCGATTCCCGTATATCGACTATGCCATATACGGCATCCTGCCCGATGACCCCAAGGAAGCGGCTTCTATCAAACGAAAGGCCCTCCGATTCTATTACGATGCAGTCTCGCAAGTCCTGTATCGTAAGTCACATGATGGAGTTTTGCTTCGATGCCTCTCCCGGAAGGAAACAAAAGAAGCCCTCAAGGAAGCTCACAGCGGAATGTGCGGAGCTCATCAGCCCGGCGCTAAATTAGGAGATCGCCTCCGACGAATCGGCTATTATTGGCCGAAGATGTTTTCAGACGCGGTTGACTACGCTAAACGTTGTCACGCATGCCAAATCCATGGAGATTTTATCCACCAAGCACCGGGGAACTTACACCCTACGTCGGCGACTTGGCCATTCGAGATGTGGGGCATGGATATCGTTGGACCGATTTCCCCTCCGACGTCTAAGGGACACCGGTTCATTCTAGCCGTAACCGACTACTTCTCCAAATGGGCGGAGGCTATCCCACTGAAAGAAGTCAAGACTTCAAACGTGATCAAGCTCATCAAACATCACGTGGTCTACCGTTTTGGAGTCCCGAGACGAATAGTTCACGACAACGGGACACAATTCATCAGCTTTGGGTTTCAGAGATTCTGTAACAGATTCAGAATCCAAAGTGTAGCATCAACGGCATATTATCCGCCGGCAAATGGTCTTGCAGAAGCTTTCAACAAAACCATAGTGAAGCTTCTCAAGAAGTTTGTTTCCAAGAGCCGGCGCGATTGGGATGAAAGACTCGGTGAATGTCTGTGGGCTTACCGCACGACAGTAAGGACCTCTACAAGAGCCACACCATTCTCTTTGGTATATGGCTGCGAGGCTGTGTTGCCATTGGAAATCCAAATCCCTTCCCTGAGAGTTGCCATTACAACTGGACTAACAGAAGAAGAGAAACATCAACGACGTCTGCAAGAACTTGAAGCCCTAGACGACAAGCGACTTCAAGCTCAACAACAAATAGAGTTGTATCAAGCCCGTATTTCCAAAGCCTACAACAAAAAGGTTAAGGAACGGATCTTCAAGAAAGGCGATCTAGTGTTGGCCAACAGACGACCCATGGTGATGACACACAAAACCAAAGGGAAGTTCAATCCTAAATGGGAAGGGCCCTTCGTAATAGAATCAGTCTATTCGAACGGAGCATACCGCCTCATCAATCAAGAAGGAGACAGGCTCATGATGCCAATTAATGGGAAGTTTCTCAAGAGATATTTCCCGTAAATCATGTAGCCCCCTAAACCCCAACCAAATCAGGCTGGGGGTTGCCCATTCATGGTGTAATTCTATCTTGTATTTCGTCATGTTAACAATACACCTCTGACGATTGTAATTTGATGGAATTATTCTAAATAAATGATAAAGGGAATTTCGATAACATTTGCATTATTTTCTATTGTCTTGAACCAGATTTCAATAAAAAGAGACGATAAAGAGCAAAAGTGATATCGTTTTCATTCGATGTGGTTAATCCAAACACAAAGTGAAAAAGATACAAAATTCCTTAATCAAAAACAGGTCAAGAGCTAAACATCAGGCTTCATTAACTTGAGGGTTTTTAGCCTAGACTTGAAAGCAGAAAGTTTCTTCTGGTGAGCCGCTCGGACTTGTTCTTCGATCTCTTTCCTGAGGTCCACTTCAACAGGTGATGCAGCGATGATCTTTCTTCGAATTCCTTCACATACGTTGAGCGCGCGGTAAAAAGCCTTAGAAATTGGGCCACTTTGAAGCTCAAGTCCTTTTCTAACACTCTCGTACTGAAGTAACTGGGCTTTCTTCTGATCCAACTCAGCTTCTAGTTGAGCTATAGCCTCTTCAGTAGCACGAATATCAGAAACAACACCCTTGATATTGCTATATACTTGGGTATGCTGCTTTCTCAGGATCATGCCCTGGGTGATGCGCTCTCGAGATTATCGCCAAGGAAAGAGCCGGCTCCACTTCAGAATCTAAATTGGCGCGCTGTAACTCCCTGAAAGCTGTCAATTCTGCCATCAAAAGAGTGATCCCACCCTGGCAGTGCTCAGTCCAGGATGCATCCCCTTTGGCCTTGATGTCGTCCAAACATTGGCTCAAGATCGATTTACAGTCTTCAAGAGAAGCCCCCTCAACACTGATCATACCAATAATTGTTTGCATCCAACGTTCCAGCTCCTCAACTGATTTCTTCAAAGCCCGCGAGCGTGGAGGAGGAAGAGTTTGATAGATTGAATCCGTATGATCATCCTGAACAGGTGTTGGAGCAACTTCAGAAGAAGGACCCTCTTCAGCCCCATCGTCTTCAGGAACTGAAGGGATCGATAGAGGCATTTCGTCCTCTCCGTCAGTAGAACGCTCAACGAGCGCAGACTTCATCGCATCCCCCATTATTTTGGCCCTCTTGGAATTCTTGGCCATGACAGGTATCCGCTTACGGATTCTCCTGTCATACTCACCTTGCTCAGCAGCAGAAAGAGCTTCCTTACCCAATCTTAAAGAACGAGGTGTAGGAACGGGCTCTTCTGCAGGAATCTCCTCAGTTGTCTTTCCTTCAGGGGAATCATCAATCGGCTTTCCCTCTTCAATTCCCGTAGGAACCTCTTCTTCAGAGGATTCTACGGTGGACAAGTCTTTAAGAGCTTCAACGGCTCCGGTCGCTTCCTGTTCACAAGATAGGTATTCTTCCATCCCTGGTAGACGAGTACTCGCAAAACCACTCCGTGAACGGTACAATTCCCGAATTGCGTTTATACATGAAGTATAAGCGTCATATTTCGGAATCTGAGAAGCTTCAGCAAACCACTGGCGGAAGTCCATAACAGTAGAGCAGCCAGGTGATGAATGGGGTAAAGTGAATTGCGCATGGGTTCCCCCGGCGGAGAAAAAGTACCATGCGCGAGCTCCTTCGTATAAATTCCCAATCTGAGCTAACGCCGGGTTAGGATTGCCAACATAGAGTTGGTCATATCCAAACTTTCTCGCGAACCGAGAAGGCATGTAAGGCTCGATTATGCACTTCTCCCGCAACCGGTAGACCAGGTAGCCTAACCTGATCATAAGAAGCCAGCTGAAGGTACCCTCTTCTAAAGAAGACGAGCCTTCAAAAAGCAAGTCCATAAAGTGGGCATCCTCCACATCAGCTCCATCAAAGTTAGGAGCACAGCAGAAAACACGGTAATTGTCTTTCCGGGATAGAAGTTGTCGAGCCCTGACTATATAAGAACTAGTCCACGTGGCCGACTCCAATCTCTGTACGAAGGGAGTGTAAGCGTCATCCCCCTCATGCACTACCGTCATCAAGGAAGGGCAATGCAACACGAACCAGGCCACTAAATATGTATACGGCATTGGTACACGTGCTATCGGTCTTGACGGTACTACACACCGCTTCAACCAAATCATGAAGAAGCCTGCAAGCAGAGCCGTGTCAGAGATAGGAACTGTGGCTTGGTAGTGAAAACTTTCAAACTCGGCACCAGCTTCAAAATCATCCTCTGCATGCTCTGTCTTATAGGTAGCACTGGAAGCTGTAATTCGAGCTTTGGCATCCTTACGAGAGATCACAGCAACCCGAGATACGGCTACATCTTTCCGGTTTAAATTCTGAAAGAGGTAGTCTGCCCACGTGGTATGCATAATGCCCCCTCCACGCATCCCAAAGACTTGGGCACATATGTGGAAGTGGCACATCAGCTCCCAGAAAGTAGCACAAATTTCCGGGTGCGCCACCTTCAGTAGAGAAAGTTCCTCGGTGGTGGGAATGAACTCCTCGTAGGGCATTTTTCCAAGCGACAGCCCCGACACTGCCTGCATCTCATGAAGAGCAAAACCTAACTCTCCAGCAGGCGTAAAGAATGTGCAGCTGTCAGGGTTATATTTCTCCAACATAGCGAAGAAATTATGAAGACTCTGCACGACTCCCTGTCGTGTAGCTAACACCGGAATTGTGAGACCCGATTGAGTGAGCGAATCCTTAAGCTCTTCAAGAGTGAAGTCAACCATGCAGGTCCACCAACCTCCTTCTCCGGAACAGATCCATCCAGGAGATCTAAACGTCTGGGTAGAGAATTCACCCTGAGTTGCAAGGAATTGGCGAATAAAGATGTTCGCTGGACGTGGCACCTCCTGAACCAGCTCCTTCTTCTCAAACAAACCAGGTCTTAACCCCTTGAGTTGTCCCCCGATCCGTGTACGAGCTCGCCGACCAAATCCGAGCGACACGTTCTCCTTCTCCTTTACTATGTCGAAGGTCAAACCCCGACGGCAGCTCACATTCAGAAAGTAGGAGAGAGGGTACATCCTCTTCATGCTAGGGAGAAATAAAAAGCGATTATCAACTCTCCGCAGCAGCTTTGAGTCTTCCATACATGTGAGATGATCATTAGCTGGTATGCGATCTCCAAATATGAACGCTGGTTTAGGAAACTGGGCACGGCCAACAGGGGTCTCCAAGTCCAAGTCAGTTATCAAAATCCTGAGAGTAGAGCATTGAGGGAATTTAATCATTTCCGCTCTTTCCGAATCAGGAAAAGTACACAATGGAATTTGGTTCTGAAGACTGAATATTTCATTCGCGTCAGGTCCCCCGATGTACCCAAAATGATGCTCTTGTGAAAGTGGCACGTTTGGGAGAAGTACTGCACAATCAAAAGCAGAAGTTAGCGGCGAGCTATCAACATAAAGGCATAGCCTGAAACATAAAGGGTTAAAGGCTCATGTCGAAATCTCCAACGCGAAGGTCGAACCTCGTGTCAGAAATCTCCAACGCGAAGGTCGAACCTCGTGTCAGAAATCTCCAACGCGAAGGTCGAACCTCGTGTCAGAAATCTCCAACGACACCCCTGGGGTGTCCCCAAAAATCTAGGACACCCCTGGGGTGTCTCTAAAAATCCGAGACACTCCGTTGTAAATTCTTCGTCCGAACTCGGATTTTAGTGATTCGAATTGTGTTGGAATTCTGACGAAGAGTTCTATCAGCCCCGATGGTTGGATTATCTGTAGAACGAACGAGACACGAAAGGCGTTGTTCTTTTTGTAAACATCGCGGGGCTCTCGATTAGCCTGTGCCTTCGTTATTCCGAAATTCTGTCAGCTCACGTAGTTCGTCGATTCACTTCAAGCTAGTGATGTTCATTGTCGTTCCTTAACACTGAGCTATTCGTGGAGACCTATAGGCAATTTTCGATGCCTACAGGGGTCGTACGCGACCTCCTAACAAATTAATTTCTACAACGGCCCGTTTGGCGGTGCGTGCAGAAAACCAGGAGCCCGTTAAGGTTTCACCCTCACAAAGGTGTGATTCCAAGCGTGTGACTCCTGTAGACGCCAACAAGGCGATGTTTACTCAGATAAAAATGCATCAGACAAAAGAATGTGTTATACCTGAGAATTCAGGTAAACAGCCGATAGGTTGCTCCGACCGCAACGTCGATGAGTTGTACTATCGGGCTGGGGGTACGAATAAATCTCGAAAGAGAAGTACCTGGGAAGCGGACTCTCACTGTCCGTGTACCAAATTTATCAGGACAGTATTATCAGCGTGTAGCTGCCCCAAGACCGCTCCACAGAGGGTCTCGGTATTTGAGAGGGTCTCCACTGAAGCATCAAAGCCCAAATCAAGGCGTTTTCGCAAAAGACGATTGGTTGTTCGAGATGACGAACTCCCAACGGTTACTATCAACGTGGTCGATAAGGGGAAGTCTCCGGTTAGTTCAAATAGCTCCAACCCCAATTTTTCTCCAGGAAGAGAAGTCAGTTCGGGAATAACCCAACGAACATCTCAGCTTCAGCTAGAAGCCGTTGGACATAATGATTACCAGGGCGTCCATGAAGGAATCCATTCCGATGACGAACTCTCGGATTCTTATTCCGTAATCGCCTCTGACGATACAACGTCTAGCATAGGACAAGCTCGGGAAGTGTTCATGATCAACACCGAGCAAATAGCCAAAATCATTGAGAATGCTCTAGCCAAGCATAAAGAAGCATTCAAAATCGAAATGGAAATGGCTATGCAGGAGATGAGACAAATGCACGACCAACAAATCCGAGCTTTGTCGAATCAGCTAGGTGAGTCCAGCCGTCGCAGCACTGCTAACCAAGCAGGTAGCGATTCAGATGTGGATGAACACAACGCTGGGGGTGGCCCCACTAAAAATAATAACGACGCTGGGGGTGGACCCACCAATGATGATAACACTGGGGGTGGCCGCATTATTCCTCTCAAAAATTATCCAAAACAAGATATAGATGAGGACGAAAAGATGAAGGACATCGAGAGCAAAATTAACGCTCTGATGTCTGCTCGAGAGGTAAAGAAGACCGGCGTTCCGTATCCTTATCCAAAAGAGTGGGATTCGATTCCGTATCCGGCAAAGTTCAACCTGATCAACTTCATGCCGTTCGACGGGAAGGGCTCGCCCACTCAGCATCTGATCTACTGTTCAACCTGATCAACTTCATGCCGTTCGACGGGAAGGGCTCGCCCACTCAGCATCTGATCTACTTCAAATCCCACTTGAGTATGATCTCCGGCAATGAAGCCTTGATGGTTCGGTCATTTGTTGGCATGCTTCGTGGGCCTGCCTTCGATTGGTACCGTCGTCTCAAACCTGGAAGTGTCAATAGCTGGGAGGACCTGGAGAGCATGTTCCTCGCTCATTTCTTCGATGATGACGCCGAAGTGTCGATCAGGACACTTTTCGATGAGAAACAAAAAGACGGAGAGTCGGTGGATACCTTCATCAAACGATTCCGCAATCAGGCAATGAACTGTAAGGATCCCGTCACGGAGGAATTCGTCTTGCAGACCTGTCATAACAACTTGTCCATTAACATCTTAGACGTTATGGGAGTAGAGCCGCTCAATACTTGGAAAGAGTTGAAGGTGCGCGGAGAGCAGGCCGAACGCTTCCTCAGAAGGAGGAAGGTCGAAAGAAGCCAATCGATGGCTAACCCTCTGAATCCGAGTCTCATTTCCCATGATGAAGGGAAGGCACCTACAACGGTTATTGATGTTAATCAGACGTCGCAACAACAACCCCGAAGACAGCAGAAGACTTCGGATTCGAGGCTCCAAAAAGAGTACTCATTCAAGGACGAAGATGTTCCAACCATCTTCGAGACCCTTCTTGAAAACAACAAGATCAAGCTGCCACCCATCACAAATCAGGAGGAAACTGACGGTACTGCGGATCCGAAGTACTACGTGTACCACAGGAGGATCCTTCATCCCACCAAGACATGCTTTACTTTAAACAATATCATTCAGACTTTGGTTGAAGCCGGCGTCATAACGTTAGGATAAGCCAAATAAGAACGGCAATACTCCGACAAGTATAAGAGTATAAACTGCTCCTTCCTACACTCCGATAAGTATAAGAGTATAAACTGCTCCTTCCTACACTCCTATAAGTATAAGAGTATAAACTGCTCCTTCCTAGACCCCGACAAGTATAAGAGTATAAACTGCTTTTCAATCCTCCGACCGGTATAGAGGTTAAACTGCTTCCTGATACTCCAATAGGTATATGAGTCTAAACTGTTTCCTACCGTTGACGGGAAGTTCCTGGAGAATGTTACGCTAATATTCTTAAGGATAACCCGGACATGTAACTGAGTACAAAGTCAGACCCAGTTCCAAGAAGGAAGCTGGGGGTGGATGATTCATGTAATGGGGAGTTCCCGGAAGAATGCTACATATAATTTTCTTAGGGATAACCAGATCATTACGGACAAAGTGATAAACACTAAACCCCCACTGTAATTTGTATGAGTCAACACTCCCGTTGTGATTTGTGCTCCCACTCTCACTGTCTACCTGGTCAAACCTTCCTATAGTTAGGGCCACAACAAAAATTCCCTCTCGATTTCTCCAATGAACGAGAGGTCCACTTTCAAATCGAGTGATCAAACATTCCTACAGTTAGGGTCATCTCAAACTTCCGCTTGGTCAAACCTTCCTACAGTTAGGACTAAAACCACAATTCACTCTCGATAAACGAGAAATTCATCTTTAGTTCGGTAATCAAACATTCCGACAGTTAGGGTTATCCGAATCTTTTCGATTCTCGGAGTGGAGATCTCACTCTTAGTTTTACCTTTCCGGATTCTGGGGGTGGAGATCCCACCTCGAGTCTCCTTTCCAACTGGAGATAGAATATAAAATTCTTCCTCTTCAGTATTGGGAGATAGAATATAAAATTCTTCCTCTCCCATTTTGGGTTCGTCTTTGCCCCAAGAGAAGACACCATTTTTTCAACTTCCAAAATCTGTGCCTCACACGCACGGGGAATTTTATCCCGAATCCTAAGTAGGAATAAGTCACCGCCTAACACGCGTTGTCGGTTTAGTCTTTCACCGATTGAAGAAGATACCAGAATTCCAGTCTGGGGAATTTTATCCCGAAGCCTAAGAAGGGATAAGTCAGCGCCTAACACGCGTTGCCGGTTAGTCCTTAACCGTAAAAAGAACCAAAGCCCACATATTCGATATTGTGGCAGGTTGTTATTCATAACATCATAATCCGTGCCTTACACGCACGGGGAATTTTATCCCGAATCCTAAGAAGGGATAAGTCAGCGCCTAACACGCGTTGCCGGTTAGTCCTTAACCGTAAAAAAGGGACAAATTCTCACATATTCAATATTGTGGCAGGTTGTTATTAATAATGCTAAAATCCGTGCTTCACACGCACGGGGAATTTTATCCCGAAGCCTAAGCAGGGATAAGCCAACGCCTAATACGCGTTGCCGGTTTAGTCTTTTACCGATTGAAGAAGACATCAGAATCCGATTCTGGGGACTTTTATCCTGAATCCTAAGTAAGGATAAGTCAGCGCCTAACACACGTTGCCGGATAGTCTATTCCCGTGACAAAGACAAAGTCTACGTATTCAATATCGTAGCATCAAGTCTAAGGGAGTTTATTCCTTTAGAACAACGTCACATGCGGAACGGACTTAAACAATCCGCATGCTAGCCCGACTCAAACGGTAGTCGGTAAAGGCTCATCAAACCCATTGATGGCTAAGGATTTGCCAAAAATTCTATAAATGCGAGTCATTGACGCATCAACTCCGTTAGTTGGTCTCGTGACTCGATTATCCAACAACATTAAGATAAGATCCACACATGCAGATGAATCAGCTTTAACAGTTGGTCCTGCAACCCCGACACTTGGGACCACCATGCTCCAATACCTTAAGAGCTTAAACTGTGTATACTCTAACAAATGTATGAGTATAAACTGTATTAACATCGGGCGATCCGAAACTCTATGTCAATGCCGGTCAACGCGTAACCCTAGGTCAACGCCAGTCAACGCGTTACGATCAAAAGTCAACGTCGGGCGATCAAAATCCTAAGGTTGACGCCGGTCGATGCGTAACCCTAAGTCAACGCCAGTCAACGCGTTGCAGTCAAAAGTCAACATAAGACGATTTAAACCCTAAGGTCAACGCCGGTCAACGCGTAACCCTAGGTCAACGCCAATCAATGCGTTGCAATGAAAGAGTCGATGCGACGAAGAGGGTCAGTTCTAAGTCAACGCAATGACACGAGCCAAACTTAACTCATCAGTTTTAGACTCGAGACTCCGACGACGGCCAGACGATAAACGCAGCGCCGGAAGGACTTCAGCTATTCGTCAAAGCATCGAATAGACTGGAAATCGAAGGAGCCAAGAGTCGAAGCTAACTACAGGTCCTTTACACCGATCGAAGACTGGACCAATCACATCCAAAGTATTTCAGCCTCTTTTATAAAAGAAACAAGTCTGGAACGCTTTGGAGGGGGTATCTGTAGGCATCAAAAATTGCCTATAGGTCTTTGTGAGCAGCTCAAAGCTAAGAGGAGGTGAGGAACATCACTATCCAAGTCATAGAATCTTGATTGACGTCTATGAACGCTTGAAGTGAATCGACGAACTACGTGAAGTAACGAAATTTCAGAATAACGAAGACACGAACTGATCGGGAGTCCCGCGTCGCTTACAAAAGATGAAACGATGCTCCTATCTCAGCTTAATCTATAATGATATAATCATCAGAGCTTATAGAACTCCTCGTCGGCTTTCCAACGCACTTTGAATCACTCAAATCCGAGTTCGGACGAAGAAATTACGGCGGAAACGGACAAGTGCACGGAAAAGAACGTCTCAGCCTGAGTTGAGACACCCCGAGGTGTCTCGGCACAAGCGAGACACCCCAGGGTGTCTCAGCCAAAGCCGAGACACCCAAGGGTGTCTCGGCCTCGCTGAGACACCCAGGGGTGTCTCCAGGCCTAAAAACGGTCTTTTGTGCAGTTTCAACCACCCGAACGCTCCCCGAGCCTATAAATACAGCCTCAGGCCCTCATTTTTCGAGATCTGGAATTCTCGAGTGTTGGCGAAGCCCTGCCGGATTGAAGATCAAAAGGTGCATGAATTTCAGAGAGGAGGAGGAGAGATCGGATCGAGTTCATCGGCATAAAGAAGAGGAGCTCGTCAGATCTGCAGTTCTCGTGTTCGTCCCTTAAGATTACCCCATTGTGGTGATCTTAAGAAGAGCAATTATCTCGCTGTTGCCGAGATAAGCGCTACGGCTTCTTGATTCCTTCGCGAATCGACGAAGCTCTGCCCAATTTTTCAGCAATCAGATCTGATCAACGGTGGTCCACGGATATCAACGTCCCCGTCACAGGCCAAGTTCCCACGCAAGCAGAAGACCGATAAACAATCTCTGCGTTTGTTTGATAAAATTGTAAACTTTTTTTTATTTTCATTGTGTAAGGAGATCTTATAAAAAGATCAACCTTTTATTTTATTCGAGTTTATCGTAACGACTAAAGTTATAATAGATTCGATAGCAATGAAAACAGCAACTTTCGACGCAAACAAATAGTGAGCAGAGTCGATTGCTACAACTTGCTATATTGTGAACCGATCTCCACATTCTACACTGGATAGTGATACACCCTATAGGGTGTGGTCAGGGGAGCATGCAGATTATGAGAGGCTTCGTATTTTTAGGTGTACCGTCTACTATCATGTTAACGAGGGAAAGCTTGACGCGAGGGCCAAGAAGACAAATTTTTTGGGGTGTTCAAAGGGTGTAAAAGACTATCGCCTTTGGTGTACAGAAGATTCAAAATTCGTGATCAACAAGGATGTTACATTTGATGAAAAATCCATGATTGCTAGGACGCCCAAGGATGATGGTGTTAGGACCGTTGAGACTTCAAAGTCCCAGGTTATTGAGATAGAACCTAAAGACCAACCAGGTTCTAGTCATGTTCAAGTGGAAAATCAGGTAGATGATGAGCTTGAGCAGGAGGGGGTTCAGTATAAGAATACACAAGCACTACAAAAATAGCAGCTCGAGGATAGTTTGACTTCCACTAGGCCAAAGCGAGCATACAAGCAGGTACTGAAGCTGGGGGCTGATCAACCCCTGAAGCACTATGGGTAGGTTAATTTGGTGGAATACGCACTCTCGATGGAGGATGATGAGCCGGTCTCCTTTAAGGAAGCTATTCGGGATAGAGATAATGAGAGTTGGTTGGCTGCGATGGAAGAGGAGATGGAATCTCTTCGAAAGAACCAAATATGGGAGGTGGTACCATTGCCCAAAAGAAGAAAAACTATTGGTTGTAAGTGGGTGTATAAAAGAAAGGAGGATCCTTCAGAGCTCGGTAGTACAAGGTACAATGCGAGGCTAGTGGCTAAGAGGTTTGCACAAAGAGAGGGTATGAATTACAATGAGATTTTTTCTCCAGTGGTGAAACACACTTCTATTCGGGTGCTATTGAGTATTATTGCTCATGGTGATTTAAGCTGGAACAACTTGATATTAAAAC
Source organism: Asparagus officinalis (assembly GCF_001876935.1). Taxonomy (NCBI): domain Eukaryota; kingdom Viridiplantae; phylum Streptophyta; class Magnoliopsida; order Asparagales; family Asparagaceae; genus Asparagus; species Asparagus officinalis. The sequence goes on from NC_033796.1 coordinate 23,860,117, forward strand.
GACCTTTTTGCATGGAAACTTGGATGAAGAGATCTATATGCATCAACCTGAGGGCTACAAGGTTGAGGACAAGGAGAATCATATGTGTCGCTTGAGGAAGTCACTCTATGGACTGAAGCAATCTCCTCAACAGTGGTACAAGCGATTTGACTCATTCATGTTGAAGCATGGATTTCTCGAAGTGATTATGATTATTGTGTTTACATTCGAATGCTTCGTGGAGGTGATTATATCCATCTTCTTTTGTATGTGGATGACATGCTTATTGCTTTGAAGAGCAGGATGGAGATAGATAGACTAAAATCTCAACTTGGTAGAGAGTTCGAGATGAAGGACATGAGCGCTGCTAACAAAATACTGGATATGAAGATTAGAAGAGAGCGGACGAATCGACGATTGTTCTTGAGTCAAAAGGGCTACATTGAGCGGGTGATCGCGAGGTTCGGGATGCAAAATACAAAGTCGGTGGTGACTCTATTGGCTCCACATTTATTGGTTTTCAGGTAAACAAACTCCCAGTACAGCAGAAGATAAGGTACACATGGAGCGTGTTCCTTTTGCTAGTGCAATTGGCAGTTTAATATGCCATGGTGTGTACACGCCCAGATATTTCACAGGCAGTCAGTATGGTCAGCAGATTCATGACGAATCCGGGAAAGGCACAGTGGGAAGCAGTGAAGTGGGTCCTGAAGTACTTAAAGGGTACCGTTGACACGGGTCTGTGTTTTGATGGAGATACATGTCAGATTGATGGGTTTGTTGACTCTGATTATGCGGGCGATCTAGATCTATTACTGGTTATGTGTTCAAGATACATGGAGCTCCAGTTAGTTGGCAATCGATGTTGCAGGCTACAGTGGTACTTTCTACTACAGAGACTGAGTACATAGCCATGACGGAGGGAGTGAAGGAAGCATTGTGGTTGTGGGGTCTTCTAGATGATTTGGGGATTGAGCAGGAGAACGTGAACTTGTGGTGCGATAGTCAGAGTACGATTCACTTGGCGAAGAATCAAGTTCATCATGCTCGTACAAAGCATATCGATGTCAGGTATCATTTCGTGCGGGATGTCATAGAGGAAGGTGATATTTCTCTCATGAAGGTGCACACGAATGAGAATCCAGCAGACATGTTGACCAAGGTGGTGATAGGCAGTAAGTTTAAGTATTGCTTGGACTTGTTTCATTTCAGCCCGTGCTGATCTGCCCAAGAGGGCATGGCCCTTCAGGACGGTGATGGGGTGAGGTGAAGACTATATGGAGAAAAAAATCCTGAACTACGGTTAGCTTGATCCTGGTGGAGGGTACGTAGGCAGCTACGGTAAAGCGACGCAGCTGGTTTGGCCTGGTTTGTGTTCGCGGTGTTCTTCTGGTGTTCGTCCAAAATTTAAGCTTTATCAAATGATGGACGAGGTGGAGAATTGTGAACGTGTGGAGCGTGGGGGCCACACACCCATTCACGCGGGCCACACACCCATTCACGCGAAAATCAAAACAACAGAGGCCCACCCATTCACGCGAATATCAACCCATATCTGATTTTTCATTTGTTGCTTCTATATAAACGCGTTGCTTCCTAGGTTTTTGTGCAGAGGGAGAAAAACGCAGACGACAGAGGGTATTTGGCGGCTGTTTTTGAGAAAAAAATAGAGAGATCTTGAGGAGAAGAAAAAGAGAGATTTTACAAGAGAGAAGTCAATTTCTTTTGGATAAAAATCAGATCTTCTTCTTTGAGACGAGCTTGTGGATTGTACAAGTCGTCAGTGTTCTTCTTATAGTGGAATCTCCCCTCACCCCTCCCGTGGACGTAGACAAGTTTGCCGAACCACGTAAATATCGTGTCTTTATTGTTTTTTGGATTTTGGCTTTTGCTTGTAGGTTCTCTCGACAAGTCAGTCCTAGAACTGATGAGAGGAAGAGTGCATATTTTACTTTGTTGAGATATTTCACTTTCTATTCTTGTTTCCTTTGTGAAATAGTAATATAGAGGTTGGCTTGAGTTTTTTGTGAAAACAAAAGTCAGGACTTTCTCTCAAGTTATATCGTTTCCGCGGCGTGAGGGCGTGACTCCCACTAAAAAAAAAGAGACAAACTATCATAACTTAACCCAAATGTCCTAACATTGAAGTTCAATATTACCATGCATAGTCGATGCTAAAAGTGGAGTAGAGCAACAGTCAACAAGATTAAGATCCAGGTACATATATCTTAAGAGTATGGAAGGAAAATGTGATTATGAATGTGTATATTATATTGATTGCTTCCACTTTATACAAAGTAATTAATTAGATTATAGCTATAGGCATGTTAAGCCCGTTAGTTTCACCTTAGTTCTCTCCAATATTATTTTCGAAACCTCTAGACTCTTGACATGTACTTAATAAAAAAGTGGCAATGTTCTCTGGTATTTGTGAATTATATTTTTCATGATCTAAAGGAAAATTGAAAGGAATGATCGCGAGACTAAATCATACGTTAGACTTATTTTTCATTTGGCTATAATAACAAACCTTTTTCATCCTAAACGTTCATATCGACAAACAGGCCTCGATCAATACCTTGTTACCCACGTGGACTTCTTTGGGCCTCCATTTGAATTCTAACAAAGATAATTTTTGAGTCGGAATATTTCCAGCCCAAGAAGCTGGCCCAAATCAATCAAGCCCAAGTCTTTTTATTTTATTTTCTGGTCAAGTCTTTTTAATAAAATCTTCATAAAAGGAATCAAATAGAGAGCAAAGTAGAGAAATAAGAGGGGGAAAAATCATTGGAAAATGGTAGCTCGCCAATTCATTGTTCATCACAAGGACTCCGAATTCCCCATCGATTACGATACCGACGATGGATTCGAGGTATCAAATTTGTCAAATCTCTATTTTTTTCTTAATTGTTAACTTAAAATTATTTAAATCATTCCATTTATTCATCAGGTGCTCAAATTCCAAATATTTTCGCTCACTTCGATCGATCCTGAGGAGCAAAAGGTCAATTCTTCTCTTTGAATTCCTGTTTTATTTTAAATTGCCAATGGATTAGCCTCAAAATTTTGTTGTTGCAATTTCCTTTTGAAGATCTTAGTTGAGGATCAGAATTTGATCATGACTGAATCCTCTGATCTCGAATCCATCTCCTCTAAGCTCCGTTTGGTTTCAATCAATGAGGAGCAAGCAGAGGAGAAAAAAGAGAAGTCTTTGAACCAATTTGTGAAGTCCGATGAAGAATTGGCTAGGATCTTGCAGGTATTTTGTTGGTTGTTGTCACTGAACTACTGAGAAGATTGCATTTTTTAACTTATAAATGTTGCATGTTTTTAGGCTGAAGAGGATGCACTTTTCTTTCAACAATACAGAGCAAGTGAAAATAGTGGGGAATTTGAAGGGAGAGTGCGGCCTTATGTTAAGCAAGTATTCTTGGTAATTCTTCGACATTTACTGAAGTTTCTATATAATTATATGTTTCAATTTCTAAATTTTGATTAATGTTTAATTTTATGTTTTACTTTTGGTGTCATTTTTGAGGGGATGTAGTATGAGGACCCAGTTCGCCAGGAGGCTGCACGAAAGTCTGTTCCTGTTGATGAAGTTGAGGAGAAGGCACTGGTTTCTTTGGCCAAGGTGCACATTTTATGTTTTAGTTGCCGAGTTGCAATTTGTTATATCCATTTTTAACTTAGTCCTAGCTAAAGAGTGTAAGACTATTAATGTGTGCACTAGTAAGACACTAGAAGTAACTTTATTTGAAGATAGATATGGATCCCAGGCTAAAGAACATGGCTTGAGGCCACATGACGGTATATGGTAGCTGATAATTTAATTGAGAAGCTGAGCATTTATATAGCTCAATTGAGGAAGTATTTATGTTTCAAACAAATCTCCTGATTCAGACTCTCTTTTCTACCATACTGGTCATATTTCTTTAATTAGGTACCTTATCGAGTTTGCTTTTGCATGGTAGACAACTTAATATAAAACTGTGTTAGTTTGCACCGTGCTCTTATATTATCTTTGACTTAATCTCTTGTGAGATTGGCTCATCTGTTTCAACAGGAGGGAAAGTTCAAACCTTCAAAAGAAGAGAAAGATCATGCCTTCTTGCTGCATTTGCTTTCCTGGTTCAAGCAATCATTTAGGTGATCTAAATCATTTTACTTCATCAAGAACCTAGAACCTTAAAAAGTTTTAACTTTTTTGTTCTGTGTATTATGTGATTTTGACTTTTAATTTTTGCCTTTAAAATTGCTGTCTAGTATCTGCATGACCGAGTTCTTGTTTACAGTATTGTATTTCTTTGCTTTTTTCACCTTCACACTGAATTACAACTCTCACTTAGACCCAAACAACTGTCTGCTCCAAATACGCAACATTGGTCATTGAGTGAATAATGATTGCCTTGTGCTGTTGTATTTTTTCTCTCAAACCCACTTCTTATTACAGATCAAATTGGAAGAAGCGCCTTTAGCTAGACAAATTCGTAGTTCTGTAATTCATTGCAGAATATCACAAGTTTTCAAGAGCTAGGAGAACTAAACTCTAAAGATATCATATTTTTAGAGGAAATTAGACTTTTAAGGTCTAATATGTTGATCCTTCTTCCTTAATTAAATTATTAAACCATACTAACCACTGATACTAATTTCAACTTTTTAAAATCTTAAACTGGTTGTTATTACAGGTGGGTAAATTCACCTCCTTGCGAAAATTGCGGTAGTGGAACTAGCAATATTGGCATGGGCACCCCACTTCCTTCTGAAATCAGTTACGGTGGTTCTCGTGTTGAGCTTTATAGGTAGGTTAGAAATTTTTACTATCATATTCTGATGTTTCCAGTAAATTTATTTTTATCTGCACCATTATGTAGGGTTGCATCAATTTCATTTACACAAAAGAGACATGTACCTTAGATATTAAGATATTCTCCTTTGTTTAGTTTATTTAGTTGGGGTGATTGGCGAAATAGGGAACTGAGGAAGGGAGATGATAAATTTCAAAGTACATGCTTGAATATGTATTCGTAGTTCTTACTAAAATTCAAAGATTCCTGGTAATTCTTCCTTTGCTAAAAGGAAATTGATGTAAACAAGAAGGGTTGAAGAGTCATCATGAGCAAGTAGCTTGGTGGATCTGAAGTTGAATTACGCTCCTGACAGGAGGAGATATAATTTAGTGATAAACTTGGAGAATGTAAGAAGATTTTGATTCTTGATAAAATTTTCATTTATGCGTAGGAAGTTTTTTTTTCGCTAGAAGTTTAATCTGTGCAAGAGACAGATTTGTGGACATGGATTTTGGATTTCGCGAGTGAGAAAGTCAATCAAATAGAGAAACAAAAAGTAGAAAAACTCTGGTGAAGAGATAAATTAGAGAGAGGCCAAGCTGAGGGGGCAAAAATTAAATTCAATCAGGAAAAAAAAAGGAAATGTCAAGATGATTGTTGGTTGACAAAGTTGGAAATGGGAAGAAGAGGGTGGTAAAGTATAACTGTATAAGTACTAGCAATAATGCTGACGTTACAAAATATTTTTTTTGTTTAGAATTATTAATTGGACAAGTGGCTCTTTTATTGTTAGAGACTAATATCCAAATATAACAATATGGGACTACTATCCACACAAGATATTATGAGACTGATATCCAAATAAGACATGACCTCAAAAGAAAATTATAAAAAGTGCATGACTTTTTATATTTTTTTGCATATTTTGGCCCCTTCTTATTTGTATCCGATTGAGAACTAAAACAATAACTTTTGCTGGCATCTGAAGTGCAAATCTCATGTAAAAGTCACAAAAAGAAGAATGACATGTATGTGTCATTTGGGACCTATGTATTGAAACATACAACTCATGGTCTGAGCACCTCAAGGTATTTTACCTAAAAAATGCCTAATACTTTTGTCTTTCCAGATTCTGCATTATACATTGTTGTGAAGAGCACCACATAAAGAAAAAGGCATGTAGACTGTCCAGTAAGTATATAATTATGATAATGATTATATGTTGACTGTTCCATTTTTAGAAATTAAAGATTTAAACTCACAAACATCATCAAAACTTCAAGACTCATTCCCTTCTGCTCATAGAACAGCATCCTTTCTTGTCATTGTTTGACTCATGGAGATATATATTTTCTTTCATGGAATACATGCCCTTCTTGAACCTGGCTGTGAAGCTGAAGCTGGCAAGTTTAATGTGGTCTGAAGTTAGCAAGTTTTATGTGGTCACTGAACAATAATGAATTTAAGTGCATCTGAAGATATGTTCTTGCTTATACCTTGGCTTGGTAAAACAATGGAGAATGGAGGTTTTTCATATGTAACCCTCTGGAGATTCGTTCATTGCTATTCTTGGATTCTCCAAAAGGAGGCCCTTTTTCACCTCTCTAAAGCGACATCTTCTTGCTGCTGTTCTATATATAGAGGAATAGAAGAACGTTTCTCATGATTGATAAACTTCCTATTCTATATATAGAGGAAGTGATTGCTTGATATATAGGAGGAGGGCATCATCAGCCTGAGTTGTTGGAGAAAAGATGGTTGCTTGTGGCTATTATTATCTTTTAGTGGTGCTGTTGGTGATTCAATAAAGATGAGATCCGTTGGTTTAAGTCCTTCAGGATAAACTGAATCCCTTTGCTAGAGGAGATAAAGCTGAGCAGTTCTTTCATCGGCTGATGAGAGTTTGACTAATCTTTTGAGTAAACTCATTTGTTGGCTGGCATTCATTACATTTCACAGAGTTGGGTCTTTCTTTGTGCTTAGGGATCAGTTCCCTGTTGAGTCTTACATATTACATTTCACAGAGTTGGGTCTTTCTTTGTGCTTAGAGATCAGTTCCCTGTTGAGTCTTACATACTGTATTTATGTTGATGCTTCAGTTTACTGAGTGGTTCTTACCTGTATGAAACTGAACTACATCTCAATGCACCGTTTAAAAAATTTCAGGTGCAACTGTTGTTCATCTATCACTCGTTTTCCACGTTATAATGATCCTCTAAAGGTACTTCTTTATCTGACATGTGTCTTGCATGTGTTATCTGTTTATGTTTTATGTTTTATGTTTTTCTTTCTCATGTCACGATTTCACAATTTGATTTCTTACAGTAATTTGGTTACATATTTTGTTTGGCCAGCTTCTGGAAACAAGGAAAGGGCGTTGTGGAGAGTGGGCTAATTGCTTTACACTCTACTGTCGAGCTTTTGGTTATGAATCTCGCCTGGTTAGCACATCACTAATTTATGACAAATTACTTCTTATGTTGTTAAAGTTAGCTCTATATGTTGATTCTCAAGGATGAGATCTTGAAGTTCTATGATAAAAATGGAAGAATTCTGTACTTATATATTCAAAATTTTCAGATATTGGACTTCACTGATCATGTTTGGACAGAGAGCTTTTCACATTGCTTGGGAAGGTATGTGTAATTTCCTGAGCTGCTTCTTGTTTTGTACTTCTACAAATTGAGGGACTTGAAAGTTTTTGGCAGAAGATTATGTTTGGTGATGCTAACTTGTGAGTTGTCTACAGATGGATGCATCTAGATCCATGCGAGGGAGTATATGACAATCCACTTTTATATGAGAAGGGGTACTTTCTCTTTCTAATTGTTGACTTCTTCCTTCAGAATTATGTCTGATGCTCATCCCATTGTCCGAACTTATATACATAACTTTCTGTTAACATTTATCCTTTCAAAAATTTTATTTACATCACGTATTTCATTTCTTTTACATTCCCTTTTTCTGAAGGTGGAATAAGAAGTTGAATTATGTAATTGCTATTGCGCAAGATGGAGTTTACGATGTCACAAAACGTTACACAAGGAAGTGGCATGAAGTAAGTATTCCTTCTTTCCCCCAGAATCTGTCTTCCCACCTTCCTTTGCTGATGTGAATTGCAATTTTTTCTTTGATGAGTTGATTTCTCTCACAGGTTCTTTCTAGACGTAATATCACGACGGAAACCAATGTTTCTGCTGTCCTTTCTTTCATAACAAAGGAATGTCGTGCTAGATATTCATCTAGAGAACTTTCTATTCTTGAGCATCGCGACCAGAAGGAAATCGAGGAGCTTGAGGGGGAGCTTTATCATAAAATCGATAATTCTGTATCCCTACCTGGAAGGCAAAGTGGGGCCATTGAGTGGCGACTTGCAAGATCTGAAATGGGGTCTAATGGGAGTACCTCTCTAGGAATTTCTTCTTGTCCAATCCGACTCTGTGTAGATTCACATGTTAAAAATATTTACACTGCTTTGTATCTTCTCTTACTTCAATTTCTTGATAATGGTTATGAGAAAAATGAAATTGTTAAGATTCTGGCAACTCTTAAAAAGCTGTTGGTGGATCTTAGAGCTTCCCCATTTAAAGAGAGGAGATCTTTCATAAATTTCACCCTCTCACAATCCTCTGACACATTGATGACGTGCATCGAAGGGTTTCTTGCTTCCATTTCTTTAAAGGGGGAATTGGAGAATGATGGAAGGATGTGTGTATGTCTAGCTGGTGATCCAGTTCAAACTTCTTTAGCTTTACCTGTGGCTATGGACGCTGTTGATGAAATAGCTAATAATCTTACAAGTGATGCTTACTTTGAGAAAGATGCTATAGAATTTCCAAGAGCCAACAGATTATCTTCTGGCTCTGTTCTTGCCAGTGGCGAAGAACTCCCTGTTGAAATTGTAAGTAGTATCAAACTATCTTCATGCTTAGGATTTTGTTTATAGTTGAATAGTTTCCAATGACTTATGAGTTGTTTGTATGTATGCTTTGCAGGCAACATCAGCATTTGATGGTATGCGTTTGTCTAAGTGGGGAGAACCAAATGGAGCTAAAGGTACACAGTTGGAGGAAATTATTGTTACACTAATTTTTATATAGCTTAATTTCATCATAGCAACCTTTTGATATGTTTATAAGATCTTGTTTACGTATTCCTATGTGACTCCTAGTTACAGCCCAATATCCTACCCTTTTAGCCGTGCTTGTCCAAACCTTCCTATTGGTACCATGACTCAAGTGCAATTGTTATGGTAAAATTTTGTCTTTTCTTTCTAGCATAGTGTAATGTATAATACTTTTTTTTAATGTTTATGATGCATACATATTTCACCATAACGTTGATGCTGATATTTTGGCTGCTGTTAATTGTCTTCTTTCTTTTTCCTTACTGTTCTGCGAAAATTCTTCAGTTACACGAATCCCAGGATCTATTCACATTGTAGGGGTGCAGCACTTGCACCCATAGACATTTATGAACGCCCCAAAAAATAAATAAATAAAAAAAATAAAAATTGCACACCAAAGCCCAAAAAACTAAATAAATTAGTAACAATTTGAATTAATTCATTAGAAATTGAATAAATTCATTAGAAAGTAAAATCTCATTTAAATTTCTAGCAAAAAGTTTTATTGAGTGCATTCCCATTACATATTATAGTTTTATAATGTTATTTTTTTTTATCTCCAGGTAAATAGACAATTGTTATCCCCCCGCCCCGCATGGAAATTTTTTTAGATTCGCCACTGCCAACAAATTACACGTAACCTATTGGTCTTATTAATCTTTTAAAGTAGCATATTCTATATTCTCTGCATGATTTTTTAGACGTTATCAAGGCCTAATATATGCAGCTACGGTGGAAAAGTTATTGTGATAATATTAAAAAAAATCATAGAACACCATGTCTGCAGGACAAAGCCGAGGTTCATGCTGTCTTGCTCGTCTTTGCCACATTATGATGTTGCATCCTTTCTCCAACCTTCCGGGACTTAAGTTGCCTATAATTGATCAATTTTACTGTATCTTATTTATTTTTTTACTACAGGATGTTGGTTATTATACAAAGTATTAAATGATCAGATGCATGAACTGGAGGCATACCAGCTGATGTCAGCCAATGATGCTCCAGAAAGAGATCCAGTGGATTGGTATGTTATTTGATTCTTGTATATGACTTCTGTATGTTTTTCACATTCAGAATTTCAGTTATACGTGGCCTGAGAAATTTGCTTGGATTTAGGGTTTAACATCAGTTCTTATGCAAAGCCTTATGCAAATAGCCCTTGATAACTATTCTTGGTAAACTGCTGTTTTAGAATGTCCCGCTACGTGCACTTCTACGACTTTACAGACTTAGTGATATAAAGACTTGTTTCTGTCTTGGGAACACCAAGAGGTTACATATCTGTTCATTGAATGATTAATAACTACTTTTATGGATGTGACAAACAATCTACAATGGCTTTCAATACATCATATCGATATCTATAACAAATTTACAGATAGGATATCTCCTATATTTTCCTTCTTAAAATAGTAGTTTCCAGTACTTTAACCGGCTCTTCAGTATCTACACTTTTGTAAATAAGGTAAACAATTTATTAAGTTTAGGGTAATGCAAGCCAGACCAGCGGCTTGGTAACAAAAATAAGTAGCCTACCAGTTACTAAGATTTTTATGATCTTTCAAGAGGATAATTTATTGAATAAATAGCAAATATTTGTTTTTATATCTTCATTTTCTAGTCTTTGGAGTCCTGGGATACAACACCGTATAATGTAAGTACTGGGAAACAAGCATTCAGGTTCGATGGCTGTGTCAAATGGAGCTAGATCTTTATGGTATTCCTCCAACTTGCACACAGAACTGGAATAAGAATTGCGCCATTTTTTATTCTCCAACAATAAGCATTTCATACCTCCAACTTACTACCCACATAAGATCTGGCAATGCCATGTGGTTTAACCTAATTGTGTTCACCATTATTTGGTGAGTGTTTACTTGGACCTTCTTCATGTAGTGCTGTAGTGGTCCCAACAGTCTAATAAATTGTTAGTGCTTTAAGGCGCCAATAACCTTTATCCATCGAAGTTCAAAGTTCCTTGCTTCCTTGGTGAGTTGAATAAAAGAAGCAACGATCTGGCGCCTCTTTGAACTGTGAGGCGGCAACTTATATTCTTGGAAGTGTATAAATATGAGAAGTTGAGGGCAATGGACAGCAAAGTATCATAATAACTTATGCTTATGAAGATGTGTTATTCCGAGGTTTGAAGTATCTGCTTGTACTATATCAAATCTTAAGCATATGCCAATCTGGTCCGGTCGAAACCAACTAATAAATATTATTTTAATAATGACAAACAGAAGGAGGAGATCCAGATCCGAAGAACCAGGAATTGTTTTAATAGTGTTATTGTGGAGAGAAAAATCACTAAGTTTATAGCTATGATTAAACGTACTCATTCTATATACCAATAATTCCAGTATGGAACTGTCAAAATGTAGAGGAACCAATACTGTGATTTTGACCTCGTTTTTCATCTAGGCTTGATGGAATCTCCTGGTTGGTGAGGGCGGGTAAGTCTTCAATACATCTTCAATCATTGAACTATGCTTGTAACCCTCCTAGTATCCCCTTCATGATATCCATTCTAGCTCTTTTCCACTTTAAAATCCATTTTTCAGATATTAGTTGGCATAAGTTGTTATAGGAAACGTCTGAGCTTGTTTTCGGTCACCCTCTTCTTCTGATGTTCAGGTGTTCTCTATAATGTATGTTTAATTTCGTGCAACCGAATAGGAAAATAATTGTTCGTAATATTCCTAAATACAATTGGGAAGTAGCTTGTAGTTTTCCCTTAGTTGAAGGTTTTCCGAATGCCTTGGGAAGGTTCAAATTATTACACTTCAAGTTGATTGGCCCAAATTATCCAGGGAGGTCTACTATGTGAAGCTTCCCATTACTAAACACATCTATGATGAGACTCTATGGTCTTAGTTGCTTCAGGATGACATTACTTATGAGACCGCGACAAGAAACAACTAACTAGACTTAGAAAAAGGAAGAGAAAATTAGAATCTTAAGGAGTAGGATTAGTGCGAGGAAATGGGAAACTGATTATCGGAAGGAAATAACGATTCGTATTCATGGCCATTGGCCAGGTTAGCTTCAATCAGGGACGGAAAAACATATCAGATGGTTCAGACATCAAACTTCAAAAAGGACTGATGGTAAACGAATGCGGCACTAAGTCAAAGGAGCAGCAAACTGCCATCAAGGACAGATGTTACACCTGTATATTTGACTGAGAAGACCCTTAACAGAGCCTACCAGAAGAAAAGAAATGACTGGAATCTCTGGAGGCATCATAAATTGTGATGTTCTCTTTCCATCCTTTCCTTGTTCCTTGTGTATTAGTTAACCTTCACTGTGCTATTGAGGACCGGACTAAGCATTTGGTGTATTTGTAACGCAACTTCCTTGGTAAAAATATTGTTATGCAACTGTTTGTAGATAGAAACCATTTGATCAATAAATTCTCCTCTAATAACATTATACTGTGCTCAATAGGATTGTC
>NC_033796.1:23877468-23880932 GCF_001876935.1 Asparagus officinalis
CTCTCATGCATGAAAAATCTAGTCCTTTTCTTGCACTTTCTTGTACTCATATTAGTGTTGAGTATCTTCCTTCCAATTATCTGAACATAGTGAATAATTATCTTCTAGGTTACACCAGAAAAAGGGAGGAAGGAAGAGTTGAATTTAAATCTATTAAAAATAATTTTAATTAAAAACTCAAGAGAACACACATGCATATCACATGTATGCATATGTCATTCAAATATGTAAAGTGACAAGAACTATGTATGTATCCAAGCAATATTGGTGTGTGTATGTATTTTAGGGTTAGTTTCTGTATTTGTTGTTGAATTGGCTTATCATATATCAATGTCATGCCAAACATTGGTAAAAATATGAAATGTTCTTATAAATATGATCATAGGAGGTTTATCAAGCAAGGTCTAATCACGTCCATGGAACAAAAATCCTAGACAAACTCAAGGTGGAACCGTGTTGATACATAGAAACAATTCGGAGAAAAGGATAATCAAGAAACTATGAGTGTGACTCTGAAAAGTAAACAAATAAGATTCAAGTTTTGAAACTTGTGGAAAGTAATGATTAAAATATAAAATTATAACTCTCACATAACTTCAGAGTTTTGATGTGGTTACAAGGACTTTAAGATGGTACCTGAGCAACTCAGGTTCAATTCTTATTGGTCATGAATTTAAAACGGATTTTAGAAGAAAACGTAATATGTCTATGTGAGTCAATGTTTTTATGTATAAAAGTATGTCTGTGCTTCTGGGGCTTGTTAGAATATAAAACTATCGCTCTCACTATGATTTTGGAGTTATAGTGTACTGGTAGGGTACTTTGATAGTAATTATTGTCACCAACAAAGAGTCATCCTAAGATAACAAAATCAATTTTTTTTGAAAAACATCTTACATTAACCACGAGCAAAGTTGTACATACTAGTTATTAATGCATGACTCTCCATATCTTTGGATATCGATATCGATATCATGTATAAATCATATATCCATATCATGTATACATCATAACCACACCGACACAACATTTGACACCGACAAAATTCATCTTCCTTTCAAAAAATGAATGCTCTACTTACCCATCTTATGCTACAAGCATGCATGCTTCTTCTTGAAGAGTCTTCTTTCTTTTCTCTGGGAATTACTATATAATAATAGCATGTGATGAATAAGAAACTCAAGTGATCAAGCCTTTCCACAGTGGCAAAAGAGAAAAAAAATCCATGTCTAGCTGCAATCCAATCTAGGTACTCATTAGGGTTGCGTCCTTGAAGAGTAGTGCAAACCAAGATATATTTATTTCCTCACGTTAATTTTTTATTAATTGTTCGAAGTAGTCTAAGCCCTTCAATCATCATTCTTTATACACTAGTACATTTGCATCCAATTTGTATATCTTACTAAGATGAGCTATATATCTATGAGTGAGGGATGAGTCATTGAATTTGGGTGTAAGCTGCAAAACAAATCATGGGTCATCATTGTTGCAGCAAGCAGAAGGTCAAGAGAGGGCTCTGGTCCCCTGAAGAAGATGAGAAGCTCATGAAATATATCACAGCTCATGGGCATGGATGTTGGAGCTCTGTCCCTAAGCTTGCAGGTATCTGATCTCTTTCTCTCTCTAAAGCTTTCACGTCTCTCTCTCTCTCTAGCTGCTTATTTCTTAATAATTGATTTTTAGGGTTACAAAGATGTGGAAAGAGTTGCAGACTAAGGTGGATCAATTATTTAAGGCCTGATCTAAAGAGAGGAACCTTTTCAGCTCATGAAGAAAGAATCATAATAGATGTTCACAGGATTTTAGGAAACAGGTAACAAAAAGAAACCAAAACCCTAACCCTAACCCTAGTTATATACATAACCATCAGTTTCCTCCAATTGAAGTTCAAAATTTTCAGGTGGGCTCAAATAGCCAAGCATCTCCCTGGAAGAACAGACAATGAGGTGAAGAACTTTTGGAACTCTTGCATCAAGAAGAAGCTCATTGCTCAGGGTCTTGATCCAAAAACCCACAATTTAATGCCTTCAGCGCCCTCTCGTGCCTCTAATAATAGCAGCAATAATGTTACTAATTTCTCTCAGTTTCATCAATCAAAGTCTTCTACCACAATTCCCTTCACCATTAGTACTACTTCCAATATCAAGAACTTTGAGAAGACTAGCTCTATGGATCAGATTATTAATAGCCCAACAGTTGTGACACTGCCGCAATCTACTAGTATCGGGTTGAATGATACTATTCCTAGCTCTAGCTTCCAATATCAAGACCCAAACGTGTTAATGAGCTTCAAAGATCAAGATCTATGCAATTTGATCGATTATACTAATTGTTCTTCTTCTCCTTTGGGGCATGCAAACATATCACCAAATTTCAATCATTCCGAGTTTATGGATGAGGCTTGCATTTGGGCTGGAAATGCAGTTGGGACTATTGAAGGCCCTAAAGGAAATGGGCTTGAAGAAGGATTGAAGGGGCAAGAACAAGTACAAGTACAAGCCCATGAGATTAATGAGGAGATGTCATATAGTAGCTCCGCGTTTGATCTTGAATTGATGGATTCAGCATTGATGCCTTGCGGGATGTTCAGCAATGGGAGTTCAATGGAACAGTTGCAATGGGATTGCTAGGTCTATTTATCTAAATTCCTATTCTTTTCGTTTTCATTTTTTTCCCATTAATTGCGATGTAGTAGCACTATAAGACAATTTGACCGATCCTTGAAATTCATAAATTGGTCATTGGTTGTAGTACAGATGCTCAGTGAAAACTGTAATCTTATGAGATAATTTTGTTTAATCTTTCCCCCCCTAAGTTGCTTACTCACAGATTGGTTCTTCGTTAGTGAATATCTACGTACTTAGGAGGATCCAAGAAGCAGATCAAGCTTATTCAGAAAGAATCACTAATTAATTTTAATAGTTTAAGATGCGATTTTTAATTAGCTCAAATTAACATTCTTAATGGCACAAGATATGGAAGCCAATCTTAAACTCAGGCGGTATGCAGGCAGAATAATTACTAGATGTCACTCATAATCTACAAAGAAATAACCACATCTGAAAAAAAAATGAAAAAAAGAAAGGAAATTAATTAACCTGAAAAGGTTAAGGAGAAAAAAATTAATTAGAAAGAAAACATGATCTATGCCCCCGAGCCAGCTTGCAGAGAGACACATGTACAGGTTCAGTGAATATTCAGTGACAGATGTTCATGAAAGGACGGGCTCAGATCTCCTATATTAAGCAGAGAAGAAGAAGAGAGAGTCATTAAGCATTAATTAAGAGAGCTAATCAGTTTCGGTACCCCCCCAATCTTTCTCTCTCCTATCTTTCTCTCTCTAAGATGGGAAAGAGACATTACTGTTGCAGAGACAAGCTGAAGGTTAAGAGAGGGTTCTGGTCTCCTGAAGAGGATGCTAAACTCCTCAATTTCATCCTCACCAATGGCACCCACCATTGGAG
>NC_033796.1:23880942-23887905 GCF_001876935.1 Asparagus officinalis
CAGGTCTCTCTCTCTCTCTCTCTCTCTCTCTCTCTCTCTCTCTCTCTCTCTCTCTCTCTCTCTCAATTAATTTTCTATTGTTACTACTATTTCTTTTATTTTTCTCTTTTTGAGACTGTTCAGGTTTAGATAGGTGTGGAAAGAGCTGCAGGCTGAGGTGGATAAACTATCTGTGCCCGGGTCTCAAGAAAGGCCCTTTCACTGAAGAGGAAGAGAGCATCATCAGACAGCAGCACAGAATGCTAGGCAACAAGTACTAGAAAGACCCAAATCCCAACTATGCCCTAAATCTGTTTCTTGTACAAAATTAATTATTTTTAATTAATGATTTTCTTTCATTTTCAGGTGGTCTGTGATAGCTAAGCACGTCCCAGGGAGGACTGACAACGATGTGAAGAATTTCTGGCACACAACCATCAAGAAAAAAATTGTCGAAGAAGAGAACCAAGAAGGGAGCCAGGGAACAAACCATCATTTTTTTACCAACTTGCTTAATGTGCCTGATCTCTCTCAGTTCAAGATCCCTCGGCCTTCTGCAAGCTTTTTGAGCCTCGAAATGAAGAAGACAAACAATTGGAAAGACGTGGTTCAGCCTAGTTCTCTGCAAGTTCCACAGACGTCGCTTGGTCTGTCCTTGTGTGATCCTACTGATTTGATTTGGTACAAGGAGCAGAATCCGGAGCTCTTTATGGATTGTAGTAACAGTGGTTCATCTTCTTCGTCGGTGAAAGGGAAAGAAAAAGTTGATCAGGTTGATGAGATCAACGGCGAGAGAGTTAATCAGGTGATCACAAACGGCGACGACGGTCTCGGCTTTGATCATGAACTGGTCGACGGATGGTGGAACGCATCACTGTGGAGGCCAGATGGAAGCCACTAAATCCAGAAAAATTAATATAATGTAATAATGAACTATAGATAGAGAGCTGTTACTTTGCTAATATTGTTGTAGCTGTTAATGCAATGAAAACTTTTTAAGTGTTGTTTCTATGATTTTTCTTGAGTACCATCATCAGCTAGCTAGTTCTGTAGTTTCTGATTGTCACTGATGAGAAAGTTTGACATGGTTGCTTGAAGTTCTCATTGGTGTAGGACAAGTGTGCTCTTCTGCATGCTTCTTATTCTTAGTATTATCCAATGATTTTCTGGATTACATAAGCATTGTATTATTTAATTAAATATAAGAATATAGACAAAAAATTATGTGGCTCTTATCAATCAATTTTAGCAACTTCCCTAAATAGAATCAGTGGCCTAATTTCATCTAAATATAAGCTCAATCATTTGTGGCTTGATTAATTAAACCTTGTCTAGCAGCAACATGAGCCATTTTATCATATTAATTAAAGTTCATATAGTGGGTTATATATGATTGTTGTGTCATGGAGATCCCTTATTATTAGTTCTAAATGTTGCTGCATAGAAGAATTTGATATAAAACTCCAACCCTATATATATTGGTACAAGGGATTTTGATTAACCCTATGTGTCATGTGTTCAGGTCTTTTTGGGACTTGTGAGAACATAAAAGACAAAGTAGTTTGTAGAGAAATTTGAAAGAAATGTGTTAAGATTTCTTGAGAGAAAAAGTAAAAGCGATTGAGATTGTAAAAATTTCACAAAGATCTAGTAGGTGGGACTTCTGGTTAGCGCCACGAAGAGTGAGGGAGGAGATCTCCCTAGTTGGTTAGGGGTTCAAATCCCCGCTTTCGCATTCACCTGGTTTCTGTGGGATTAAGGGTGGTGTGAATGGGCCAACCCATGTAAAGAGTTCACGTGAGATTGAAAACACGTGAAGTGGGAGAAGTCCAGCGGATGTTTGCTAAGAGCCAGTGGACGAATGCGTGAAGAGATAAGATTGTATCTCTTTTCCGCTGGACAAAGCAGGCCCACCCGATATCAGTGCAAGGCAGGGACTTCTGTGCAAAGGCGGCTGTACAAGGAGCAGTGCAAGGCAGGGACTTCTGTGCAAAGAGGGGCTGCGTGCAAGTGCTAGGAGCCGACTTTTGGGTAAAAGAGGGCTTCGTTGCTGCAGAGGAAAAACGCAGAAGAAAGTTTGGCTGTTGTCCTTTGGGTTTTTGGCGGATGTTCTTTGGGTTTTGGCTGTTGTCCTTTTGTGAGAGGTTTAAGAGATTGTGTGAGGGTTTAGATTGAGTGATTGTAAACCCTAGTTGAATTATCTTCCTCTAATAGTAGATCTCCCCCCTCCTTGCCCTATGGACGTAGGCAATTTACCGAACCACGTTAAATTTGTGTTTTTACCGTGATTTGTAGTAGCTTGTAGGTTTCCCTGACAGGTCAGTCCTAGAACTGATAAGAGGAAAAACTGCTATCTCACTTTGTTGAGATATTATGCTTTTGGTTCTTGTTTCCTTTGTAAAACAGGATTTTCCGTTGTAATCTAATCTTTTATTGTGCCCCTTGCGCACCGGAGGTGCTGCTAAAATTTCCGCTACACACAACAAGTGGTATCAGAGCTCTGGGTTGGACTTGGAAGCTTGTTCGAAGGATTCGCTATTGGATTCTTATTTGGAGAGTTAGATCTACAACATGGGTGAAACAAGCACATCGGGGTCATCTCTTACAAAGATGATACATAGTTTGAGCATCAATAACATAAAGATCGATGTTCCGAAGTTTGATTACAAGATCAATTTTAGTTTGTGGAGGTGCCAGGTGATGGATGCGTTGGACGCTCAAAACTTGGAAGAGACCCTTGAGTTACAAGAGAAACTGCTAACATGGAAGAAAAAGTTTAGAAGAAGATGAATAGTAGGGCGTGTGGAGTTATTCGGTCATGCTTGACGCTGGATCTTATTTATGATATGATGAACGAGACGTCGGTGAAGAAGATGTGGGAAACACTCAATGAAAAGTATCTTACTAAGAGCATTAAGAATCGGCTTCACTTGAAGAAGAGGTTTTACCAGTTCAAGATGAAGAGGGGAGTTTTCATCAGGGAGCATGTTAACAACTTCACGAAACTACTTTCAGACATGGTCAATGTGGATATCATGGTTGAGGATGAAGACAACGTGATGCTACTTTTGTGTTCGTTACCTAAGGATGATTATGGTACCTTTGTTCTTACTATGATTAATGGAAGAACTACTGTTAGTTACAAGGAGGTGACCTCATCGTTGGTGAATTATGAGTTAAGGAAGAGTATTGATGAGTCCTCCGAGAAGGCATCAGGAGATGCATTAGTAGTTCAAGGCCGTGGTTCAAATCGAAGCAGGAGGTCACAGTCTAGAGGTGCACATCGTGGAATTCGTAGGAATCAGTGTGTTTTTTGTAAAGAGGATGGACATTGAAAAGCTGAATGTCCAAAGTTAGATTGAGCCGAGAAGAATAAGGGGAAAGCTGTACAAGCTTCAGAGGTGAATGTTGTCAAGACTAGTGGCAACAATTCGGATTCAGATTCTTCAGGCTATTCGTTGTCTGCACTACCGTCAGTTTGTGTTACCAACTTTATAGAGTGGATGTTGGATTTGGGTGCTTCTTACCACGTTTTTCCTAGGAGTGATTGGTTCTCCAGCTTTCAGAAGTTGGAAAGAGAGGATGTTGTGCTCATGGGTAATGGGCATACATGCTCTATTGGTAGTATTGGTACCATTCGGATTAAAATAAGTGGTGGGGTGATTCGGGAGTTGGATGAAATGAGGTTTGTTCCACAATTGAAGATGAATATCATTTCACTTGGAGATTTGGAGGCAGCAGGCTATAGGATGATCTTGGTGGATGCACGTTGGAATGTCACATTGGGGTCCATCATTATGATGAAGGCCGTCAGAAGGAGTAATTTATATTATTTACTTGGAAGCACGGTGATTGATAGGGAGATGACGACTTCATCAGATTCGGCTAGACTGTGGCGTTGTTTGATGTTGGGTTATTTGATTGGTAATGTCGTGCATAAGTTGTTGAGGAGTACTTTGACCTGTAGTTTGAAGTTCTGTGAACCCATTGGTATGAGCAAGAAGATCGGGGTGGAGTTTGGTACTTCTATCCATCATTCAAGGGGTATTCTAAAGGGTGTTTATTTAGGAATTCGGGGGCTTTCCAAGGAAGCATTATTGGGAGGTAATATGTATATGGTTTCCGTAGTTGGGGATTGTTCTAGGCATTGGTAGGTTGCAACCAAGTCCTGTTGGTGTGAAGTCCTAGAAGCTCGCAACAGATAGAGGAAGTGTGTTGGTATAAAGGTAACCCGGTGTTCTGATTATGTTAGAGGTTCTTTCTTGTGTTTGTACCGAGCTCACGGCAATAGGAGATACTTCATTGGTGTAGAAACTTTAAGGCGACGTGATGAGATGACAGATTTAGGATGTTGTTCCTTTCTAGAGGAGGATCGGTATTTGATATCGAGCATTGGCATTGAAGTGCAGGCTTCGACATGTTTGGGTCATCTTATACATAGGTTGCCGACTGCTGCATGTAGAGATTTTGGATCTAGTGAAGCTGCTTCAGGTTTTGGGTTACGTCGGATGTTTGGCTACCCAGTACTTGGTCATATCGTGGATGTGAGATTTGATCCGATAGCACATTTGGGAGTCAGAGGCATGTTTGATTATCAGGTATTGGCTTCTGACTTTGTTCTGAGCAGGTATGTCACGTTTAACTCTCGGCAAGTGGAGAGTGATGATGAGATCTTTAGGACATTACAACGGATGGAGAGTGATGCTACTCCATGTTGGGTGGAGACTCCAGATCATACTGCATCATTTAGGATTCTAGCTGATGTGACACAGATTAGGAATCATGTTGATTTGGATGCAGATGATAGGTTGATAAATTCGAGTGCAGCTGATAGATGGAGTCTGAATATGACCATTGGTTCATCTCAGGTGGAGATGTTTGGATTATTTTACTTTAGGGCCATTGAAGATGCTATCAGCCACAGAATTGATGATATTAGAGAAGGGTTGCAAACTCTTCTATTAGATTGAGGTCGTTCGCGGCTATTTGGGTGAACTACGTGAATGCTTGATTCCTTAGACAAGAGGATACATAGGCAGTCTTTATGATGTAGCCGATTTGGTGAGTTGATACCGATATTTGGAGAGTGTTTGCAATCTCATTTGGATTCTCGACTTGTTGTGGATTGAGTCTGTTATCGTGAATTGTTTCACTTCGTGATGATTGATGTTTTGATCAATATGATGATGGAATTAGCTTACACTATGTATATTATGTTGTATTATTAAATCATGATGTTAAATAATAAAACATGGGCCAAGCAGGAGAATGTTAAGTTTTTTTAGTGGCCCACGTTTTTAGTGGTCACGTTTTCTTTTTCCCACTTATTTTTTTAGTTTAAGAAACCGCTCATTAGTTATAAAACTACTTATGCTAAAATTCCTATTGGTTAATAAATTAAGATAACTACTCACGTTGATGGAAGGTGGGTAATTATCTATTAAAAGGCTTGGTTCTCTCTCTACCTATGCATGTGAAAATTTTCTCTCCATCAAGAAAATTTTAGAAAAGTTCAAGAGGGTTAAGGGAGAGAAACTCAAGTCTTTAAGGTTGTTCATTTTTTACAGTCAATCTCTCTTCAAGTTTCAAATCATGGATCAAGGTACATTTTCTTAATTAGATTGTTCATGTGAAAATCATTTGTTCTAAGATCTTGGTATAATGATGATTAAATCAAAATAAAATTTGATTTGCTTAAGAATTAGGTTTACATGTGGTATCAGAGCATTGATTAAAGAACTTATGATTTTCCATCATAATTCTTGTTCTTGTCAAATAATTCCATTACTATTAATTAAATATTTAAAATTCTGTAATTATTTTTTCCCGCTGATTATTGAATACTATTTTCTTTGATAATTTCGTATTAAAGTGAATACATAAACAATCACTGCAAATTTCGGATCTGTTTGTTCGTTCATTATGTATACGTATTTTGATTGTACTAAATACTTTAGGGGAAACAACCTAGTGGTAAGGCTTGAGGGTTTGGCCTAGAGGTCTGGTGTTTGATGGGCCTTAGGCCTTGGGATATCTGGTTTCTAATGATATTTTTGATAATTCGTTTTTATTTTAGCTGCATGTATTAATTTTGTTGCTGCCTATTTTGTCTATTTTGCATGCATGCTATTTTTTGTTTATACCAATGCACTAATTATGCATGGATTGTTAATCTTCATGGACTGTTATTTGCGGACTTATTATAACGTTATTGTTTAGATTGTATTATACAATTTGAAATTTAAATTTTTTATGGATGGTTTGTTAGTCACCAAAGTGGCCATACCTTGAAGTTTAATGCTTATCAAATTGTAATAATATAATTTTAATTACTCATGAATAAGTGATGCTACTAATGAAATGATATAAACGTATATATATGTTGTCATGAGTAAATTGAGGTTTATTGATTATAAAATATTTAAGAATCGTCCAAATGTTGATTGCTAAATTTTATAATCTATAAACATGACTGTGGTTAATTAATATATCTGATTAGATATGTTTAGAATGTCCAAAGATAGTAAGTATGTCTAATTGGAGTATATATAATTGTCAATCATATGAAATAAAACTAAGCATCAATTATGTTCACTATTGTACATTAATGGATCACCCAAAGGAGAACTTCGATGTACGTTTATTGTTCAAATTGAATGTTATCTAAATATGTATTATTAAGTTTAAGTTTATGACTCAAAGCATTAATATGTGTAAGGACCGTGAATTTTCGATACTAATTAAATAATTTTTCTGGTATTTTAAATATTAAATTATTATTTTAAAAAGAGTATTTATATTTTTTTGATTTTCTAGAATATACTATGATTTAAAAATCAGCTAGTTTTATATTTATTTTAATGGTTTTGTTAATTATAAATTCAATAGTTGCGGTGAATATTTTTAGGTTGTTTTTGGTCATGATATGATTAATGATCCTGTTATTATTAATGTAAACTTGAGCTTAGTACATTAGCATATGTA
>NC_033796.1:23888635-23896284 GCF_001876935.1 Asparagus officinalis
CCTCCAGCCACCCTCACCGAGCCCAAGCCTCGTCGCCGGTGACCCCTTCAACTCGTAGCTACACCGAGATCCCTGCGCCATCGAACCTGTCACCGATGTCACCGTCCAGATCCACAAGTCAACCGTCGATTCGCTACGCGTGTCGTCGAACAACAAACAACAAGAAAAAGCGTCGCCGCCTCGTCTGTAGGTCCCTTGACCTCGCAGGCAAGATCCCTCTTGCTCAGATCTGAATTTTATACCGGTTATAAATTATTTGCATAGTTTAATTATGACATATTTATCTGCGTTGGTTGTTTAGTGATTAATATTGATTTAAATCATAGTTGTGTGATAAATAGTATTTTTAAAATAATGATAATGAAGTGAAAGAATTTATTTTGATAACGGCATCATTTTAGAGAATTTATAATATTTAAAAAAAGAAATTGTTTTGAGAAAAAGAATTATTTTAGATTATAATGAGAAATAATTTTAAAATAAATTATTTTGGAAAAAGAATTATTTTCTGAATTACATAGTTGCTGTTCATGAATACATTTCATGTTTTGTGAATATTTTACCGTATTCGACATGTCATGATGTGGTTACGTGAAATTAGTGTTATTATTATCTCCTAGTTGTGTTTGAGAACCTTAGTAGTTCATGACTTAGTGGCTTCGTGCATCATGAACAGGCCTAGTGGCATGTGTGGGTGTGTTGATTGAGTTTAGGTGGTGAACCAGAGTTTTAATAGGGATTATGATCGTTAATTTAGAAAATACAAGAGAGCTGGGGATGGGAAAGTCATGGTTCATGTGATCGGATAAGACTATTGATGTATCTTCCAGACTTGAACCAGTGAACCGTTTCGCGCTGGGGTTAGTTTGTTGGGCCAAGTGAACCGTTTCGCACTTGGTCAGTGAAATCGTTTCGTCACTCGAGTTTTTCTTGAGTTCGGATCAGACCAAAATTGGATTGCGTGTAGTCCTCTCACTGAACCGTTTTGCGGGTTTGGATGCACGTAGAGGATTTGTGAACAGTCAATTATCCGGTGATATGAGCGTTGGCTCCGTGTGAGATGTGTCCAGTGACCTGTTATAGAATGGCTAGTTACATGACCTCGTTCTTGGCTAGGTATGATTTCTTGTGAGATGTAGGCCAGTTGTGTTTCTTTCATACATAGATTGGGGTTAATATTTAATTATCTACAAATTGAGACATATGGTATATACATGAGGGTTTCCTTGTTTGGATTATTTCGCTCGACGTACTACGTCTCGAGTTGTAGACTTTTTAAGTATTAATTTTATCTAGTTGTATGACTTTGTGACTTGGATGATTATTTTGATGGCTAGCTGCATAATCTTGTTATTTGGTTAATTTCTTGGACTCTGACTATTAAATACCATTGGCGGATTTCATCTAGTTTTTAGTATCTAGCTGCATGTTTCTATTTATTATTATTGTTTTTGTCTTAGTCATTCGACCGTTCCTATTTCTCCCTTGTGGGATCTTACCGTATGCCATGCACGCTGACGTACACCTGTTTTCTCTGGTGTACGCCAGACTTAGAGAAACAACAGGTGGCAGATCGCCAGAAGCCAGAGGATTCTCAACAGGAGTGCTTCGCAGATAGAGTTGAAAAATAGACCGAAGTAGTTACCTCTTCTTAGTTGATGATCCTAGTTTCTTTTGTAGCATTTTTTTTTTCCGCTTGATCACTGTATTTTATTTTCTCCAGTATTCATTGTTCAATTTGTATAAGGGCATGTTTGACCCAAACTTCATGTCTTGGATGATATTTTCTTTTATGATATATATTATTTTGTTCTGAGTTTGTCTATTATATTCTCGCTATTATGATCGGGGACATGTGCCTTTGATTTATATTTGCTTGACGTTTAGCGTATTAGATTGAGCAGAAGGGGTCTAGTACTTATTTTTCCTCAGTCTAATACGTCGCAGACTTGTTGACGTTCTGATTCCTTGGTATTTTGGGATTGTTCATGTTCCGATTCCCTGGTATTTTGGGAAGCGGGGCGTGACAATATGTCAGTATTCTATATATTTGTAGTACCTATTTCTCTCCATTCACAAGCCTCATCTATTGTAAAGTTCAATGGGCTTAATTTTCATGAATGGGTGAACAAATTCAGTTTCACCTAGGTGTTCTGGATCTTGATTCAGCACTCCTGTATGACATGCCCACTGTTATTACTGATTCTAGCAGTGCTCATGAAAGATTTTTTCGTAATGCTTGGGAAAAATCAAATAGACTTAGCTTAATGTTCATGCAGATGACGATAGCAAACAACATTAAGTCCATAATTCCTAAGACTGATAATGCAAAGGAGTTCATGAAGTTTGTGGAAGATCTCTCGCAATCTGACTCTGCTGATAAGTCAATTGTAGGGACATTAATGGGTACGTTGACCACCATGAAGTGCGATGGTTCTCATACTATGCATGAGCATGTCACTAAAATGATGAACACAGCAGCAAGATTGAGATCTATAAGAATGGAAGTGAGTGAAAGTTTCCTTGTGCAGTTTATCATAAACTCTTTGCCTTCTAAGTATGGTCCATTCCAAATAAACTACAATACTATAAAAGATAAGTGGAATGTGACTGAATTGCAAAGCATGCTCATTCAAGAGGAAGCAAGGCTTAAGAAACAAGGAACTCACTCAATTAATCTCATGGGTCATCAAGGAGCTGGAAAGAAATCATGAAAGTATAATCAAAAGGGCAAGAAAAGAGCACTGAAAGATAATGTGTCGACTGTCCAAATCCACAAGAAGGAACGAAAGAACGATAAGTGTCATTTCTGCAAAAAGCCTAGACACTATCAGAAAGATTGTCTGAAACGTAAGGCATGGTTCAAAAAGAAAGGTAAACCTCTTACTTTTGTATGTTTCGAAACAAACTTGACAGAAGTTCCTTATAATACTTGGTGGATTGATTATGGTTCTACCACTCATGTTTCAAATACGATGTAGGGATTCCTTACGACCCAAACCATAAATCCAAATAAAAATTTTATCTTCATGGAAAATCGAGTCAAAGCTCCAGTTGAGGCCATTGGAACTTATCGCTTGTTTTTAGACACTGGACATCATTTAGATCTTTTTCAAACCCTTTATGTTCCTACTGTTTCTCGCTTTAGATCTTTTTCAAACCCTTTATGTTCCTACTGTTTCTCGCAACTTAGTTTCTTTGTCTAAACTTGATGTCGCTGGATACTCTTTTTGTTCCTACTGTTTCTCGCAACTTAGTTTCTTTGTCTAAACTTGATGTCGCTGGATACTCTTTTAAATTTAAAAATGATTGTTTTAGTTTGTTTAAGCATAGTCATCTTATTGGTTCTGGTGTTCTCTCTGATGGTTTATACAAATTAAATCTTGATAATCTTTTTACTGAAACTCTGTTAACCTTGCATCATAATGTTGGAACTAAACGAAGTTTAGTAGATGAAAGTTCAGCTTATTTGTGGTATAAACATTTGGGACATATTTCCAAAGAAAGAATACAAAGATTGGTAAAGAATGAAATCCTTCCTAATTTGGATTTTACCGATCTTGGTATTTGTATTGATTGTGTTAAAGAAAAACATACAAATCATACAATTAAGAAAGCCGCCACAAGAAGCACTCAGCTTCTAGAAATTATACACACCAATATATGTGGACCTTTTGATATTTCATCCTTTAATAAAGAAAAAATATTTTGTCACATTTATTGATGATTACATGTCTATTTGTTGCATGAAAAATCTCAATCAGTAGATGCCCTAGAGGTGTTTATTAATGAGGTTGAAAGATAATTAGATAAAAAGATAAAAATTGTTAGATCTGATAGAGGTGGTGAATTTTATGGAAAATATAATGAAACAGGTCAATGCCCTGGTCCATTTGCTAAATTTCTTAAAAAACATGACATATGTGCTCAATACACTATGCCAGGTACACCGTAACAAAATGGTGTTGCAGAAAGGCGTAATCGTACGTACACTATGCCAGGTACACCGTAACAAAATGGTGTTGCAGAAAGGCGTAATCGTACACTAATGGACATGGTTAGGAGTAAAAGGCGTAATCGTACACTAATGGACATGGTTAGGAGTATGTTGAGTTATTCCTCTTTACCCTTATCATTATGGATGTATGCTTTAAAAACCGCAATGCATTTGTTGAACATAGTTCCTAGTAAGGCAGTTCCAAAGACTCCTTTTGAACTGTGGACAGGAAGGAAACCTAGTTTGAGTCACCTTCATGTTTAGGTTTGTCCTGCAGAAATACGAATTTATAATCCACATGAAAAGAAATTGGACTCAAGAACAACCAGTGGTTTCTTCATTGGTTATCCAAAAAAATCTAAAGGGTATAGATTTTATATTCCTAGCAATAGTACGAGAATTGTTGAAACTGGAAACATCAGGTTCATTGAAAATGGTGACATTAGTGGGAGTATGGAACCACGTAAAGTGGAAATCCAAGAAGTTAGAATGAACGTTCCTTTACCTTTAACTTTTTCTCAAGTTGTTGTCCTATAGTTGTTGAACAGTTTAACAACTTTCAAGAACAACAAATAAATGATCAAACACTCCACGAAGACGTTACCAATGAACCTGCAATAGATATACCCCATGAAGAAGTAACATTACGAAGGTCTCAAAGATAGAAAAAAATTTGCTATTTCTGATGATTATGTGGTTTATTTACAAGAGTCAGAACATGACATTGGAATTGATGAAGATCCGGTTTTATTTTTACATGCCATGAAAAGTCATAATTCTGATAAATGGTTTGATGCCATGAAAGATGAGTTAAAATCAATAGAGCATAATAAAGTTTGGGATCTTGTAGAATTACCTAAAGGTTGTAAAAGAGTTGGGTGTAAATAGGTCTTTAATACCAAACACGACTCAAATGGCAATATCAAATGATACAAGGCTAGACTCGTTGTCAAAGATTTTACTCAGAATGATGGTGTTGACTATAAAGAAACATTGCTTCTATTTTGAAAAAAGATTCATTTAGAATTGTAATGGCTATGGTGGCTCATTATGACTTAGAGCTACATCAAATGGATGTGAAAACTGCTTTTCTAAATAAAAATTTAGATGAAAAAGTTTACATGGACCAACCCGAGGGTTTTTTAGTTGAAGGAAAGGAACACATGGTGTGTAAGCTTAAGAGGTTAATATACGGACTCAAACAAGCTTCCCGTAGTTGAAGGAAAGGAACACATGGTGTGTAAGCTTAAGAGGTTAATATACGGACTCAAACAAGCTTCCCGACAATGGTATCTTAAGTTTAATGATACTTAATATACGGACTCAAACAAGCTTCCCGACAATGGTATCTTAAGTTTAATGATACTATCACATCTTTTGAATTTAAAGAAAACATCATTGATCGATGTATATATCTAAAGGTCAGTGGGAGCAAGTTTATATTTTTTTATTCTGTATGTTGATGATATCTTGCTTGCTGCTAATGATCTTGGCTTGTTACACGAGACCAAGAAATTTCTCTCTAAGAACTTCGAAATGAAAGATATGGGTGAGGCGTCCTGTGTGATTGGAATTGAAATATTCTGTGACGGGTCACAGGGATTGTTAGGGTTGTCTCAGAAATCATATATTAATAAAGTTTTAGCTAGAGAGATTCAAGATGAAAAAATGCTCTGCATCTATTGTTCCAATTTAGAAAGGAGATAAATTTAATCTCATGCAGTGTCCAAAGAATGAATTAGAACACAAATAAATGGAACAAATTTCTTATGCATACATCGTTGGGAGCTTGATGTATGCTCAGGTTTGTACAATACCTGACATTAGTTTTGCTGTTGGAATGCTTGGTAGATATCAAAGTAATCCAAGATTGGATCATTGGAAAGCTACAAAGAAGGTATTGAGATACTTGTAAGGAACAAAATATCATATGCTCACTTATAGGAGATCTGATCACCTTGAGGTGATTGGATATTCAGATTCAGATTTTGCTAGGTGTTTGGATACTAGAAAATCCACATTTGGTTATTTGTTCCTTTTAGCTGGAGGAGCGATTTCATGGAAAAGTACGAAGCAGTCTGTCATTGCTGCATCGACTATGGAGGCTGAGTTCGTGGCATGCTTTGAGGCACTATTCATGAATTATGGCTGCGGAATTTTATTTCAGGACTTGGAATTATTAACAGTATTGCCAAGTCGCTGAAAATTCATTGTGATAATGCTGCAACAGTATTCTTTTCTAAAGTATTCAAAAGGTGCTAAGCATATGGAATTGAAATACTTTGTCGTTAAAAAAGAAGTTCAGAAATAAAGGGTGTCAATTGAACATATTAGCACAAATCTCATGGTTGCGGATCGGTTAACAAAAGGATTGCCACCAAAGATATTTACTGAACATGTCGAAAGAATGGGCATTATTAAAAATCATTACTAACTGTTATGTAAAGTTTATGTTCATTATATATTTGACACTTTGAGCTCATCTGAATATTGTTTCTGATATATTAATGCATCCTGTTTTTGATATATTAGTGTACACATGAATGATTTTGTGAATATTAACAGGATATGTCTCTGACAATGACATTATTGTTAGACCATTATGATAAGTCTTATTACAGGTCATGTTTAGTTTAAAACTAATATTGTGATACATGGAAGGGACTATGTCGACTTAATTGCGTACGGCCGCCATGATCCTTATTAGTTTTCTACTTAATAATGATTGATGTTTTGATCAATATGATGATGTAATTAGCTTACACTATGCATATTATGTTGTATTATTAAATCATGGTGTTAAATTATGAAACATGGGCCAAGTGGGAGAATGTTAAGTTTTTTTAGTGGCCCATGTTTTTAGTGGTCACATTTTCTTTTTCCCACTTATTTTTTAGTTTAAGAAACTGCTCATTAGTTATAAAACTATTTATGCTAAAATTTCTATTGGTTAATAAATTAAGATAACTACTCACGTTGATGGAAGGTGGGTAATTATCTATTAAAAGGCTTGGTCCTCTCTCTACCTATGCATGTGAAAATTTTCTCTTCATCAAGAAAATTTTGGAAAAGTTCAAGAGGGTTAAGGGAGAGAAACTCAAGTCTTCAAGGTTGTTCATTTTTTGCAATCAATCTGTCTTCAAGTTTCAAATCATGGATCAAGGTATATTTTCTTAATTAGATTGTTCATGTGAAAATCATTTGTTCTAAGATCTTGGTATAATGATGATTAAATCAAAATAAAGTTTGATTTGCTAAAGAATTAGGTTTACAGTTTTTGCCAAAAACAAAACATCATGCGTTTGAAAATCATGGTGTTTTTTGAGCTAAATCATTCTCAAACCAAAAACACACCATTTATTTTAAAACACCTTTTAGGTGTTTTAAATTTGGTGTTTTGGTTTTTGAGTTTGAGGATGTGTTAATATAATATATAAATATAATTTATTAAATGTAATTAATATAGAGTTATTATCAACAAGCTTATTATATTATACTTTACTATACTATATTATAGTTAATTAATATATTAGTAATATATATATTAAATAATATAAAAATATAATAAATAAAATATCTTATATAATAATATAATTAACATATTAAATACTAATATTTAATATATCAATAATGTATTATATAATAATAAAAT
>NC_033796.1:23896531-23897986 GCF_001876935.1 Asparagus officinalis
TAATAATATTAAATTATATGACTAATAGTATAATATTATATTAATAATAGTACAATATTATATTAATAATAAAATAACATTATTATAAAAATATTAATATAATATACAACAATAACAAATTGATATACCAAAATAATTAAATATATAATTATTTAAAAATAATATGTAATAATTATAATATAATTATAAATATAATATAATATAACTCATTAAAGTATAATATAATATTATAATACATAATATAATATTATATTGCATTACATTTAATACTTATAATACTATAATAATATAAACTAAATATTATAACATTATATTTATAATATATTATATTATAATTAATATATAATATATTAATAATATGTTTAATACTAATGTTATTATGGGGTCAAACTAGTGTTAATTATATTAATAATATGTTTAATACTTAACATGGTGTTTTGAAAACATTTTAAGAAAATAACATAACACCATTATGTTTTTTTACAAAAGCACAACAATAAAAACATCATGGTATCCAAACGAAGCTATAACTTTTGCAATTCATTTTTTGGATTATCAAGCTAACTAACAGTTGCTCAGCCTTGGACTTGAGCCTCTTTTAGCAAAACGAGGCGCATATAAAGAGTACAAAAACTGAGAAGAAAAAGACACGAAACGGAAGGGAAGTAAAGACGAGCAAGAGGAAGCGGTTTTCCATAAGTGGCAGACTGGCAGTTAATGCGTGTGTTAGCTCGCGGAACATCCCGCCAAGATCCAAAATTACTCTTCTCTCCCTCACCGGGGAAAGTGAGGCATACTCTTGTGGGACCACTCAAAAAGCAAAAATCTTTGCTGAAGTAAAGTAAATTACGCAATCAATTTCATACCATGTTGATGATTTAAGTGCATTTTACAAAAGAAACAAATTGTTCATGATCGAAATTCATGGGAAAAGACTATGTATACTAAAAATAGTAAGGTGTTATATGATTTGTAGAATGATTAGTTTACATTTTTGAGATGCAAATTATTATGCTAAAGTAAGATCAGTATCTCTGGATAAATCTAGACAAGAGGCTTACCTTTATCACTTTATGAGAATAGATTACGAAAAATCACATATACGAGGTCTTATACTAATCGGAAAAAAAAACTCATAGATAGTTAGATGATCAGCTAGATTTCTGAGATGAAATAAATTAGTTGGCATTATATTTTATTTAAAATAAATTCTTGCTCATATTGAGAGAAAATATCCTAATCGCAGGAGTCTCTTAGCAATTCTGTCTACAAATTATATCACGTAAGGGCAATTTTTGTCGATTACTAACTGAATTGTCGGTGCATTTCTTGCATATTGCTGAAGTGGATATTTGTACACGTCGTTATATACAAATTTCCTTATGCAACAAAAAATCATTGTCATCTAACTGTGGGACGACAAATTTTGCTTTACAATATTATTTCCCATTTAAC
>NC_033796.1:23898341-23939483 GCF_001876935.1 Asparagus officinalis
CTTAATTTCAAGAACAAGTTTTATACTTGGTAGTGAGATGTCTCATTCTCATACACTCTCCAATTTATATGAATGTGGTCTCCCATTTGAATGAGTGGATAGAAATGAATCACCTCACTACTAAGCACAAAAACTTATGATTGACACCAAGTTCCTCCATATTCCTCAATATATATATGAGCAATATGGAGGAACTTGGTACCAAGCATAAATTTTTATGTTTGGGGGACCATATTCATATGGGTTGGAGAGTAGATGAGAATGAGAGATCTCACTTCCAAATACAAAACTTGTGTCTGGTCCCAGGTTCCTATATATATGCATGTATATATATAGACACACACACACACGGGTTTTCATGCACGCGCATTGCACGTAGTTAAATATCATAAATATTTATTTTTGGTTTATTTCCTTACTAAAATTTATTTCTCGATTTCAATTTGATAGTTTTGCTCATCTATGTCTCTAAATTTTAGCATTGTGATTATTTATATTTTTTAATGTCTGTTTGAATGGGTTGCACCCAATTTAAGTTTCATATTGATAACTGAATTGACACGAAATCAATGTGAAGCCAATTTAAATATTCATGTTATTTGGACTGATATGAAATGAAGTTTTATCTAAGAAAGTATAGTGTTGCAAAAGTAAAAAATAGTTGAAAAAATAGCGTTATAAAAGCAAGAGGAATA
Source organism: Asparagus officinalis (assembly GCF_001876935.1). Taxonomy (NCBI): domain Eukaryota; kingdom Viridiplantae; phylum Streptophyta; class Magnoliopsida; order Asparagales; family Asparagaceae; genus Asparagus; species Asparagus officinalis. The sequence continues at coordinate 23,899,037 of NC_033796.1, forward strand.
CTTAAAGCCAATAATGCCTAGATGATTGATTAGAAGTGGCTAAAATAGCGTAAAAGAGAATATAAATTTTGTTTCTAATAATTGATAGACTTTATTAAAAACCATAAACTAAATATTGATGCTAACTCTAGTATATATTTTATAAAATAAAATCATCCAAAAAATAAGTATATAAAAATACTAAAAAATCATAAAAATCTCTTCCAAATATTCCTAATTTTACTCAAAAATTTAGGTTATTCTATAAATTATTCAGAAGATATTGTCTTTTATTCTTTTTGTTTTATTTTTGATTGAGTCATGATTAATCTTTCTCCACTTTTATCTTTCTATAGGGTAATTCTAGAGTAGCATCTTTATCATCTATGTCGATTGCGAGATCAGGCTGGATCTAGATTTCTTATGCTATTATCTTTTTCTGGACTCATTCATCTTTTATCTAACTTCACAAGTGACTTGAATGTCTTTCCGTTGTTCAAAACAACATTATGGAAATGCAGACTTGATTATTTTTCTATTTCAATAAGACAAATATTAATTTCATATATATGATAATTTTTCTGTGTTCCTAATTTATTACTTAAGTTAGGATGAACCTTTTTTTCCCTGTAATAAATTCTAGTGTTGTGCATTCGATAAGAGTTTCTACTGCGTCCAATAGTGTTATCTTTGCAATGTCCGTGTCACTTTTCATGATGATCTTAACTAAATAATTGTATTTTTTTCATTGTTTATTTGACTCAAATATATATTAGAATCTAATGTTGATATGTTTATCCCCTGAAGAAGGGATATTACTTAACCTTGATCCTAAGTCATCGGTGATTCTATGATTTTTATCATTTGGGCACTCGTTATTAACATCTGTATCCATCTTCTTGGTGCAACCCTTACAAGTGTAAAACCACGGTTCAATCTATTATAAATGATATTTATCTTTGCCTTAAAGGTGGAATAGCATATCTGTATATTGATAAATTATAATTAAGTTTAATTGTGTGAATTATAAAGTAAATTTTTTTAGATCATACATCTTTTAAATGTTATGATGTCTGCATAATATCAATGAGTTAAATTTCTGCTGTATTTGTAAAGAGCATTGATGGACATGTTTTTGTCTTGGTAGTTTATTCTGAATGAGCCATGCATGTTAACTTAAAATGTAATATTTTTTATTTGTTGTGTTATATAAATATTTGCGTGGTTTATTTATCATTTTCGTATTTCTTTAGTTAGTTGTTTCTTTGAGGTTGACATATATTTGACGCAATTTGCGATGACATGAATATCTTCCCCCGTAAGTTTGAGATAGATATAACGTGAATTTTATATTTAATGGCCTTTAATAAGAATTTTTTGAATGAAATATGTTACCTTTGTTTTTAGAGATCATGAAATCCAATGATGATATCATTGGCTTATCTTTGATCGTATCTTCAAGAATTGATTCTTTTTTGTAGCTATGTTCCCAAATAAAGATACACATAGAGCTATGCCATATATATAGGAAAAAATATCAATTTTAATTTTTTTTCTTAAGCTATGTTAAGTAAGTATCATATATATACATTTTATCCATTATAATAATTTCCCCCCTCTTGTCTGGCTAGTTATATCTCGTAATATAGTTGATCAATTGTTTGCGGTGAAAGTTGATGTTTTCATTGTTATCGAATCTATTACAACTTTAGTCGTTACAATAAACTCGAATGAAATAAAAAGTTGATCTTTTTATAAGATCTCCTTACACAATGAAAATAAAAAAAAAATTATAACTTTATCAAACAAACGCAGAGATCGTTTATCGGTCTTCTGCTTGCGTGGGTGTCTTTGCCTGTGTCGGGGTTTATCCGTGGATCACCGTCAATCAGATCTGATTACTGAAAAATCGGACAGAGCTTCGTTGATTCGCGAAGGAATCAAGAAACCGTAGCGCTTATCTCGGCAACGGCGAGATAATTGCTCTTCTTAAGATTATCGCAACGGGATAATCTTAAGGAACGAACCCGGGGAACTGCAGATCTGAAGAATCTCTCTCTCTTGCGTTGAAGAACTCGATCCGATCTCTCCTCCTCCTCTCTGAAATCCGTGCACCTTCAGTCTTCAATCCTGCAGGGCTTCGCCTAATCTCCAAAATTTCAGATCTGAAAAAATGAGGCTCCAGGGGCTGTATTTATAGGCTTCCAGGAGATCCGGGCGGTTAAAACTGATCGAAAACCGTCAAAAACACCTCCCAAGTGCGAGACAGCTCGGGGTGTCTCGCACCTGTGCGAGATAGTTTGTACCCTCTTCAGTATTTTGGCTCTAATTCTTTCATCCGAACTCGGATTTGAGTGATTCAAGATGTGTTGGAAAGCTGACAAAGAGATCTACAACTTTAATTTTTTGAGTTTCTTCAGATTCTAACCGTATTATGGCCAAAAATGCTCTATACGGTCCGAGACACCTTTAGGTGTCTCAGCCAAGTCCGAGACACCTTTGGGTGTCTCGGCGTTATTTTGGTCATAACTTCCTCATATAACCTCCAAATAACCTGATTCCAGATGTGTTGGAAATCTGACAAAATATCTACAACTTTCATGTTTTGAGTTTCTTCCGATTCAAAACGAATCATGGTCAAAATAGCTCCACAAGTTCTGAGACATCTTTGGGTGTCCCGGCCAGGTCCGAGACACCTGTGAGTGTCTTAGTGCTATTTTGGTCATAGCTTCCTCATATGATCTCCAAATGACTTGATTCCAGATAGGTTGGAAAACAAAAATATATACAACCTTTATGTTTTGAGTTTCTTCAGATTCAAAACGGATCATGGTCAAAACAGCTCCACAATTTCCAAGACACCTTTGAGTGTCTCGGCCAAGTCCGAGACACCTTTGGGTGTCTCAGCGCTATTTTGGTCATAACTTCCTCATATGATCTCCAAATGACCTGATTCCAGATGGGTTGGAAAGCCGACGAGGAGTTCTATAAGATCCAATGATTAGATCATCTGTGGAATAAATGAGACATGAAGGGCATTTCGTCTTTTGTAAGTGACACGGGGCTCCCGATCAGTTCGTATTCTTATTATTCTGAAACTCCGTTGCTTCACATAGTTCGTCAACCCACTTCATGTGTTTGTCGACATTAATCAAGCTCCTGTGACTTGGATAGTGACGTTCATCATCTTCTCTTAGCCTCGAGCTGTTCATGGAGACCTATAGGCAATTTTCAACGCCTACAGATACCCCCTCCAAAGCGTTCCAGTCTCGTTTCTTTTATAGAAGAGGCTGGAATACTTTGGATATGATTGGTCTAGCCTTCGGTCAGTGTAAAGGACCTACAGTTAGCTTAAATTCTTGACTCCTTCGATTTTCAGTCTATTCGATGCTTTGACGAATAGCTGAATCCTTCCGGCGCCGCGTTTATCGTCTGGCCGTCGTCGAAGTCTCAAATCTAAAACTGATGAGTTGAGTTTGGCTCGTGTCATTGAGTTGACTTAGAACTGACCCTATCCGTCGCATCGACTCTTTGATCACAATGCGTTGACTGGTGTTGACCTAGGGTTAGGCATTGACCGGCGTTGACCCTAGGGTTTGGGACGTCGTACGTTGACTTTTTGATTGCAACGCGTTGACTGGCGTTGACCTAGGGTTACGCGTTGACCGGCGTTAACCCTAGGGTTTTGAACGTCGTGCGCTGACTTTTTGATCGCAACACGTTGACTGGCGTTGACCTAGGGTTACGCGTTGACCGGCGTTGACCTAGGGTTTCGGATCGCCATTAACACAGTTTATACTCGTGCATTTCCTGGAGTATATATCTTAAGGTATTGGAGCGTGGCGGTCCTAAATGTCGGAGTTGCAGGACCAACTATGAAAGTTGATTCCTCTGCACGTGTGGATCTTATCCCTAAGTGATTGGATGTTCGAGTTACGAGACCAACTGACGGAGCTGATGCGTCAATGACTCGTATTTATAGAATTTTTGGCAAATTCTCAGCCATTAACGGGTTTGATGAGCCTTTACCGACTACCGTTTGAGTCGGGCTAGCATGCAGATTGTTTAGATCCGTTCTGCACATAACGTTGTGCTAAAAGAGTTAACTCTTTTAGTGCTACGACATTGAATACGTAGACTTCGTCTTTCTCACGGGAATAGACTACCCGGCAACGCGTGTTAGGCGCTGACTTATCCTTACTTAGGATTCAGGATAAAAATCCCCAGACTCGGATTCTGGTGTCTTCTTCAATCGGTAAAAGACTAAACCGGCAACGCGTGTTAGGCGTTGACTCATCCCTCCTTAGGCTTCGGGATGAAATTCCCCAGACTGGAATTCTGATGTCTTCTTCAATCGGTAAAAGACTAAACCGGCAACGCGTGTTAGGCGTTGACTTATCCCTACTTAGGCTTCGGGATAAAATTCCCCATGCATAAAAGGCATGGATTATGGTGTTATTAACAACAATCTGCCACAATGTTGAATATGTGGTCTTTTGTCCTTTTTACGGTCAAAGACTAACCGGCAATACGTGTTAGACATAGACTTTGGGATTTTTGGCAAACCCCCAGCCATCAACGGGTTTGACGTGCCTTTACCGATTACCGTTTGAATCGGGCTAGCATGTGAATTATTAAAACCCGTTTCACATGTAACGTTGTGCTAAGAGAATTGCTTCTCTTAGACTTAATGCTATGATTTTGAATACATAGACTTCGTCTTTCTCACGGGAATAGACTACCCGGCAACGCGTGTTAGGCGTTGACTTATCCCTACTCAGGCTTCGGGATAAAATTCCCCGTGCATCGAGTAAAATGGAAGAGGGAGAATTTTATATTCTATCTCCCGGCACCGAAGAGGAAGAATTTTATATTCTATCTTCAGTTAGAAAGGAAACTCGAAGTGGGATCTCCACCCCCAGAATCCAGAAAGATAAAACTAAGAGTGGGATCTCCACTCCGAGAATCAGAAAGATTCAAACGACCCTAACTTTTATAAGATTGGTTGTTTGATCCAAAAAGAGTCCCTCATTTATTGAGGAGAAAGTCCAATTTCGACCCTAACTTTATAGGTTTGGTGGAAAAAGGAACAAAGGCAAACTTTCGTTTATCGAAAAGGGATGACTCGGTCTTAGTCCTAACTATCTGTAGGTTTGACTAAGTGAGATTGGGAACAATCCTAACTTTTATAGGTTTGATTGCTCAATTTTTGAAAGTGGACCTCTCGTTCATGGAAGGAATCGAGAGGAGAATCTGGTTGTGGCCCTAACTATAGGAAGGTTTGACCAGGTAAGACGATCTTACCTTTTATAGGCTTGATCGTTCAATTTGAAAGTGGACCTCTCGTTCATGGAAGGAATCGAGAGGGGACATTGGTTGTGGTCCTAACTATAGGAAGGTTTGACCAGGTAGACAGTGAGAGTGGGAATACAAATCACAGTAGGGGTTTAGTGTTTATCACTTTGTTCGTAATTATTGGGCTATCCCTAAGAAAATTACATATAGCATTCTTCTGGAAACTTCCCATTACATGAATCATCCACCCCCAGCTTCCTTCTTGGAACTGGGTCTGACTTTGTACTCCGTTACATGACCGGGTTATCCTTAAGAATATTAGCGTAACATTCTCCAGGAACTTCCCATCAACAGTAGGAAACAGTTTAGACTCATATACCAATTAGAGTATCAGGGAGCAGTTTAACCTCTTATATCGGTCGGAGGATTGAGAAGCAGTTTATACTCGTATACTTCCTTGAATGAGTACTCTTTTTGGAGCCTCGGATCCGAAGTCTTCTGCTGTCTTCGGGGTTGCTGTTGCAATGTCTGATTAACGTCAACAACTGTTGTAGGTGTCTTCCCTTCATCATGGGAAATGAGACTCGGATTCAGAGGGTTAGCCATCAGTTGCCTTCCTTCGACCTTCTTCCTTCTGAGGAAGCGTTCGGCCTGCTCTCCGCGCACCTTCAACTCTTTCCAGGTATTGAGCGGCTCTACTCCCATAACGTCCAAAATGTTAATGGACAAATTGTTATGACAAGTCTGTAAGACGAATTCCTCCGTGACGGGATCCTTGCAGTTCATTGCCTGATTGCGGAAGCGTTTGATGAAGGTATCCACCGACTCTCCGTCTTTTTGTTTCTCATCGAAGAGTGTCCTGATCGACACTTCGGCGTCATCATCGAAGAAATGAGCGAGGAACATGCTCTCCAGATCCTCCCAGCTGTTGATGCTTCCCGGCTTGAGATGGCGGTACCAATCGAAGGCGGGCCCGCGAAGGGTGCCAACAAATGACCGGACCATCAGAGGCTCATTGCCAGAGATCACTCCCAAATGGGACTTGAAATAGATCAGGTGCTGAGTGGGGGAACCCTTCCCGTCGAACGGCGTGAAGTTGATTATGTTGAACTTCGCCGAATACGGGATCGATTCCCATTCTCTTGGGTAAGGACACGGAATCCCGGTCTTCTTCACCTCTCGAACATACATCAGGGCATCAATTTTGCTTTCGAGATCCTTTATCTTTTCGGCCTCATCTATATCCTCTTTTGGATAATTTTCGAGAGGAATAATGCGGCCACCCCCAGTGTTATCATCATTGGTGGGTCCACCCTCAGCATCGTTATTTTTAGTGGGGCCACCCCCAGCGTTGTGTTCATCCACATCTGAATCACTACCTGCTTGGTTAGCAGTGCTGCGACGGCTGGATTCACCTAGCTGATTCGACAAAGCTCGGATTTGTTGGTCGTGCATTCGTCTCATCTCCTGCATAGACATTTCCATCTTAATCTTGAATGCCTCTTTCTGCTTGGCCAAGGCTTCCTCAACCATTTTGGTTACTTCCTCGGTATTAATCATAAACACTTCACGGGATTGTCCCGGACTGGATACCGTATTATCAGAAGCGATTGCGGAGTTAGCATCCGATGCTTCATCATCCGAGGATAACCCTCTGGTCATCCTCAAATAATCTCTACGTCTAGTAGTCCCTGCACGTAGCCGAGTTAAACGATGTGACATGAGGGGGTCCGAATCGGAAGGTCGAGTAGATTTCCTCTTATCAGTCACGTTGGCGATGACTACGGATTGTTCAGGCCCGACGGCTTCTAATTGAAGCCGAGACATTAGTTGGGCTATCCCCGAATTGACTCTCTTTCCTGGGGAGAGAAGTAATCAGAGACTTCCCCTTATCGACCATATTGATGGTGAATGCTGGGAGTTCGTCATCTCGATTGACTGATCGCCTCTTGCTAAAACGCCTTGATTTGGGTTTTAATGCTTCTACGGAGATACTCTCGAATATCGAGACCCTCCGTGGAGCGGTCTTGGGGCAGCTACACGTTGATAATACTGCCCTGATAATTTTGGTATACGGACAGTGAGAGTCCGCTACCCGGGTACTTCTCTTTCGAGATTTATTCGTACCCCAGCCCGATAGTACAACTCATCGACGTTGCAGTCAGAGCAACCTATCGGCCGTTTACATGAATTCTCAGGTATAACGCATTCTTCTGTCTGACGTGTTTTCATCTGAGTAAACATCGCCTTGTTGGCGTAGGAGTCACATGTTTGGAATCACACTTTTGTGAGGGTGAAACCTTAACGGGCTCTTGCTTTTTTGCACGCACCCCTAATCGTTTTGCAGAAATCAAATTATTAGGAGGTCGCGTACGACCCCCAGTCCGGATGTTTGCTCGAAGCTCCTTCAACGGTCTCAAGCTTTCCTTAACAGGCGCTTTTCCTCGATCCTCGGGTAGAGAAACGATGTGATCCTTTAATGAGACTCTAGCTTTGGGGAGATCCATGTTGTCATAGAGCTTCACCGGAGGTACGGGAGCAAGATCTGGAGTTGACGAAGGCCGGAGAGCAACGTCGCCTGCTTTTGCCTTAGGCGCTGATTTGGCTTTTGGCATCCAAACTTGTTTGGATCTCGGTGATTTCTTAACTGCCTCTTCCTTTTGCATTTCCTGTGCTTTTCGTACAAGGGTCCGGGCATGCGCAAGCAAGGCACGGCGCTTCTGGATTCGCTCCTCGAGAGTAGAGTGGGTTCTTTTGACACGAACCCATTCGTTGATTGGAGATCGAGAGGAGGATTCCGATGTTAGTCGTGGCGACAGATTAGCCACTTGGCGCTTTCTGAACTCCAGATCTGCTTGGTAATAGAGTCCATCCACCTGATCCAAAGCTTTGGCGAATTGGCGCGCGAGGCGTTGGCGTTTCCTTTGACGTGCTCTCTTTGATAGAGTTGGCGCGCCTTCAGCAGTCGGCTCCTTGATCGCGAAGGAGTTCAGATCTGCAGATCTGGTCTCATTAAATGCCGGCGGATCATTGCAAGGTACAACTGTAGCGGCGACGACGTGGAGATCGACTTCTTGGGTCTTCAGATCTGGAGACCGACGGATCTTCTGGGAGGAGGAGATCTTCCTGCGCTTATGAGGAGGAGCAGATCTGGAGGAGGTTCGACCTCTTCAGCCACGGGGATCTTGATCGTTGGCTGCGGCATGACAGCCTCGGCAGCGAGGCTGTTGGCTCCCACTGTGGTCGCCAGGTTGTTTGCGGTGAAAGTTAATGTTTTTATTGTTATCGAATCTATTACAACTTTAGTCGTTACAATAAACTCGAATGAAATAAAAAGTTGATCTTTTTATAAGATCTCCTTACACAATGAAAATAAAAAAAAATTTACAACTTTATCAAACAAACGCAGAGATCGTTTATCGGTTTTCTGCTTGCGTGGGTGTCTTTGCATGTGCCGGAGTTTATCCGTGGATTACCGTCGATCAGATCTGATTACTGAAAAATCGGGCAGAGCTTCGTTGATTCGCGAAGGAATCAAGAAACCATAGCGCTTATCTCGGCAACGACGAGATAATTGCTCTTCTTAAGATTATCGCAACGGGATAATCTTAAGGAACGAAACCGGGGAACTGCATATCTGAAGAATCTCTCTCTCTTGCGTTGAAGAATTCGATCCGATCTCTCCTCCTCCTCTCTGAAATCCGTGCACCTTCAGTCTTCAATCCGGCAGGGCTTCGCCTAATCTCCAAAATTTCAGATCTGAAAAAATAAGGCTCCAGGGGCTGTATTTATAGGCTTCCAGGAGATCCAGGCGATTAAAACTGATCAAAAACCGTCAAGAACACGTCCCAAGTGCGAGACAGCTCGGGGTGTCTCGCACCTGTGCGAGACAGTTTGTACCCTCTTCAGTATTTTGGTTTTAATTCTTTCATCCGAACTCGGATTTGAGTGATTCAAGATGTGTTGGAAAGCTGACAAAGAGATCTACAACTTTAATGTTTTGAGTTTCTTAAGATTCTAACCATATTATGGCCAAAAGTGCTCCATAAGGTCCGAGACACCTTTAGGTGTCTCGGCCAAGTCCGAGACACCTTTGGGTGTCTTGGCGTTATTTTGGTCATAACTTCCTCATATGACCTCCAAATGACCTGATTCCAGATGTGTTAGAAATCTGACAAAAATAGCTACAACTTTCATGTTTTGAGTTTCTTCAGATTCAAAACGAATCATGGTCAAAACAGCTCTATAAGTTCCGAGACATATTTGGGTGTCCCGGCCAGGTCCGAAACACCTGTGAGTGTCTTAGCGCTATTTTGGTCATAACTTCCTCATATGATCTCCAAATGACTTGATTCCAGATGGGTTGGAAATCTGACAAAAATATATACAACTTTTATATTTTGAGTTTCTTTAGATTCAAAACGGATCATGATAAAAACAGCTTCACAAGTTCCGAGACACCTTTGAGTGTCTCGGCCAAGTCCGAGACACCTTTGGGTGTCTCAGCGCTATTTTGGTCATAACTTCCTCATATGATCTCCAAATGACCTGATTCTAGATGGGTTGGAAAGCCGACGAGGAGTTCTATAAGCTCCAATGATTAGATCATCTGTGGAATAAATGAGACATGAAGGGCATTTCATCTTTTGTAAGTGACACGGGGCTCCCGATCAGTTCGTATTCTTATTATTCTGAAACTCCGTTGCTTCACATAGTTCGTCAACCCACTTCATGTGTTTGTCGACATCAATCAAGCTCCTGTGACTTGGATAGTGACGTTCATCATCTTCTCTTAGCCTCGAGCTGTTCGTGGAAACCTATATGCAATTTTTAACGCCTACATCAATGGTTTCACTTTAGTTTCTAATGCAAGATGATTTGTATGTAGATTTATATTAAGTTTATGATTTCTCTAGTATTTGAAGAATAAAATATAAAATTTTATAACTACTTACTAATATATTTTTTATATCTTCTATGAAAAATATTTCTTTGATTAGAACAAAGTTGTTCAATATGTTCTCTAAGGGGAAATCAGTTGGCATTTCTTTGATAGATATGTCTCTTAATTTTTAATATCAATCAAGTGATTCATGTATATTTTTTAAAATTTTGTGTTTATTTCCTTCACTTTTCTGTTAACACTTTGATCTTTTTGAAGGATATCTCTGCACTTTTTAATAGTTTCTCTATATATAATTCTTTGTATTTTTTTACCTTATGAATATTATTAACATTAGAGAATAGTATTTATTAAATATAATTAATTAATACTAAGATATTAATTATAGTATTTTATCAGTTTTTAGTGATTTAGTCTTTTAATGATTAATGCTACTTCTGTATTTTTGATACGCCAACTTATGAGTAAAATTATATGCAGTTACTTTAATTTAGCCAGTGATGTTAAATTTTAATCTGTCAATATATTTTTTAAATTTTAGGGTAATTTATTGTAATTTTAAATTTTTGAGGGTGTTTCTATAATTTTTTAAACTTTGAGGGTATTAATATAAGTTTTAAAGTTTTAAGGGGCTACTACTAATTTTTAGATTCATGTCTATTATTTTAAGTTTTGAAAAATCAAAATGTTTTGTGTAATTTGAACTATTACGGGCATTTTGTGTAATTTTTAAAACTTTTTTTAGTTTTTTGACAATAATTTATTTATTATAGTATGTTAGCTAATTATTATTTTTTTACCTTTTTATTATCGACTAAATACATTGGTGTTCATATGGTATTATCTTTCTCTATCATCCATGAGGCTTAATTGATGCGACAAACGGCTTTTATGATGAGGAAAGGAGGATCTATGTTCAAGTCTCATGGTAATCCCCTGAATTTTTCTATGTTGTTTGCAAAATTTAAAATTTCATAATTTTAGAATGCTTTTTGTAATTTAAACTTTTGAGGGTGTTTCAATGATTTTTAAAACATTGAGGGTGTTAACTATAAATTATAAATTCTTTAGGGGATGTTGTTAATTTTTAGATTTCATATTTATTATTTTAAGCTTTGGTATGTGTGGGTGTTTTGTGTAATTTTTAAAACTTTTTGGGTTTTTATTGTTGTTGTAATATTTCATGTATTTTATTAATCTTATTTTTTAAAATTGTTAAGCTATAAGTAATTTATATGGGATTAAGATAGGATATAATTATAATTATGATAGGTTAAGATTTAAATAAAATATTCAAAATGGCGAATGGTAATGTTGACCAAGAAAAGTTTTTCCCGAACCTGTGCTTTTAAAAGGAGTACAATATCCAAAATAAATGGATAATGCTTGGTACCAAGTATGAACATGATGGTTGGTAGTGATGTGGCTCATTCTTATTCACTCATTCAAATGGTTCTCACTTGAAGATAACCACCTCTTAATTATCCAACTCATATGCACCCATGTGAATGTGACCCCTCATTAAATAAGTAGATGAGAAAGAGTCGTATCCCAATTAAGTACCAAGTTTGTGCTAGGCTTCTTAAAAAGTATCCTCAACGTCGTTCTTAATTTATCATCTGATCATCAACATTCGAGAAGTGTTGCCCTTAGATCTAATCATTATCGTCATTCTTCTAGATCTCCATGATAAATATTTTAAAGAACAATCTTAATAAAAAGAATGTAAGATCTCTCTGCATTGTGCTTAATTATTATTTATTTTTATTGGTTTAAACTTGTTTTTATGGCGTCTTCAAGCCAGGTTGAATTGAGTGTTTATGACACACTCAAAACCAAGTTGAATTGGGGAACTAGTCACTACCTAGGGTTAGGGATATTCATATGTGAACAGTTTAGGTTAGATGACTAGTTTGGGAGAAACTAGGATTTCCGTCTTGTAAGTCTGCTGAATTAAGTTTGTGTTGGGATTATGTCTTTGATTCTTTGTATAACTTTATAAGAATTAGATAGGGTTAGATATCTATCATGATTAGTGTAGGCGTCTAAAAATGCATGTAGTTGTCCGCACATAGCTCGAGACAAAGAGAAGACGATGAACGTCATAATCTAAGTCAGAGAGGATTATCTGAATCGTAAACGAGCGGATAAAGCAAATTGGCCAAATTTATCAGTCAACAAAATGACAAAATACGTAAAATGATAGGAAATACAAGTCTGGGAAAGTCGGGAAATACCGAAAAGCAAAGAAAAAAGCCTCGGAACCCACGTGGGGGCGCGGGTCGCCATTTTGTGACCCACGTACACGCGGGTCACCAAGGGGTGACCCGCGCCCAAGCGGGTCATCGTGGCCTGTCGCGCAGTCCCGAACCTCAAAAGCGTTTTCGACGATTTTAAGTGGTTTTCACAGGATTTATTTGTTCTAGAGGTTCTCAACTGACTTGATATCATCTTTACACATGAGTAGGCTGTTATTGACTAAAGATAGGCTAAATCTTCCATTCTTGTTCAAATACCCCACATCCGGAGCCCTATAAATACAAGCCTAGGGCCTCCTTTCAGAGGGGGCGAATTATTATCAAGATGAGGAGGTGCTGCTAGATTGAAGAGTTAAGGAGCACGAAATTTCAGAGGAGGCTAGCTAGATCCTGGCGAACTTCGGCATAAAGAATGAGTATTTCGAAGGATCCGAAGCCCCGTACCCCTTTCCTTGAGATTAGGCTTGGTCTTAACTTGAGAAGAGTACTGATTTCGCTTGGTCGATATCAGTACTTCAGCGAATACTTCCTTGGTAAAGTAGGAGCTCTGATTAATTATTCTGTCAACCGGATTCGGTCCATTGAACGTTCTCTGTTGTGTGTTGTTTGAAGGAGATTGTAATTTTTTTTTATTTTTTATTGTGTAAGATCTTATAAAAAGATCGTCTTTTTCAAACTTATTATAACAACTAAAGTTGTAATGTGTTATACAATGAAAAAAACAATTTCTTACCCAAACAATTAGGAGATTGAGTCTTATCATAATTAGAAGTTTGAATCCTATTCTAATTAGAAAGTTAGGCTAGAGATAGGGTTTTGCTTTCTCTATATATATTCTTCTATTATTGGAGAAAAAACAAAACAGAAGAGAGAGCCAATATTCTTGTAATCTAGGTTAGCAGATGGCATAGCCTGATTCAAGAATATTATGTGAGAGGCGAGTGTTTCGTAGTCTTTGTCCGTGTAAAAGATTACATCATTGGGAGAGGGTTTCACAGTTTTTATCCGTTTAAAAGATTGTTAGGAGAGGGCTTTGGAGATAATATGAGTGTTGACTATGTATGTAAGGTTGAGAGATTAAGAGACGAGAGTTGAGTGGTTCCTCTTGTAGTTCTCCCTGATACATAGTGGATTTCTCATATTATTACTTGTGGACGTAAGTCAAAGTTGGTCGACTGAATCACGTAAATCTCGGTGTTCTTTCTTTTTTTATTGTGGTTATTTTATATCTTATTGATTGTGAGTTGGCTTCCAAGTTATGCAAATCGTAGTAGGTGGGGAGACTAAAATTCCCCAACAGTTTGTGATTCGGGTGAGCTTTCACGTGGTGAGGAAGGCCTTTTGTGAGAAGAAAGAGTAGATGTAGGATTGATTATCCGAATCACTATAAAATCTCATGTGTTCTGTTTATAATTTTTTCTATGATTATTGCATTGCTTATTGTTTTGTTTATTATTTGTTTTGTTCGGCTGCATATTTTGTGATAGCTTGAAAAATTATAGGCAATTGTGTTCACCTCCGCTGGACTTGCATCTTAGATCCAACACTCGCGTCAGCACATTTCACAGCCTCATGCAACCACGTATCCCGGAATTCATTTCTCATGTCACACAAATCAACTCATCGATTAGTCCTTTTCATGCGTCTAATAAAAAACAAGGCCATAGTAAATAGAGAAGGGATTGGACATGTATTAGTTATGATGGGCTACTATTGTTATTGACTAGACTTTATCGGGCATTCCAGAAAAAGGAAACAAAGAAAGAAGGAAAAGGGTACGCACGCATGCAAGATGACTGAAGCATATCTGCTACATGCAAGGCAAATCGTCTAGTTGGAAAACTGATCGAAGCCTGAAGTCAATAGCTCGAGCATAATTTTATTTGGAGGATGGAGGGGCAAAAAAAAAAACTCTTCCAACCATTGGATTCTGTCAAATATGTACCCTTACAACCACCTATATATGTTCTGAAACTGGTGGTAATGTTGGCTGTTGGATAGCAGGTTCCTAATATGTTTCCTAATTTGTTTTGGTAACAGGTTATTAGGATTCCTAATCTGTTTTGGTAACATGATCCTAAATCTGTTTTGGTAACAAGCTATTAGGATTTCCTAATCTATTTTGTTTTTTGTTTTAGAATTCCTAGTATGTTTATGATTTTAGGATTTTTATATATATGGAACAATTGGAAGAGAGAAGTGAGAAGAAAATTAGGGATATTTGGAGCACAGAAAAGAGGTATTTTCTGAGCCATTTGTTAGAGTTTTGTTTGGAGAGAATTAGAGATTTGTTGGTGAGATTAATTGGTGAGTTTGAGTGATTTGTAATCTCACTTTGTATTCTTCTTCTTTATTAGTGAAAAACCCTATCCCCTTCTTACCCCGTGGACGTAAGCAACTTGCCGAACCACGTTAAAATTGGTTGTTTGTATTTGTGGTATTGATTTGGTTTGTTTGGCCTTCTCTTGACGTTCGTTTGATTTGATTTCTCATAGCACGTTGGTTTAGTTGTTTGGCTTCCGTAGCGCTCAACAAGTGGTATGACAGCTCGGGCTACGCTTGGGCTATTTGGAGGAGTAGGTCATTTTGGAGGCTCGCCTAGGGCTTCGTTTGATGATAAAGGTGAGATCTTTTTGGTAAAAACTCTATCTTTTTTAGTTTTGGATCTATTCTTCATTTATTCCGCATTTGTTTTGGTTCATTGAGAAAGATGGTCAGGAAAGAAGGAGTTGTGGAGGGTACTTCCGGTGTGAAGACTGTCCAAAATTTGAATATCCACTCTATAAAGATAGATGTGGAGAAGTTTAATGGCATAAACAATTTTAGTTTTTGGAGATGTGAAGTCTTGGATGCGTTCAATGCGTAAAATTTGGAAGATACTTTAGAGTTGGATGGGAAACCGGACAACATTGAGGAGAATGTTTGGAAAAAGATGAATAAAACGGCGTGTGGTGTGATTAGATCTTGTTTGACTCAAGATTTAAAATATGATATGATCAATGAGACTTCGGTTAAAAATATTTGGGAGATCCTAGAGGGCAAGTATTTGACCAAGAGTGTAGAGAACCGTTTGCATTTGAAGAGGAGGCTTTATCGCTTCTAATTGAAGAAGGAAATCTCCATTGGTGATCACATGAACCACTACACGAAGCTTCTTATGGATTTGGCGAATGTAGATGTGATGATTGAAGATGAAGACAAGGCGTTGTTGTTGTTGAGTTCCTTGTCTGACGAGGAATATGAGACCTTCATTCTTACTCTTATTAATGGGAATGCATCGCTTTCTTATTGTGAGGTCACCGCTGTACTTTTGAATTATCAGCTTTGAAAGAAGGATAAGGAGACTTCAGTTGAGTCGGTAGCGGGAGTATTGGTCGCAAGATCAAAGAGTACAAACCATGGTAGGGGGTCGCAGTCTAGAGGGACACATCTTGGAGTTCGTAGGAATCGGTGTTTATTTTGTAAAGAGGATGGACATTGGAAAGCCGAATGTCCAAAGTTGGTTGATCGAGCTGGAAAGAATAAGGGGGAAGCTATTCAAGCTTCAGAGGTGAATGTTATCAAGGCTAGTGGTAATAATTCAGATTCGGATTCTTCGGTCTACTCATTATCTGCACTATCGTCAGTTTGTGTTGCCGACTCTACAGAGTGGATGTTAGATTTGTGTGCTTCTTACCATATTTGCCCTAGGATGGATTGATTCTCTAACTTTCAGGAGTTGGAAAGAGGAGAGGTCGTGCTCATGGGTAATGATCATGAATGTCCTATTGGTGGTATCGGTACCGTTCAGATTAGGATGAGTGACAGGGTGATTCGGGAGTTGGTTGGAGTGGGGTTCATTCCTCAGTTGAAGAAGAACATCATTTCGCTTGGAGTTTTGGAGGCAGACTATAGGGTGACCTTGGTCGATTCACATTTGAAGATCATACTGGGGTCTATGATTGTGATGAAGGGCGTCAAAAGGAATAATTTGTACTATTTGATTGGGAGCACGGTGATTGATAGAGAGCGAACGACTTCTTTGGATTTGGCTAGACTAGGGCAGTTGTTGAGGCTGGGTTATTTGATTAGTTATGTCGTGCATGGTTTGTTGAGGAGTATTTTGACCTACAGATTGAAGTCCTTTGAGCACATTGGTATGAGCAAGAAGACCGATGTGGAGTTTGACACTTCTATCCATCGATCGAGGGGTCTTTTAGGTGGTGTTTAGTCAGGTATTTGGGGGCTTTCCAAGGAGGCATTATTGGGAGATAATCGATATTTGGTTTCCGTAGTTGGCGATTGTTCTAGGCATTGGTGGATTGCAACCAGGTCCCGTTGGTGTGAAGTCCTAGAAGTCAACAACAATTGGAAGAAGTGTATTGGCAGAAAGGTAACCCGTCGTTCTAGCTTTAGTATGGGTTCTTTCTTGCATTTGTACCGAGCTTATGGCAGTTTGAGACACTTCATTGATGTGGAGACATTAGGGCGATGATATGAGATGACAGTTTTGATGAGTCATTCCTTACTAGAGGGGGATCGGTGTTGGTTGTCGAGCATTGATTTTGGTTTTGGAGCTTCGACATATTTAGGTCATCTTGGTCATAGGTTGCCGACTGCTACGTGTGGAAATTTTGGATCTGGTGGAGCTGCTTCAGATTTTGGGTTGCGTCGGATATTTGGTTGCCCGATATTTGGTCACATCGAGGATGTGAGTTTTGATTCGATTGCACGTTTGGGATTCAGAGGTTCGTTTGATTATCAGTTAGGAGCTTCTAATTTTGTTCTGAGCAGGTATGTCACATTTGACTCTCGACAGATAGAAAGTATTGATCAGATCATTAGGATATCACAGCAGGTGGAGGGTAATGCTACTTCACATTGGGTGGAGATTACTCCACATACTCCAGATCATACTGTATCATTTGGGATTATAACTGAGGTGACATAGTTTGGAGATTATTTGGATTTGGATACAGATGATGAGTTGGTTTTGGGTTCGAGTGCAGCTGGTGGACATGTTTTGGATACAGCCATTGGTTCACCTCATATGGAGGTATTTGATTTGTTTTAGTTTGGGGTCATTGGGAGCGCTATCAGTTGCAGATCCATTGGTGATATTTATGAAGAGTTGCAAACTTTTCTATTTGATTGAGGTCCTTTGAAGGCCGTTTGGGTGAACTACGTAAAGACTTGATTCCTTAGACAAGAGGATACGTATGCAGTCATTTATGATGCAGCCGGTTTGGTGAGTTAATACCGACATTTGAAGTTTGTTCGCGTTCTTTTTTGGGTTCTCGACTTGTTGTGGATTGAGTCCATTATCGTGGATTTGTTCCACTTCGTACTAGACGTAACAAATGAGACGTTTGGTTGGTATTGGTATTGGCTCAGTTTTAAAAAAACTTCATCGAGGTGGAGAATTGTTGGATAGCAGGTTCCTAATATATTTTCTAATTTGTTTTGGTAACAGGTTATTGGGATTCCTAATCTGTTTTGGTAACATGATTCCAAATCTGTTTTGGTAACAGGTTAATAGGATTCCTAATCTGTTTTGTTTTTTGTTTTAGAATTCCTGGTATATTTATGATTTTAGGATTTCTATATATATGGAACAATTGGAAGAGAGAATTAAGAAGAAAATTAGGGATATTTAGAGCACAGAAAAGAGGTATTTACTGAGCTATTGGTTAGGGTTTTGTTTGGAGAGAATTAGAGATTTGTTGGTGAGATTAATTTGTGAGTTTGAGTGATTTGTAATATCAGTTTGTATTCTTCTTCTCTATTAATGAAAAACCCTATCCCCTTCTTGCCCCATGGACGTAGATAACTTACCGAACCACGTTAAAATTGGTTGTTTGTGTTTGTGCCATTGATTTGGTTCTTTTGGCATTCTCTCGACGTTCGTTTGATTTGATTTCTCGTAGCACGTTGGTTTGGTTGTTTAGTTTCTGCAGCGCTCAACATTGGCAAGTGGACAGGAAGTGAGCCGGACCAAAATCTGAACTGTCAGTTTCGGACCTTTTTGATAATATTACTCTCCCTTTTTTATTAGGATGAAGGTATAGTTCCACCAAATTTTGTTCTATCACCGGTTATTCCACTATATATGTTGTAAGGATTTGGATTTTGCAAATATACTCAATGACATTAATGTTTTATAATTTTTTAGGTTTAATAGATTAAAAGACATTTCAATACTTTCAAAAAAATTGCATTGAATATTTTCAACTTTAATGTTTGAATTAACTCTTAATTTTTAGTTAATAATTACATTTGAAATCTAAGCAATCTAGAATGCTATTTATTAATTTTGTTTCTATGACATGTCCCAATACTTGCTAATATTAACCAATACTTATCATGAGCCTCTAAAAAAGGTTTTTCTGAATACGCCACTGGGTGCCAATTACTAAAAGATTGATATTGGAGCATTTTTGGTATTCCATGCCCCCCTTTAGCTTGGGTCATGAAAATCTCAAAAACGTTATTTTTCTCCATTTTCACCCTAAAACTCACCACAACATCCAATAAAATATTATTTTTATCTAACAACTCATCCACTTTATCCAATAGAATATTATTTTTATCCAACAACTCATCTCATACCATCTCCTAAAAATAAATCAAACACAAGAAATGAGTCACATCATCCAACTCATCTCATCTCATATTTAAAAATCACACACATCATCCAATAATATGGTGATAACTCATCTCATCTCATTAACATTTTATTTTCATCCATTTTCTCAAAAAAAAACAAGGAAATTGATTTTCTTAAGTGTGGGTCACATCATCCAATAATATACAAACAACTCATCTCATATCATCTATTTTCTTATTTTTAAGAATGAACCAAACACAAGAAAGAAACTATTATAAGAAATATGTTTTTTATAATACATTTCCTTATTTTTTTTAACCAACCAAACAATCTTAAAACAAGTTTTCTTAAAAAATCACTCACATCATCCAATAATATGGTGACAACTCATCTCATCTCATCTCCTATTCTTTGATCTTCTTCTTTTTTTTAGCCAACCAAACAACCATAATACAAGATTTCATATTTTTTTATTTCCTATTCTTTGATTTCCCACTTTTTTTAGGCAAACAAACAGCCCCTAATTCCGAAATATTCAGACGCGTAATTTGTAAGCAAAATGATCGCCTTGCTCCTTTTTGGAATACATGGCTAATGTGTATTCATTTCATGTGGGCCCAGTGGCCATTGGCTATTCTTCATTTTCTTTTCTCTTTTTTGTTTTTGGGCTCCTTGTTTAAGCAGCCCTCTCTTCATGCTTTAGTTTTATTCCCGCGGATTAGCCCACTAGCCCATTGAAGACGGGCTTAACACACACACACACACCCTTCTCTCTCTCTCTCGCACATTTTGCATTACTTTTTCCCCACGCGTATATACTATATAGCGACTGTTCGATAAAATTCCCAAAGTGTCGATTAACTTCAAACTCTATGATAGGTTGTTACGTTAATCATGCTGATCTTGGCAGTTCTCTGTCGTCGAGTTGATGGCTTTTCGCTGTTGCATGAAATGACGAAGATTGTAGTCCTGAAAAATGAAAATGGATGAGCTGATGTCTGTGGTTTATGCTGATCCTGGTTCTTTGGGACTCATGGAAGAATGCAAATATGCAGCTGTGGACGAAACTTATAGGTATGTGTGATTGGTTTGGGTATTTGTGGGGCGTAGTTCATGTGTTTGAGAGAATGCCAACCGGGGAGAAATAGAGGTGCTAGTTTCATTGAGATGTAAGAACTCATTAGAGTTAGATTACTTAATTCTAAAAATGTGATATGGCGTAGCTCAACGAAGATGCCAGGTTTGTTCCAATTTATTTGTCTCTCAAAATAATTACTTTCTGCTTCCTTCGTTTGTTGTTATTCATTGACATCAACAAAATTTCCATCTGCAGAAGTGTGCAACCCTGCAGCATGGCATCATATGTCAATGAGTTGAACTTTTGCAGTGATTAAGTTTCTGGGAGTTGGGTACTTTATGCTTTTAAGTGACATCTAGTAAAGGTATGAATTCCTGAAACCATGTTTTATTAGACCAGCATTTTGTTCTACATTATGTTGCTATGTTTTCTTGTGTGAATTCCTCATTTTCGTAGGTGGAGAAATAAGGTGCTTTCATCACTTGTTTTGTTATATAAATGCGTATTGTTATTTGAACGCATTAACTTGCTGTTTGGAAATTGTAAGCACTACTGCCACTTGTAACCTTGCAAAATGACACCTTGATGAATTGATAGATCGAGTTATCAAAAGCAATAACGAAAATAAAAAAAAGATGTTGCCCAATGGTGACAGACCTCATTATCAAGAAGCCACAGCATGGTAGGAAGTTCATTCTGCATACGAACCTTGGGTCAATTTCCTCTGTTAACATCAATTTAGCACAGAGTTATGAGTAAAAATTCAATATTGGAGTTTCATGATTGACAACGGAAAGTATCATCGGATATCGCTTAAGCCAGAATTGGATTTAAGGTTTCATGCCTTTTTGGTCTCTCAGGCTTTAACAAGTAAAGCAATATGTGCTAAAAAGGCTGGAAGCAAAAAGATCTACATGAGATCTAGCAAAATCTTATAAAAATTCGCCCTTTTCTACTCTTCCTGTCAATTCATTACTTGGATGAAACACAAAGAGTCTTATATAGGACTAGCATTCTATTGACTGACGAGGATAATGTGTTAAAAAGTACCCTATCATGCTGCTAGGAGTATGAAAATCCAATGGTTATAATAGTGGAGTTTCTTTCCCTTTTTTATCTTGATTTCTTCTTGTCGTCACCAGATTTAATGAGTCAAATGCTGGGCAGTGTGCCATCATCCAAGCAATGGAGGGAACACTGCATGCCATAGAGCAAATAAGAACAGAAATGCACTTACGACCTGATTCCACCACCACATAGATGCCCGTGGCAAAAGCCACAACCATTCCTCCATGGGCCACCCACATCAATTTCATAGCAACTCTAATAGAGTGCAACCGGACATCATGATCAGAAGATCCTGTATAAATGAGGAAGCAAGTGACTATAATGGAGCTAACCATTGCTAAAGCATCAGAGATAAGGAAAGCCTTGAAGGTTGTTTTCTTTCCTAGAATTGCCATCCCACGGTCTGGGCCATCATTCTCATAGCCACCGGGCAGAGTGAAGGCTGCGGCAAAAGTGACAGTTGCAATAAGAACTGCCACTATTGCTAGGTTATTCGATAATGCCCTATATCGGTTAATTTCTTCAGCATCTTCTGAATAAAAATCCTTTGTCATTAAGTCCATGCATTGTGGGCTGAATTGTGAGCCTGCTGACATTAATCTCTTCATGATCTTGTGCTGCACAGCGACATAATCAATATCATGATCAAGCAAGAAAGTTTATCCTCCTGCATTTATTTATTTATTTTCATCCGTCAGTTTCACTCACTTCTGAGCGTTGATCGTTTTTTTACTAAGACTTTTGCAGACAATATGGAGGTGGATAAGAATACACAATTCCACTATAAGTTCAAAAGTGTTTTAAAAAATTCATTTCTTTGATGATGGCCCTGATAGGTGATGACTTTACAGAATAGTTATTGTATTTGTGTATATTACAGTGACGTTGTGCTATCTATGTGCTAATAGGTTTTCAGTTTTTGCAAGTGGAAAGAAGGATAGGAAAACTGTAGAGCAGCTACAAAGAATAACTACTATTTGTGTGGGCTTTATCCTAATTTGATCCTATTACATTTAAAGTCATTTTGTCTACATTTTGGTTGATAAAACTTCAATAAAGGTGAAATAGGTTGGTCAAATTTGATCTTATTAATCTTTCTTGTTTCCCGTTATGTGAGAACAAAGAGCAAAGCAGTTTAAAGTAACATACATAGGAATGTTAAATAAAGAAGTATCTACTGTTCTAACGCTTATGCTTGAGTTCACAGACAAGGAGGCAAGATCTAGAGGTGTGAGACCCTTGTAGTTCCTTGATCTGGTGTCTATTCTCTCATCAGCCAGCAAAAGATTTACTATCTCCAGGTTGTGAATAAGTGTTGCCAGATGCAATGGTGTGTTCCCCTCCTGATCCATCGTGTTGATCAGCTCCTAACGAGCAGGATTATTGAGAACATATTTCACGACCGTCAATCGCTTGTTTTCAATGGCAACAACAAGAAAATTCCTCTGCTTTTTATCGGTGAGCTCGATAGTGTCAGGACAATGCTTGATTATCTCGGCAATGACTTCAATGTAGCCCATGGTGGCAGCAACATGAATTGCTGAAAGACCATCTTTGTCTAAGAGATGAGCTGCGGAAGCATCATGATGGAGGAGTAGCTGCCTGGATCATCTTATGATCGCCAAAGGATGCAGCATAATGAATAGGAGAGCTTTCAGATGCATCCACGTGGTGACTTATAAGTGGCAATTTCTTCATCAGGGAGTTCTGCAATTTCTGGTAATGACGTAAAAAATAAAGGCAACTGTCAATAGCGTCCAGCCAGTCCATTCAATTGGGAATGTATCTATGAAAATTTAAAGGTACAAAACTATATTGTTGGTTCTCGTTTGTATAGTTGCAAAAGTGAAGTGTTATGTTTAGGTTTTTTTTTCAGTTATGTTTTAGTTTGTTTTCATATGTGCCCTCCAAATCATATGTAGTTTTTAAAATTATCCTCCAAATCATTGTAATTGTTATTGTACCCTCTAAATTGTAATTATCTTTCAATTTTACCCCTCATCCAATTAAGGAAATAACAGTGGAATATTATGTTAAAGATTGAACTGCTCTGAAAATTATTCATTTTAAAATAATATTATAATTTATCAGGTTAGGATGAGGGTTAAAGTTAAGGGATGACTATTGTTTGGGAGTTAAATAGCAATTATGATGATTTAAAAAGTTTTTTTTTTAATACTATAGTTTGGGCGCATATATGGGAGAAAAGTCACTTTAGCTTTTGGACTTAGAACTATAGAACTAGAACTGATTATCTCATTGCCATTATGTGTAAATACGATAGTTTGGGCGCATATATGGGAGAAAAGTCACTTTAGCTTTTGGACTTAGAACTAGAACTGATTATCTCATTGCCATTATGTGTAAATATAATTTAGAAATTGTGCCACTTCATATGAACTTCCCCAATTATAAATTATGTTTTTACTTATATACCCTTCAAAATTAGCATTTAGTTTATTTAGGCCAGAAAATATTTGTGTGTGGAGCACCCTTAAGAATACATTAAGTTTAATATTAACTAATTGTATTATATAACCTACTTTTCTATATGTGATTATCTAGGAGAATGTAAGTATGAATATACAGTACACAAATCATTTTACTCACATTGCCTCAGATTTCTTGGTTTTAAATCAAACTTATTCAAGATTGGATAATAATTAAGCAACCTTCAAAAGTAACCGAAATTTTCATATTAGCACTTGCAGTTATATGTTATGAGTCTCCTTACTGAATGTGTAATCTCTTCCTTAAAATTGAGACTTTACTTTCACCCGCATATTAAATAGTAATCATAATATTTAGTTGGTAATGAATCAGAATTTATCAAACTAAACACAGGGGTACAGATTTAATTTAATATTTTTTTAAAGGGTAACTAAGCTATATTTTACATTATGTATGTGTGTGTGTAATCCTTAATGAATTCTGTCATCTAACTAACTGACATCAAAGGACTACACACATCTAAATACAAATTTGTATTAAAATTGAATGCATGCCTGCAAATTAACGTGTTTCGTAACTCCCAAACTTACAAATGACACACCACAATTAATGTGGATCTTTATCATTAGAGGGATTTGTCTCATAATATTCTCCTCTTCCCTAGAACTTACGACATATTTCTCACAAGCCACACATGTTGACCAGCACTCCTAAAGTTTTTAATTCGAAAGTTTAAAGGTATCCATGCTTGAAATCTTAGGTGTTAATAAGAAATTTTGATGGTAATTAATGATCTACGTCCTATAGGAATAGGTGTATCTGCAATCAATCTTTATGAAAGTAAAGAGAAATAACTAGGCCTACCAGAGTTTCGACAAACAGCGGCATGCAAAGCGGTCTGGTGATCAGGACCTCCAACAGCGCGAGCTGAAAACTGCAGCAACATCCTCACAATCTCCAACTCTCCTCTCTCCGCTGCCAGATACACTGCTGATTCCCCATGTTCATTAACAATATGACCCAACCGCCATTCCTCATGCATGAGCACTTTTGAAGTGCTCAGATTACACTGTTTCACAGCCTCATGCAATGGTGTATTTTGCCACATTCATTTCGCATCTCACATAGATCAGCTTGTTTGTATTTCACATGCCTAATCAAGACATGGACCACAAGTCATGGCCCCCATGTGCAGCACAGTGTAGCGGAGTGTCTCCTCCGGAGTTGACTGAATATGTCAAGTCTGGATGATGATTGAGGATCTCTGTCACTGAGGACTCATAGCCAAGCCCAGCAGCAAGGTGCAGAGGTGTGTTCTTCTCTGCAGTTATGCCTTGTAGGCAACTTGGCTTCTCTTGCATCAGTGTCTTCAACATGTCTATGTTGCCTTCTTTCAACACTCGGAACAATTGTGGATCCATAGCTCTCTCAAATATTAAATTGTGAGAAAAATCTCTTCAGTTCTTTGTTATGGGAAGAAACTGTATGTAACTCTTAATTAATAGAGAAGCAACTGGAGATGGATGTTACTGCGATTGACTTGACAGGCTATAATGGCTTTGAGGAAAAGCAAAAGAAAGAAAGAAAAAGGGATTGCAGATGCTTGGAGCATAGGAGAAAATATCTACTGTACTTTTGCTTCCAACAACAAATTTTTTGGATCAGTGTGAATATGTTAGGCTTTGGGATAAATATATATGCAGGGTATGTGACTTTATTTATGCTTTGAGGTCGCTGTGCTGCGTGGTCCACGTACTAGAATCAATGTAGAATTTGATTCCTTGTTTCTTTGTGTAATTTCTGTTGCGTAATAAGTACTTGCAAGTTCCCATTTATTTCCTTCTACAAATTTACTTTCTGCCTTATTCCAGTGTTGTTATCCATGTGCATTGAGGTTACTATGCTGCGTGTCTAGGTACTAGAATCAAGTGCAGAATTTCGTTACTTGTTTCTTTGCGTAATTTCTATTATAAAATAATTACTTGCAAGTTCCCTTTCTCAAAAAGTTACGTTCTGCCTTATTCTAGTGTTGTTATTCATGAGCATTGTCAATAACTGCAGAACCGTGCGCAATCTGGTGACATGGCATGACTAACTGCCAGTAGAGTTAAACATGTATTCTGCCTCATCAATCAACTTGTACTTACGGCTGTTGGGTTTTCAAGAGATATTTTAATACTTTTGGGTGACACCAGCAAAGGTATGAGTTATTCTGAAATGCCAGTTTCTATTATTAAATCAACATTTTGTTTGACATAGTGGTTGCTATTTTCCCTTCACTAGACTCCATGTTTTGGTAAAAGCAATAAGTATTGTGCGCGGCGGAAGCCAAACAACCGATGTGCTTCGAGAAACCAAACCAATTGCCGAGAGAGAAGGCCACAAACAATTTAAAATAACGACACAAACACAAACAACCAATTTTAACGTGGTTCGGCAAGTTGCCTACGTCCACGGGGCAAAAAGGGGATGAAGTTTTCACTAATAGAGAAGAAGAGTACAAACTGAGATTACAAATCACTCGAACTCACCAATTAATCTCACCAACAAATCTCTAATTCTCTCCAAATAAAATCCTAAACCAATAGCTCAGAAAATATCTCTTTTCTGTGCTCCAAATATCCCCAATTCGCTGCTCTATTCTCTCTTCCAATCGTTCCATATATATAGAAATCCTAAAACCAAAAACATACTAGGAATTCTCAAACAAAAAACAAAACAGATTAGGAATCCTAATAACCTGTTACCAAAACAGATTTGGAATCATGTTACCAAAATAAATTAGAAATCCCAATAACCTGTTATCAAAACAAATTAGAAAACATATTAGGAACCTGCTATCCAACAATTCTCCACCTCGACGAAGTTTTTTCAAAACTAAGCCGACACTAATACCAACTAAACATCTCACTTGTTGTGTCTAGTACAAAGTAAAACAAATCCACAACAAGTCAAGAACCCAAACGAGAATGCGAACAAACTCCAAATGTCGGAATCAACTCACCAAACCGGCTGCATCATAAATGACTGCCTACGTATCCTATTGCCCAAGGAATCAAGCATTCACGTAGTTCACCAAATGACCTCCAAAGACCCTCAATCAACTAGAAGAGTTCGCAACCCTTCTCTAACATCATCAACAAATTTACGGTTGATAGCTCTCCTAATGGCCTAAAAGTGAAACAAACTAAACACCTCAACCTGAGATGAACCAACGGTCATATCCAAATCCAAACTATGTCCACCAGCTACACTTGAATTCAAAACTAACTCATCATCTGCATCCAAATTCAAATGATCCCCAAACTATGTCACCTCAGCTAGAATCCCAAATGATACAGTATAATCTGAAGTATGTGGAGTAATCTTCATCCAACGTGGAGTAGCATCACCCTCCACCCGCTGCAATATCCTAACGATCTGATCAACATTCTCCACCTGTCGAGAGTCAAATGTGACATACCTACTTAGAACAAAATCAGAGTCTCCCAACTGATAACCAAACGAGCTTCTGAATCTCAAACGTGCAATCGGATCAAATCTCACATCCTCGATGTGACCAAATGCTGGGCAACCAAACATCCGACGCAACCCAAAATCTGAAACAGCTCCACACGATCCAAAATCTCCACACGCAGCAGTCGGCAACTTATGATTAAAATGATCCAAATATGTTAAAGCTTCAAAACTCTTCTGCAATCCAATGCTCGATAACCAACGCCGATCCTCCTCCAGCAAGGAACGATTCATCAAAACTGTCATCTCATCTCGTCGCCCCAATGTTTCCTCTTCAATGAAGTGTCTCAAACTGCAGTGAGCTCGGCACAAATGCAAGAAAGAACCCCTACCAAAAATAAAACAACGGGTTACCTTTCTGCCAACACACTTCCTTCATATGTTGTTGACTTCTAGGACTTCAAACCAACGGGACTTGGTTACAACCCACTAATGCCTAGAACAGTCCCCAACTACGAAAATCAAATACCTATTACCTTCCAACGATACCTCCTTGGAAGGGCCCCAAATACTTGGATGAACACCACCTAAAAGACCCCTCGATCGATGGATAGAAGTGTCAAACTCCACCTCGGTCTTCTTTCTCATACCAATGTGCTTAAAAGAGTTCAATTTGCAGGTCAAAACACTCCTTAACAAACCATACACGGCATAACCAATCAAATATCACAGCCTTAACAACTGTCACAGTCTAGACAAATCTAAAGAAGTTGTCAGCTCTCTACCAATCACCGTGCTCCCAATCAAATAATATAAATTCTTCTTTCTGACGCCCTTCATCACAATCATGGATCTAAATATGACCTTTAAACATGCATCCTCTAAGGTCACTCGATAGCCTACTGCCTCTAAAACTCTAAGTGAAATGATGTTCTTCTTTAACTGAGGAACGGACCTCACTTCATCCAACTCCTGAATCACTCCGTCACACATCCTAATACGAACGGTACCGATACCGTCAATAGGGTATTCATGATCATTACCCATAAACATGACATCCCTTCTTTTCAATTCCTGAAAGCTAAAAACAAATCCCTCCTAGGGTAAATGTGGTAAGAAGCACCCGAATCTAACATCCACTCTGTAGAGTCGACAACACAAACTGATAGTAGTGCTAATGAGTAGCCTAAAGAATTCAAATATGAATTGTCTCCACTAGCCTTGACAATATTTACCTTTAAAGCTTGAATAGCTTTCCCCTTATTCTTCCCGACTCGATCTGTTAACTTTGGGCATTCGGTTTTTTAATGTCCATCCTCTTTACAAAAGGCACGCTAATTCCTACGAACTTCAGGATGTGCCCCTTTAGACCGCGATCTTCTATCATGGTTTGGACTCTTTACTCTCGCGACCAATGCCCTCGCTACCGACTCAACTGAAGTCTTCTTATCCTTTTTTCAAAGCTGATAATTTACAAGTGTAATGGTGACATCACTATACGAAAGAGATACTTTCCCATTAATAAGAGTAAGAACGAATGTCTCATATTCCCCGTCCAGCAAAGAACTTAACAATAACAACGCCTTGTTCTCATCTTCAATCATTACATCTATATTCGTCAAATCCGCAAGAAGCTTCGCGTAGTGGTTCATGTGATCATCAATGGAGGTTCTTTTTTTTAATTGGAAGCGATAAAGTCACCTCTTCAAATACAAGCGGTTTTCTATACTCTTTGTCAAATATTTGTCCTCTAGGATCTCCCAAATCTTCTTAACCGAAGTCTCATTGATCACATCATATTTTAAATCTTGAGTTAAATAAGATCTAATCACACCACACGTCGTTCGATTCATCTTCTTCCAAACATTCTCTTCAATGTCGCCCGGTTTCCCATCCAACTTTAAAGTATCCTCCAAATTTAACTCATTGAGCGCATCCAAGACTTCACATCTCCAAAAACCAAAATTATTTGTGTCATTAAACTTCTTCACATCTATTTTCATAGAGTGGATAATCAAACTTTGAACGGTCTTCACGTCGGAAGTACCCTCCACAACTCCTTCTTTCTCGACCATCTTTCTCAAATCACCAACAAATCAAAGCGGAAAAAACGAAGAATAGATCCAAAATTAAAAAAGATAGTCTTATCAAAAAGATCCCACATTTATCACCAAACGAAGCCCTAGACGAGCCTCCAAAACGATCTACTCCTCTAAATAGCTCAAGCGTAGCCCAAGCTCTGATACCACTTGTTGTGCGCGGCGGAAGCCAAAACAAAACCGACGTGCTTCGAGAGACCAAATCAAACAAACGCCGAGAGAAGGCCAAACAATGCAAAATAACGACATAAACACAAACAACCAATTTTAATGTGGTTCAACAAGTTGCCTATGTCCACGGGACAAAAAGGGGATGGGGTTTTCACTAATAGAAAAGAAGAATACAAATTGAGATTACAAATCACTCGAACTCACCAATTAATCTCACCAACAATTCTCTAATTCTATCCAAATAAAACCCTAACCAATAGCTTAGAAAATACATCTTTTCTGTGCTCCAAATATCCCCAATTCGCTACTCTATTCTCTCTTCCAATCGTTCCATATATATAGAAATCTTAAAACTAAAAACATACTAGGAATTCTAAAACAAAAAACAAAACAGATTAGAAATCCTAATAGCCTGTTACCAAAACAGATTTGGAATCATATTACCAAAACAGATTTGGAATCATGTTACCAAAATAGATTTGGAATCATGTTACCAAAACAGATTAGGAATCCCAATAACATGTTACCAAAATAAATTAGGAAACATATTAAGAACCCGCTATCCAACAATAAGAACTTGCAATAGACATGAGAATTGGTGTTGTCACTATTATTTGACCATGTAAACGTATATGGTTATTTGACCATAGATAATTGTTTGCTGGGAAACTATAATTGTTATTACCGCAATTATTCTACACATTGTGACCTTGTAAAATAGCACCTTAGATGTCTTAAGAATGGACTCGTCAAAAGAAAAAATGAGCGTAAAAGAGATTTTCCAAATGATTATAGATCTTTATCAAGCAGCTATAACATGGTAGGAAGTCCATTATCCATCCAAACTTTGGGAAGACCGGTTTTCGTTTTCCCGTTCTGCACCAAGTTAGAGGTAGGAGTAGAAACTTGATCCCGGAATTTCATGGTTGACAACAGAGAGGATAAATGGTATTGCTCAAGCCAGCTTTTGATCTAGTTTTTCATGTTTTTTGTGGTGTCTCAGGCTTTACCAAAATATTATCAGTTTCGTTGGATTTCTAGGTTTGTTTCATGCAAAGTTCTGAAAAGAGTTCAGGCAAAGGATTTAGGATGAAGCAAGCATGAATTTTTATACAGAAGAAATGGTTCATAAACAATATTACAAGAAAATCTTACATGCAAAGATCATTGTTCACAACAATTCATTAGTTGGATGGAATACAAAGATTCGTATGTGGGACTAGGAATAAATTGAATCATATTTAGAACCACTAGGTGTCTCGAAGTCCACTATCATGCTGTTTGGCATTTGCAAATCAACTATTCTTGATCTGGCAGTTTCTTTCCTTTTTTTCTCATGATTTCTTGTTGCCTTCACCATCTTTAACGAGTCAAACTTTGGCCAACATTTAATTATCCAAGCAACAAAGGGAACACTACACGCCATGAAGCAAATAAGAATAGAAAGCCATTTACAAGCTGATGCAACCACCGCATAAGTTCCCATGGCAAAAGCCACAACCATTCCTCCAAGGGCCACCCACATAAATTTCAGTGCAATGCTTATAGAATGCAGTCGAACATCATGATCAAAAGATCCTGTATAAATGAGCAAGCAAGTGACAATGATGGAGCTAACCATGGCTATAGCATCAGAGATAAGGAATGCTTTGAAGACTGCCTTCTTTGCTAGAATTGCCATCCCACGATTTGGGCCATCATTCTCATAGCCACCGGGCATAGTGAAAGCAGCAGCAAATGTAACGGTTGCAATGAGAACTGCTACAATTGCTAGATTATTTGCTAATGCTCTGTATCGATTAATTTCTTCAGTTTTTTCTCGACAAAACTTCTTTCTCATCAAGTCCATTCGTTGTGGGCTGAACTCTGAGCCTGCTGACGCCAGTTGCTTCATGATCTTGTGCTGCACAGCGAAGGACTCATATTGCGATTCAAGTAAGAAACTCTACCTTCCTAAACTTAAAAAGCTTTTCATTCCATCAGATAAATTAGCTGATTTTTGTGATCCCTCCAAGTGAGATCAAATTCGTCAAGACTATTTTATTTGCTCTGATG
The DNA here is from genome assembly GCF_001876935.1 of Asparagus officinalis. Classification (NCBI taxonomy): domain Eukaryota; kingdom Viridiplantae; phylum Streptophyta; class Magnoliopsida; order Asparagales; family Asparagaceae; genus Asparagus; species Asparagus officinalis. Next base: position 23,930,436 of record NC_033796.1, read on the forward strand.
CGACATCAAAGCAGACTATTTTCAGTTGTAAATCTTGTTATGTAGATGTAGAGGACATATTACTCTGTAGATAAATAAGGATCTTTAGGACCCACTGTAGATTATTTTTAGGCTGTCTCTGATTTTCTTTGTTCTGATTCTTTTATCAAATATGTGAAACTGAATCTCACATGTAAGGTTTAGTTTGGTGGCCCATAATGGATGTCTTTAATTGTCCATGTTACCACGGGAAGGTGGATGTATTGTAGGACTTCAAATGATAGCTATTGTATCCGTATAGGTAAATGGAATAATAAATTCTCAGAAGGATGTTTTCGAAAAATAATGCGTCTTTATGTATATGGATCTTAATTGTATTCTAATTGTGTTGAAGGGCAAGGAGTTGCAAAGGCCAAAAACCATTGGATATGATACTGACTAGTTTTACGCCGTGCGATACACTGGGCTTTTTTTTAGAGTGGTGATAGGGGCACACCACCAACCACACTCTCCTCTCTCATTTGCTACAGTACACAGGGCCCCACATGAGATTTTAAACTTTTAAAATCCCATGTGAGGTCCCGTGTACTGTAGCAAATGAGAGAGGAGAGTGTGGTTGGTGGTGTGGTTTGGGGTGTGCCCCTAGCATTTCTTTTTTTTTTATGGAAGCGCTACTTACTTTGTACTACAATGTGATGTGACAATCATATTGCAACGTTACTATTTTGATTGTTGCGTATTGCTTTCACTCTAGATATTATATTAATTTGAAACTAATTGCAATCAGTGAGTGGGAGAGAGAAAAAGAAAGTAGGTTGTGGAAAAATCAATAAATAATTAATATATAGAAATTGGAAGTCAATTGTCTAAGGATTTCCCCAGTGGCAGAAAAGGGGGTTTGTTTTAGTCTATAGTATAGATAAGTAGGAATGTGAAATAAATGAAGCGTACCATCCTAAGGCGTGTGCTTGAATCCGTACATGAGGAAGCAAGATCAAGAGTTGTGAGACCCTTGTAGTTCCTCGATCTGGTGTCTATTCTTTTGTCGGATAGCAGAAGATGGAGTATTTCTAGATTACGACTGTTTGTAGCCAAATGCAGTGGCGTGTTTCCATCATGGTCAGGCTCATTGAGTAGCTGGTCAAGTGCAGGATCACTGAGAACATATTTCACAACCTTTAATCTCTTATTTTCAATGGCAACATGAAGAAAATTCCTGCCTTTTTTATTGGTGAGCTCTGCAACATCAGGACAGTGCCTAATTAGCTCGGTAATTATGTCCGTGTAGCCCATGCTAGCGGCAACGTGAATTGGTGAAAGGCCATCTGTGTCTGAGAGATAAGCTGCGGAAAAATCATGGTGAAGCAGTAGCTCAATCATCTTATGGCCACCAATGGATGCTGCGTAGTGAAGCGGAGAGCTTCCGGTTGCATCCACTGTCTGACCTAGAGCTGGTCTTGCCTGGAGCAGTAACCGTGCAATTTCTAGTAATCGTATAAATATTTGAAATTGTTAGTAGTATCAATAGTATATAGTTAGATTTTGGTGTTTTACATTTAAAATATGAACATATATATTTTTTCCCGATTCAGAACATGATCAGATATTTCTTTGTTCTTCGCTACCCTGCAATGTTTGTGTATGAACTTATTTTGTATGTATTGTTTTGAGATCCTAATACTTCCTGGAAAATTTCTCAACAGTATAATTTTGAGGGCAATTTTCGCTCTATTATACATATTTAATCTCATAAATTCTAGGTTAATTGGCATAGATCTCTATACTATCACCAGATCATGGATAAACCCTTGTAGTTCAACTGTTGAAAATAGCCCCCTGAGTGAACTTTTTTTCCTCTTCTACCCTTAGTGAAAGGAGAAAACCTTTTTTTTTTGGACATATAGACCTTCTGAGGGTAAACAGGTCAAAAAAAAATTCAGTTGAGGGGTTCATCTGCAACAATAAAGCTATTGGGGGTCTATCCGCAATTAATTCCAACTTATATGTGATGCTAATTAGCCAGCAAAATATTCGACTTTATGAAAGTGCAGGGAGATCGATTAAAGTTACCATAGTTTCGACAAACAGCAGCATGCAAAGCCGTCTGTCTTTTAGGCCCTTCAACTGCGCTACTCGGAAACTGCAGCAACATCCTCACAATCTCCTCCGCCCCTCTCTCTGCTGCCAGAAAAACCGCCGACTCCCCCTGATTATTTATTTCCTCTCCCAACGCCTCATCTGCCTTCATCAGCTCATAAGCAATCCTCAAATGCCCATTTCTTGCAGCTTCATGCAGCGGCGTGTCCCCACGTTCATTCTTCATCTCGTGTAAATGAATCTGACCGTCGGACTTTCTTGCGCTCCCAATCAAGAAATTGACCATGAAAATTTTGCCTGCTCGGGCTGCGCAATGGAGCGGAGTTTCTCCTCTTTTGTTGGCTACAAATTGGAAATACAAATGGCTGTCGAAGATCTGGTGGATTTCAGGGACCGACCAGTTGTAGTCTAGGCCAGCAGCAATGTGGAGAGCTGTGTTTTTCTGTGCGGTTAAGCCATGTAGGCGACTGGGGTTTTCTTGAAGAAGCATCTTTAAGGAGAAGATATCGGCTTTTTTCAAGGCTCTGTAAATTCTTGGATCCATTGTTTCGTCTGGACCGTAAGGATCCATTCTTCTCCAATAATAGGAAGGAGTAGCTCCTTAAATCTTCTGCTAAGAAGACAAATTGATGCACTATATAGATTGGCCAACATGCAAGTGGACTTGACTTACATGAGAGTAGAAGTCAGTGAAGCCAGGAAAGAGGTAGGAAATAGCATATGATGTGATCGTCTTTGAAAACCATACCCCATTGCAAACTGGAAGACAACAACAACGAAGACGTAGGAAGTAGCCTTTGAAGCATTCCATGATACAAACATCGACATCAGGGGTTGAAAAGAGGAATTTTCTCAACCACAGATTCATTCGGGCGAGGATTTTTTTCTCTCTCTTTTGAGAAACTGTCCGTCTGGGTTACTGCTATCTTTTGGTTATTGACTTCGTGTGAGAATTTAGATTCTATCATGTCACTTTCTAGAATTTGATGGCATATTTTAACGTCTTAATTATATATTTATTACTTCAATATTTATGATTTTTTTGGATTTGGACATCTGCTTCACCCAAATGGGAAGGAGTAGCTCCTAAATCTCATAGTTGACTTGGTAGGCTTAACTTGCATGCAGAAGGACAAGCAGAGGACACAGGGTCCTGACTCCTGAGCACGTGGATCCCTTTATTTCCACGATCAGGTTAGTTCAGCCATATCTTTCAAGTGTAGAGGAGAGTGGTCACTTTCTCAGCAAGGAAGGCATTTCTATTGAAAACTAACCAATGATACACCAATGAGCTGATCCAAGGTAAACAGTTCTTGATACGTCAACTAATGAATGTGCAGAAATTTCTGAATACTTTCTCCTTTCATGTGAAAGGACAAATTAGGCCACTAGAATGTGCGTAGGACATTCTGATCCCTCGGCTTTTGTGTGATTTTGAATGTCAGCCAAATTAAAGTGGATGGTTGAAATTCAAGAACCCAAGGTGAAGTGAACAAGACATATAATTAACCTTGTTAAAGTCCCTCTTACCATTAGACCAGAACTCTAAAGTTGTGGTGAGCGTTGAAATTTATATTTTTATATTTTAACATGTCCTCGCGGGTTGAGCGTATTTTTTATGGCTGAAACTAGCTGGTCTCACGCAGTAGTGTTAATTTTTAGAAAATCCGCTTTAAATTCAAAGCTGGTGGGAAATGAACTTGTGTTGCTCTCACATCATCTTAAAGTCCCACTAACCATTACCAAAAAAGTTGTGGTAAGAGTTGAGGTTTATATTTTTATAATATGACAAACCTAATGTCATAATGATGTTATGCCTGATTTCATATTCTAGAATGTACTGACTAGTGGGCTTGATGTGCATGCATAAAACTTTATGCAGGAAAAAGGTAGGAAGTAGCCTTTGATGTGATCTGTCTTTGAAAATCATGCATCTAAGCATACTGAAAGATCACAGTTAGCAGAATTAAAGCTTTTTATGATGAAAATATTGTCATCAGCACGGACAAGATAATCTACAATAAATTCAACTGGTTAGGGACTCCTGAATTCCCATGAGAATATTTACTAGGGAGTTGCATCTCTTGGTTAGACTTCGGTTTGTATGGTGTTGCAGAGTTTATGTGACAATTTGGACAGTACTTTTAAAGCAGGAGTTTAAAATTTCATGCTGAACTAAACATGGGATTGGGATTGGGATCAGATGTAAATTGACTATAGTTAACTTGTTGCGCTTGACCTTCAAGCAATAATTTGTAGGACGGTCAGGAACCCCGCACGTTAGTTGAGGAGAAAATTTAATGTGGTCACTTTCTTTGTGAGAACAGAGGGTCTTTTGAAGTCAAACAACTGGAAGGATTAGTATGTATATAGAGTTAAAATTTCTCTCTCTTCTTCAGAGTTGATTAATAAAGTTAATATTTTTACTGGAGAACATTCACTTGTTCTTTTAGTAATAAAAAAACTGAAAGAATGGTTCACTAGTTTTTCAGAAGTCCATATGTCCAAAAGCATAAGAGCTAATTGAATGCGTAAGCACGAACATGATTGACAATTAACTTTCATGTATCATGTTCCTTGAAAACTCAGTTACGTCACTGACTCTAGAATAACAAAACAATAGCAAAACAATTCACAGGAACCAAAAATATCAGTTTCGAAGGATTTGGTTATGTTTTTTCGCTCTAAATTCTGATTTTGTTAAAGTACAGAGGAACAGTACGTGTTGAGAAAGACTAAATTAGAGCTTATAGACGTGTGAAATGAACATCAAAGTAGAAGAACAGAAAATTAAAGTAATAACAGAAATGAAATACTAAAATTTAGTTTGTCACCACGAGTGAGACTTCAGAAGATTAAGAACTACACTTTGCAAAGACCGTAATAATGTTTTTATACCCACTAGGGCCACCACTACCACAAAAAACATGAAGATCATAAATTCGAGATAACTAATGAATCACGGGGCGGTCTTCCCATGGTTGTAGTGCATCTAGCTTAAGGGCAATGATCATTTAAGTCAATCCCCACCAATCAACCCCAAATATAGCATGAATTTGAAGGGAGATGCTCAATAAGATAACCATAAGTGCAATTCCAGTATCAGGTACAGCTGATAACTCATTGTTGTACTCCCCCCACGAGCCTCTGTACTTCCTCAACATAACAAAGCTGAACAATATGCAACCACGAACTAAGACCAAAAGTTCATTGTAGCAGCTGGAGTATCCAAGTATCAGCACCAAATATAGTGGTAAATTTGATAAGCCTGAGCCCCCTTCTTGTTAGGAAAAATGCGATAAATCTGATGAGAAAAAAGATGAAGAATCCAGAATATGTGCAGTTTGGATAGAACATTTTATGGGGAACCCATGATGCCCCATGTAATTCCGAGAACATAGTCAAGATGTTGGGTAGGGCGTACCCAGGGGCTTTCCTTTGGTAGCTTATCAGAGTGGCATATGTTCTCAACTGATGCTACTAACCGCCATCACATACTGAAGTTTATTATACTTGCTATTGTTGTGCCTTGATCCTGCACCTATGAAGTGAAATTAGTAGCATTAAGCTTAGTATAATTTCACAATATTTGACATAATAACGAAAAGGTGTCACTAGCTAGAAAGTGTTAGCTTGTATTGGACCCATGAAATTGATGTAATCGGTTTCGATCCTGAAGCTAAATGGGTTGATAACTGTCAACTGTGAGCTCACCATCTATCCGATGACAATGGAGCTGAACTCTGAAATGTGCACCATGAGTGAATTTTGATGAAGAATGAGACGGATGGACTGTGAAGTAAAATATGCTTTGTTGTTATCTATGTCTTTCTAATGTAGCAGACTTCATTTTCTTCTTTCTTTTGCCAGGGAAGTTTTGGAGGAATTTTCATGTAAAAAACGCAGCTTGAAATCAGAAATGAACATTAATGAAGCCATCTTGTATCTCATGAGACCAAAGCATCTAAATGTCATGTTAGCAACAGGTTTGCCTGGAGATAATCCCATAATTATTTCTAAAAAAATATTTACTGGAATCTCCTGTATTAAAGTTTAAAGGATATATTCTCAAATGTAGTAAATATTTTAAGATCAACTTACGAACTGACAACTTATGAGCTGGAAGAAGCCTGAAGGATGCCATCTGGAAGAAGTAATATATGAACCACCATACTTGCTAATAGAACTCCCCAGTATGAAAGCTAAAATTGCTTTCCAAATCCTTCACTAGCAACAATTACTAGACCAATCATCAAGATCAAGATAGCATAGAACCACCATTGAGGAACAGGTTCATAATTCTCTTCGTTAGTTTTGTGCGAGTATTTTCATCTTGATATTGTGGTATGCCAGTTTAAATGGGTTCTAAAATGATCTGCAAATTATTATATGTTTGTTTTTTATTTATTTTTATTTTTATTTTTATTAGATTTTCCACTAGTAACTCATAGTTTATGTTGAAGTTCACTGGACAAATAAAACTTGTGTATTTAAATAAAATTAAAATAAAGTTAATTTTGTTCTCTTCAAATTTTGAATTCCTCAATTTTTGATGTGATATGAGAAAAAATTTTGTTTCAAAACAAATAGGAAGGACTATTATACATATAAGATATTCCCATAAATCTCATGAACGTGGGACACAATAGCGAACCATGACTTGGGTTCAATCGTCCTAGAACGCGGTACAAAAGTGAATTGGGGTACGCACTCGGTGACCCGATTTATAATTTGAATTAGTTAATATCTTGAAGAAATACGTCCATTTGAAAAACAACAACACAAATGCATACCTTAGCGTTTGGCAACCATGGCGTTTTTGCCATTTTCGTTTTTTTTTCAAAAAAACAATGAAACGTGTTTGGCAACCGGGGCGATTTTTTGACTTGACCCTTTACAAAATCCAAAAAATAAACATTTTTCTTAAAACACTAAAAAGGTGTTTTGAGATTCCGTTTTTTCATCTAAGCCACCGCCCGTCCGCCGCCCACTGAGTCACCCCGCCGCTGCTGCGGTTGACCGATTCGTGCGGCCCGCCGTCCCCACGCCGCGCGCGCTGGTTGCTGCGCTGTCGGCCGCCACTCAATGTATGCCCGACCGGCCTCTGTCGCCAGCCGGGTGCCTATGCGGCTGTCTGCCGCCGGGCCGTCGTCAACTGGTCCGTTTGTTCATCTAAGTCGCTGGGCACGTCGGGCCGTCCGAGCGCCGCAAGCCCAGTCGCTGCTCGTCGGCTCGTCCGCCGCCGCCGCCAGCTACTCACCGCTGGTCGCCGCTTGCAACCACCCGCCCGCCGCCACTACCACGGCACCGCGGTCGCCGCTTGCCGCCACCTGCCCGCGCGCCGACCGTTTGTCGCGTCGGCACGTCCGCCGCCGTCACCAGTCCGCGCGCCCGCGCCCCACGGGAGCGCCACTGTCCGCCGCCCCGCCGCCACCCGCGACCGCGCGCCACCGCTAGCGCCGTCAGGGTCGCCGCGCGCGCACTGGCCCGTACGGACGTGGCCGCCGCTCCATCGCCGGACCGCGCCAGTCGGCCGTGCCGCCGCCCCGTCCGACGGTCGGCTCAAGTGCCAGCCCCCGGCCGCCGCCAGCCAACCGTCGTCGCCACCCGCGCCCTGGCAGCCGCCGCCGCCGCGCCGGCCGACAGTTCCGCAGCCTGTCGCCCGCGCCGCGTCATCCGGTCATGCGGTCAGCCGGTCGCGCGGCCATACCGCTCCACCTGTCGCCGCCCGCCCCTTGTCGCGCCCGTCGCCGCCCGTCGCCTGCAGCTGCGCAGCAGGTCGTGCGTCCGGTCCGTACGCGAGATGCGGCCCGCCGGCGGCCACGGCGCCGCTTGCCGCCGTCGCCACCGCCACCGCCGCCGCCGCTATATAAATAATAACTATAAATGGTGTTTTGAAAACACGTTTGAAAAATAAACACCATGGTATGGTGTTTTTAAAAAAAAAAACACTACAAAAAGAAACACTTTGATTACCAAACACAATTGACTTGTGAATTCTTTTGTTGTTATTGTTCCTTGAATTTAAATCTTGTAGAAAATTGTACATTAAGGCATTCAAAATTGTTCTCTCTCTTTTGCACTTATATATTTATCTATGATAGGGCTCGTTGCCCTATTTTACATCAAAAAAAAGATTCCTACGTTTAAAAACCAAATCTAACATAAAAGTCTACCCCTCTCGTACATGATTCTAAATAAGTGGTGTACCATGCTTCCGTTCCTGTTCCATGATCCAAAACGGGGTTTCTATTAATATTTCATCTATCATATTATTTGAAAGATGTGGTCTTACTAAGAGATTGAACGCAATAATATGCTTGAAAGGTATGGTCTTACTGAAACTGACCGCAACACTGCTTTTCATTATATATTTCGTTTGAATATAGAAACTCTTCCCATTATATATCTCGTGTAATTTTCAAATATGTCCCAAATTGAAATTTCACGCATTTTAATTTTTTTAAAGGCTAAAAGACCAATTTGATCTCTATACTAGGGCTTCTTCTCAGATTGGTACCTCCACTTTTATTTTTCCAACTTAGTCCTTGTATCATTTGTTAGATATTAACTTAGTCCTATTTTAACATTCCGTTATAAATTCTGCTAAATAAAAATTAAATGGACAATTATACCCCTGACCCATCGTTTTCTCAAATAATTGATTCCTAGTAAGTTTGCTTCTTGTCTCTAAATGTTGATAATATTGTGTTAGTAGTGGGTTTAGTCTCACATTGGTTATGAGGACAAACTTCATCCTCCTCTACTTGTATATATATATGTACACACTCAATATTCAATTCAAGAGAAATTTACCCAAGACTCTCACTCTCTCTCTTACTTTAACATGGTATCAGAACTTGGTTTAGGGTTTCCCAAAAAATAAAAAATTTCCAAATAAATAAAATTTTCCCTTCTAAGTCGTCGATCTCAGTCGCCGCAGAATATCTTGGTCGCTGCCACTGTCAACGA
>NC_033796.1:23939493-23945974 GCF_001876935.1 Asparagus officinalis
CCACTATCAAAGATCTTAATGGAGATATGCTCAATCCCACAATCTCCGCCGCCGGAGATCTGATTGACCGTCGCGATCTCTATCTTCAAAATTTCGCCCCAATTTTTTGACACGATCTCCGCTAATTTAGGGCGATTTAATTGGAGATTTTGTTGAGATTTATATAACCTTATGTGTGTGTGTGTGTGTGTGTGTGTGTGTGAGAAAAATGGTATGCTTGGTACCAAGCACAAAAAAAATGGTGTTTGGTAGTGATGTGTCACATTGCCCTCCACTCATTAAAATTGGGGCTGACACTCACATGGGTTGAGTATAGGGTTGTCCACCTGGGCGATTTATATAACCTTATGTGTGTGTGTGTGTGTGTGTGTGTGTGTGAGAAAAATGGTATGCTTGGTACCAAGCACAAAAAAAATGGTGTTTGGTAGTGATGTGTCACATTGCCCTCCACTCATTAAAATTGGGGCTGACACTCACATGGGTTGAGTATAGGGTTGTCCACCTTAAAATTTTAACAAAACCATAAACCATAAATTATTATAAAAAATGTCATAAATTTAATTAATAGCTTGAAATGAAATGACATAAATTACAAGTACAAAAAATGATAAAAATAACTTCTTTATTAATAATCGGTAAATCCTTTACAAATCCTTTACAAATCCTTTACAAGTATAAATTTATTTCGAAATTCGTCGCATCACAATAGATGAGTACATCCCAACTAGGTTGGCACCTACTCACCCATATCACTATCATTTGCAACTTTTTTCGAAATAATTTAATTCAAATTTAAAGCTAAGAAAACAAAATTACAATTTTATGAATATTATCTAATCATTATATCTATCTGCTAGTCCTAACTCTTCAAATTTATCTTCAATCATAGCAATCCGTTCGATGCCTTGTGTTCGCTTCTCGTATCTCCACCAATCCTGTAAGCACATCACCGCTTGTACAGTATACGGATCTAAGCATGTCCTGTGGTCGTCGATCAAACGTCCTGCTGTGCTGAAAGCGGATTCCGAGGCTACAGTCGAAACCTGCACTGATAGTAAGTCACGAACCATGGTGGAAAGTATAGGATATGAAACTGATCCATATACTTTCCACCATTGCAAAATATCTAAAGCATTTCCTTGACATCTAACTAAAGAAGCAGAAAAATATTCATCTATTTCAGAAACATCTAATCCTGATGAAGTTCCAGATCCACCAGTTAGTTCAGCTACCATTGCATACCTATCAAAACTTACACTTTTACCTCGACCTGTGCTCGAAGCTGAAGGTGCCGAAGCTGAAGACTGTTGTGTAGCTACACCATATCTAGCTGCATACTCATCATATAAGGTTTGAAAATAATTTCTAATAGCTAAATAATGAGTAGTAGCAGTAAGGGTGGATCCATCATCTAAGTCTATAATCTGTCCACCATACAATGATTGTAACAAACTTCGAAGGCCAATTTCCTTCAAGCATGGATCAATAAGAACACCAATACCAAAAATATGAGGAATAGGCCTAAAATACTTATTAAATTTACTCTCCATTTCAAAAATTATACTTCCAAAAATATCATCCATACGATATTTTGTAAAAAAATTTTGAATATTTAAAATTTGTAAAGCAGCTAAAGTAATAGTTGGATAATAACAACCAGATAATAACATAGTAGCATCATAAAAAACTTGTAACATCTCATTTAATTTACATATAACTGTCCATTCATCTTCAGTTATTCCATAAGCACTACCAGAGCTAGAACTAGAAGCATAAAAATTTATAAAATCATTTATAATTTCTTTATATTCTATTGCTACAGATAACATTGCATAGGTGGAATTCCACCTATGGTCAACATCTTTTGGAATTAGTCTAGGCTTATAATTTTTTCTTTTACAACATTGTTTCCATCTTTTAATTCTCATTTCAGAAGCATTATGCATATTAGTAACTGTTCTAACTTTTTCTATCATGGGTTTAATTTCAGAAAATGCACTTTGAACAATTAAATTTAAAATATGACAGATACATCTAACATGAAAAAGCTCACCATGACATGGCAATGACAAAGTTATTTTCAGAAAATCAACAGCTACATTATTATTACTTGCATTATCTAGTGAAAGAGTAAATATTCTTTGATCAATTTCTAGTTTCATAAGTTCTTCAACAATTAAATTTGCAACATTAATACCAGTGTGTGACTCTTCAATTGCAATAAAAGAAACAACTCTTTTAAACATTTTCCAACTTTCATCAATCCAGTGTGCTGTTATACATAAATAACCAGTTTGCACTCTAGATGACCAAATATCAGAAGTTAAAGAAAATTTGCAGTTTAAATTTTTAAAATAAGAAATTATTTTTCCCTGTTCCTCAACATAATATTTTAAAATATCACGTTGACAGGTTTGACGAGAAAATTTTGTAAATGCAGGATAAAAACCATCTCTAAATAAATCTTCAAATTCATCATCTTCTACTAATTTAAAAGGAAGGTTTTTAAGAACAATAAACCTGATTACGCATTTCCGGGCTCGGGCAGCGTCATAATTCCAACTGCCGAGGGTACCTGAAGAGGATGATTGGGAAAGCATAGACTGCCGGATATCACCTTGTAGATTTTGGCCTTTGTTGTGTTTTTCAATATGCCGTTTGAGATGGTTGGTGCCGCTCTTATGATGAGCTTTGAATATCTGGCCGCACAACGCACATTTCGCATTCTGAGAGATGATCCTACCGTGTTCATCCTTGGTGACGTCTATCTTCTCAAAAAAATTCCATACATCAGACCTCGGCCTTTTTGGAGCTCTTGGTGCCGTAGATTCGTCGCCACCAGATTCAGGATTAACACCGGTAGGATGAGGAGTTGTTGTAGGAGGACTCATCTCTGGATCGGTAGGAGTTGCATGTTGCTCTTCATAATCAGACCCAGAAGCCATTTGTTGGAAGTATTAGAAAATACAAAAGATTATAGGATAGTATATTAGTATGAGATAGTATAAGATTGTATAAGAGAGTAGTAGAGAGAGAAATAGATGAGTTTTGTTGTGAGAAAATGAATTGAAACCCCCCCTCTATTTATAGAAGCAGCCCCCTAGGTAAATGACCAAAAAACCCTCGAAAAATAGCCGTTTTTTGACCGTTTTAAGGGGCAAAACGGTCAAAAGACCAAATCTGGCCGTTAGGCCAGATTTGGCCCGGGCCGGGCTGGGCAACGGTCACCTTTGTGACCGTTATGGCCGGGCCGGGCCGGGCCAAGCCCGGGCGGCAACGTCCACTTTTGTGACGGTTCGGCCCAGGGGGCCGGGGGGCCGGCGCGACGGTCACGTTGTGACCGTTATGGCCGGAGCCGACCGCCGCGGCCGGCCCGGCCCGGCCATTCGATAGACCACAGTGCCTTTTTTCGGCACTGTTCGGGCCCCGGCTGGGCCACGGACGTGCTCGAGTCCGAACAGGGCGACGCGCGGGCCGGGCGCGCGGACCGCGGGTTTTGCCGCGGGTTTCCGGCCCGGGCCGGACCCGGGCCGGACCGGGCCGGACACCGGGCCGGAGCCCGGGCCGGACACCGAGCCGGCCGCGGGCTCCGGCTTTTTGGACACCCCTAGTTGAGTAGATGTTGGGAATGACAAGTGAGTGATGAGAATGTTGACACCGTAAGTATCAAGCAACAGCAATTTGTGTTTGATACCGAGCATTACTCATTTCTCTGCTCTCTCCTCTCTCCCTCTGCTCTCTCTCTCTCTCAATCTCTCTCATCTCTCGTGCTCGACGTCTCTCGTCTCTCTCTACTACTATATATATATATATATATATATATATATATATATATATATATATACTAATATATATATATATATATATATATATATATATATATATAACCTTCGTGTTCTATTTTAAAATATTAATGATGTAAGCACCAATATCTAAAAAAGTATTATTATTAATAAAAAATAAATCTTGAATTCATCAACATAAAATGGTAAATTTTATCTGGTCATAGAGGATTTTGTTTAATTATAAAGAAATCACTCGCACCTATTGTCTACTTTCACTTTCTATTATCTAGCGATCAAGTATTATAGACATTCAAAAAAAATTCTAGAATTTTCAAAGTTAGAATGTGCAAATTCAATCAAGAAAGAAAATATATAAATTATGTGACAAATTCCAAAATCTAATATTATAATCTTCCTACATCTTCTCAACTAATTAATTAATTTGTCAAAACTATTACTCTCTAATTTCAGAAAACTGTAAAATATAATTTGAGAATGATTTAAATATATTTTGTACACATATGGATTGTATTTTTACAAAATAATTTAGATCTATCCAATATTGAATAATATCCAAAATTTTAGGTTAAAGAGTTAAGAGAATCTAATAACACTCATATACAAACTATATGCTTCATAAAAGTTGAGACATATAAAATGAACAACTTAATTTATTTTGTTAAATAATTTATTACAAACCATAAAAGATAAGGAGAACCATAATTAATTACCTTTAAATATTGCTCTTATAGGCAATATATGAAATATTGGCCAATATATCGCTATATCGACCGATATAAAAGATTAAATACTTTATCTTGATAATATTTATGATTTTATATTGTTTTCTTTTATTTGTGAATTTTTTCTTATATCGATCATTATCAAAAATATTGGCTGGTATAACAAAATTGAGTCATTTAAAAAATAATTAATATAATCCATTTGATAATGCATTGACATGCAATTGTGTATTAATAAATAATATTAATATGAGAGTGTAATGTTAATACATTATTAATTGTATTGACATGCAATTGTGTATTAATAAATAATATTAATATGAGAGTGTAATGTTAATACATTATTAATTGCAATGGACTATTATTAATAAATAATATTAATATGAGAGTGTAATGTTAATACATTATTAATTGCAATGGACTATTATAGTCCATTGTATTGACATGCAATACATTATTAATTGTGTTGACACGCAATGGAAGTCATTGGAATATTACATGTCAATACAATGAGAGTGTAATGTTAATACGATGAATATTACAATGTTAATACAAATCGAGTCATTGGAAGTTTTACAATAATTGCATGTCAATACATTATTGATTGTGTGTTAATATTAATAGAAAGAGTAGAAAAATAATTAATGGAAAGAGTAGACACTACTAATAATTAATATGAGAGTTTTACAATAACATTGGAAGTTTTATGGACCAAGTTAGACAAACTTGAAGTGGCATATAATATAATTAATGAACAATAATAATTAATTTAGTTTAGTTAGGATTAAAATATAATACTTTAAAAAATAGGGGTAATATAGTGCATAGATAGGTTTTCTACAAGTTCCTCTTTTAAAGGGAGTATAATATAATTCTAAGCGAACTATATAATTTCATTTATAATTCAAAATCTCAAGACTTATTCCAAATATGATGCTTAAAATTTTTCACATCTTCTATACTATATAAATATAAGCTAAGCCTCTGGCCTCATATTATGTGATGAACATTATTTATCAAAGGGACCACATACTATTGCTTGTGATTAACAAATGTTTCAAATCTTTATAGGCTTAATGAAAGCTAAATACCTTATAGGTTAAAAGTTACACTCATATACCTCCACTTATACCTTAATGCACTTAAATATCCTAATGTTTTCTAAAATTGCATGTTTGTACTTATATACACAAAAATACTCTTTATAATTTTCTTATGTGAGTGTCATGATATAATTTTAGGACAATTCTATATTTTCTAATCCTTCCAAAATAATTTATTAATTTGCAATTGTCTATTAATATAGTATTATGCATTATTAATAACTAATATGAGAGATTTACAATAACATTGGAAGTTTTAGGGCCAAGTTAGACAAAATTAAAGTGGCATGTAATATGATTAATTAATAATGATAATTAATTTAGTTAATTTATGATTAGAATATAATATCAAAAAAGAATAGGGGCAATATAGTCCATGAAAAGTTTTTTCACAACTCAGTCTTTTAAAGGGAGTATGATATGATAGGCGAAAAGCTAAAGGTTTTATCTTTTACTGTCTATTATTACTTTAATTTTTCTATTCTTCTACTCTGATGCTTACTTTCACATTTTTAAATCAATTTCTCTATTCTTTTATCATATTTCTAGATGGAAAATATGATAGATCATTTAAGTGATATGTTTTACAAGTTAAGTCATATAAGTAAAAAAAAAGTGAAATTTTAGATCATATAAGCACGATTTACCCAATTATAAAAGATCTTTGACCTTCTATCATTATGAATTTATGATTAAATTTTAATTATAATACTCTTTCTTTTCCCTTTTCCTTCCCTCACTTAGAGCTTCCAAACACGATGAAATAAGCTTTTTCTCCTTTCCTCTACGTAAAATCCCAAATAAGATCTAGTATTTTCTCTCACCTTTCTTTATCTTTTGTTTCTCTCTT
>NC_033796.1:23945987-23954703 GCF_001876935.1 Asparagus officinalis
CTCTCAAACTAAACTTGTTTATTTTCCATATAGTTTAATCTTCTTATATACATGTAAGCTAACAGTCCATTAATAGGCCCATATTTATTTGGGTCTTTTGAACTCCTCTACAAGTGTAATCATACTCCCTTTAAAAGAGGAGTTGTGGAAAAACTTTCCAATGACTATATTACCCTTATTTTTTTTTATATTACATTCCAATACTAACTAAACTAAATTAATTTGTCATTGTTAATTAATGATATTATATGTCACTTTAAATGTGTATAATTTGGTCCCTAAAACTTCCAAAGTTATTATAAAACTCTACATCATATTAATTATTAATAATGTATAATAATATATTAATAGATAATTGCATGTTAGTAAAGTATTTATGGAAAGAATAGAAAACATAGAATTGTCCTAAAATTATACCATGACACTCATATAGAAAAATACAAAGAGCATTCTTATGTTTAGGTAATAGGGAAAAATGTACAAACATAAAATTTTAGCAAACATTAGGACATTTAAGTGCAACAAGATACACTATCTTAAATTAAAAAGAAAGTGCAACAATATACAAGTGGAGGTATATAAGTATAATTTTGGTAAATTATAAGGTATTTAAGTTCGGTTAAGCCTTTAAGATACAAGTGGAGGTATATAAGTATAATTTTGGTAAATTATAAGGTATTTAAGTTCGGTTAAGCCTTTAAAAGATTTGAAAACTTTGTTATCCACAAACAATAGTATATGATCCTATTGATAAATAATATTCATCATACAATATGAGGCCACGTGCATAGCTTATATCTATATAGTAAAGGAGATGTGGGAAAATTATAGCATCATATTTTGAATGAGTCTCAAGATTTTGAATTACTTCCTAAAATTATATACTTTTGTTAGAAAATTTTAGAAGAGGTTTTCAAAGAAATACTACAAAGTGTTGGTCATTAGATAAATATTGAACAAATAAAATTTACAATATCTGATTGCAAAAACTAGGGATATGTATATAATAATGGGTGTCATATGAGATAATATTCATACATAACATGACATTGTATATGTAATCTAACATATTAATGAATTTTAAACATAAGAACTTGCATCAAGATATATGCTTAAGATTTGGGAGAACTGAGAGTGGAGAGATTTGGGAGAAGAATTGTGGCCTTTCGTGTGTTTTGTGGGTTCTAATTTTGTTTCCCAAACACGATCCAAACCTGAGCCCACAATCAAATTAAAAATGACACAATTTTCTTGATATAATCAAAGAGATATATCAGCCATATTTTTAATAGCGGCCGATATATCTAAAAAATCACCAAACAAAAGAAAACAATATAAAATATTATCGAGCTAAAGTCTTTAACCCAATATATAATCGATATAGCAATTTATCGACTGATACTTAATACAATGCCTGTAAGAGCAAATATGTAAAAGTTATTTAGATATTAGTTCCTTGATTTTAAATATCCAATAATTCTATATTATTACCTTAAATTTTAAAAATTGCTCATAATTTTAGAGATTAATATTAAATTATTAAAATTTTGAGGGACAATTTATAAATAAGCCATATTTAAAAGAAGAGTTAATATTTAAAAACCCTCTCAACTATGGGGACTGTCTTAAAACCCACTCAACTGATTCAATTTGACAAAACCCTCTTATTATGAGGGGTGTTATAGATAACCCCTCTCAATTTTGATGCAATTTTAGAAAACACCTCTCAACTATAGCGTGTCTCATAAAAACCCACCTAATCTTTTATATTTCTATTAACAAACTCCCTTAACATAGTTACTTCAATATGTAATATGGACAAAATACCATCTTGGAGAAAGCAATTTTAATAAAAAAGAAACCCTTAAATGATAATAAAAGGACCACAACCAATTTATGATTCTTTTTCCCACTATATCACCTATTTTTCTTTCATCTGGTAAAAACCAAGGTAATTGTTTTTATGGTTGATGGATATTTTAGTCTTTCCAAGTCAAGTACTTATCACATAATTGATAATACTCCATGGTATTAATTTTGAGAGGTTATGTTTAAGTAAAAAATGTTCACAGGGATTAAATGAAAAATTCAAAGGTTGAGATAGATTATCTATAAATCACCTAAAACTTTACGGAGATTTACTTAGTTTTAAATAGTTTGTGGGGGAGGGGGGTGGAGTGGGTTGACATGCCCCCCGTAGTTGAGGGGGAGTTTTCTAAAATTATCCCTTAAACAAAAGCACAACTTAATGTACATGTGGCATCAATTTTATACGAGTGGAGTTCATAGCAAGTATATCACTCAATGAACCCGTTTAAGTTATTTGCCCTTAAATTTATCCTATAACTTTGAAAATCTTTTACTATAAGAAACTCTCTAAGAGAAATTTAATATTTATTTGGGATGTGTATATGATCTTTCTGATTCCCCTTGTCTTTCATGATTTATAATAAATTATTTGACAAAATAAATTAAGTTGACATTTTATATTACTCACGTTCTTATAAGTTTATGAAGCTCATACATTGGATATGAATATTGTTGCAGATATTGTATTCTTCTAACTTCTTAAGCTAAAATTTTGGATGTTGTTTGACATTTGATAGATATAAATTATTTTATTAAAATACAATTAATATGAGTACATAATATGTATAAATCATTCTCAGACTATATTGTATAATTTTCTAAAACTAGAGAGTAATTGTTTTGACAAATCAATTAGTAGTTGGGAAGATGTAAAAAGAGTACAACATCACATTTTGTAATTGATCACATAATTTATATTTTATTTTTTGATTGAATTTGCACATTCTGTTTAGAAAATTCTAGAACAAAGTTTTTGAATATCTATAATACTCGGTCGCGGATAAACAACAATGAAAGTAAACCATAGATGTAAGTGATTTTTTTATAACTGAACAAAATCCTTGATGACTAGATAAAGCCTACCGTTTTTCTTTGATGAATTAAAGAATTTAATTTTTTATTAATAATAATAGTTTTTTTTAGTATCGGTGCCTTACATCATTAATATTTTAAAATTATACATTTAAATTACTAATTAATCTTAAATTATTAATATTTTAAGACTTTAAACGTAACTATTTCTTTGGAAGACAAAATGTTAAAACCACACATATAAATATCCAAAAAAAATTAATATACTATGACATTTATAAAGTTTTTTTTCAATCATATTATAATAAATAAATAAATTTAAAGTAAAAAAATTAAAATATTTACTCACGTACGGTGCACGTGCATTCCAGCTAGTAAGAGATAAAACTGCCAGCAAGCCTCTTTAGTTAGTAAGCAGCAGTCGCTCAGAGCGAGAAGACGGGAGGTGGGGGAAAAAATGCCGGCGACCGCGACGATGTTGGGAGCGCTGCTGGGTCTGGGAACCCAAATGTACTCCAACGCCCTTCGCAAGCTCCCTTACATGCGCCGTACCTTGCCTTTTCCCTTCTTTACCTCTCTCAAAAACCCTAATTTTATCCAGTTCTCTTTACGTCTAATTGCACATCAATTTGATCTTTTCCTGGTAAACTTTGTTTGATTGTTGATCAGATCCATGGGAGCATGTTCTTGGAATGGGATTGGGGGCGATCTTCGTGAATCAGCTGGTTAAATGGGACGACAAGCTCAAAGAGGATCTCGACAAGATGCTCGAGAAAGCTAGGGCCGCCAACGAGCGCAGATACTTTGGTAGAGTCTCGTCTCTTTCTTTCGTTTCTTCTTCTTGGATATGATTGATAGATTCAATCATGACATTTATTCAGTTTGGGTTTAATCTTTTATGTTGATTGTTTAACTTTTTAACAAGTTACGAGCCAAGCTCCTGGTTTTTGTGTGTTAATCTATCTATGAATGTATATGTTGAAACAAGTTCAATTCTCGCTCATAAATACCAGAGTTTTTTCAACTATGGCTTCTTAGTTTTACAAACAAATGTTGCTTACATTACATGACTAACACATGTTCTGATTCGTTGAATCCGAGGTGTTTCACTTAACTGGAGCTTACTTCCTTGCATTTTGAATGGAGATGAATTTGATGATTAATCTATACGAGACGCATGGCGAAACCCGTAGGAGGCAAAATTTAAAAAATTAATTTTTAATTACTTGGCTACCATTGTACCTCATGTTTTATTTTATTTGAGAAAGGTTGCTTATTTGCTCCAACCATTGTGGAAGAGCAATATTATATAGTAGATTTTTTTCTCTTCTGCTGTAGTGTTAGTTATGTATATAATAGGATGTATAGGTTTGTTAGTTGACTGCTTACCTAGATCCTAAAGGTATCATATGTTCGTTGCACATAGCATTGTGTACCAGTTTAAAACAAATGGATAAAAAGAAAATTCCTTGGAGCCACATTGGAGATTGATGAATATACTTTGCAAGTTACCAATATAGCTTAAGGAAGAACCTTTTGAGTATGGAGTCATAGAGTTGTAATGTTTGTGTCAACAGCGAGATCATGACTGTCGAGTATTTAATTACATATCAATTACACAAATCTTGAGTTGACTTGTGTACAAGTTGGAGAAAGCCAACAAACTGTTCCAGTTTGATTTTATCGTGACATTGGATTTGAGGATGACCATCTTGACGGAAAATTTTTGAAGGTTGTCTTCTAATTTTTAGACATGTTTCTTTTTTTTTTTGGCTCTAGAGATGCATCTAGTCTGATGTCGGTAGTATGATTGGACCGGAAATAGCTAATTTCACTTGAAGGCATATTCCTATTGTAAGAGTGCAAGACAGATTTAACTTGTCCAAGTTTGTGGAAGCAGGAAAGCGGAGCGAAGCAACAAGGTTCAACTTAGGCTTTTTGGGGCTTAAGCAGGAAAAGAACTGCCAAGTCAATTTTTTAAAATTTTAAATAGAGACAAAAAATAAAATAAAAAGAAAAAGAAAAAGAAAAATTCAGGAAAAAAATCTGTAAATTATATAATAAGCAAAGAATGAGTGAAAAATTCTACAAATGCATGTGTGATGATTTATAGAGATCCTAAGCATAACATAACATAGATGTATAGCAATACTTAGATTCAATCATGCAGTAGTAATGAAATACCATGCACATTGTACTAATTTGGTAAAGTAACATGTAGCGGACAATGTACAACAAATACTCAAGAAGTTAATAGCTAATGTAAATTTTATAAGGAAAGAAAACCTAACTCTTAAATGCAATCATTACTAGCTATTGCTCCAAGTTCCTTCCGACCTTCAAGTAGAATCCTCTCATGAAATAAGGAACAAGTTGAGGGAAAGCGACATGTGAGGTCAAGGTGAAAAGAGGAGGTTAGAGGTTGAGGGGTGGCCGAAAGAGGAGTCGGTGAACGTGGTTGAGGGGAGGAGAAAGAGGAAAAGCAGGAGGCGGTGGGTGGTTGGATGAGGTTGGTGAGCATGATGTTCNGGGGGGGGGGGCGGAGAGGAGAAAGAGGAGGAGGAGGCGGTGTAGGCAGGAAAGGAGAAAGAGAGTGGGCTGAGCAGAAGAGAGATAGGTGATTCTTAGCAGGGGCGCTGCATAAAAATAACTTGTCTAGGCTCAACCTAGCGTGATACCTGTCAAAGTACTTGAATTTTTGTTGTCTTTCTGTTTTCAGACATCTGGTGTTGCATGTTAAA
The DNA here is from genome assembly GCF_001876935.1 of Asparagus officinalis. Lineage (NCBI taxonomy): Eukaryota > Viridiplantae > Streptophyta > Magnoliopsida > Asparagales > Asparagaceae > Asparagus > Asparagus officinalis. Next base: position 23,951,630 of record NC_033796.1, read on the forward strand.
AGGGTGCTAAATCCAGTTTCAAACAATTTTCGTTTAGTTCAAACATTTGATGGCTTGACATTCATTGTTGCTACTTTTTTGGTCGACAAATCGTACCTTTGGAAAACACTGAAGGTTTACTTACTGCCATGAAGGTTATGCCTTTATGGAGTAGAACAAACCCCTTTCTATCAGGATGTAGATAGTTGAAGTGAGAGGCTTGAAAGTCCTTGCTATTGGGAATTTCCACCATACTATGAGGTAGAACAGGAACTGAAAAAGTAGATGTTACTAAATTCCTTATAAAACTGTTGCATTATATGCTCAGTTTGTTGAAGTTATAGCTGCATTATTTCACTATTCTCAGAAAGATACTGAGGCTAGCATGCTGTTTTTGGCTATTCTCATGATTGCTGTACATATTTGGTATGGAAAGGTTTTCTGAGGATGCAAGTAAACATGAATATAATTAAATGTTTACAGTTATTACTTTGCAGTCATTCATAAGGCATACATATTACAATTGTTTGGTTGTATTTGTGTTGTCTGTGCCTTGCTGAAGGTAGCGGAGAATACACGACTACAATATTAGCATTTTCCACTTGCAATAATGCTTCAGTTATATTTTTGAGTTTGATTTCCTGATGCATAAACATTTTACGTATTCCTTCGTAGTCCATAGACTTGACTGCTGCAGGTGTGTTGTGGTCTCAAATATCAAATTGCCATGTCGGCATGCATATGCATCTGATCTCTTTTCCTGAATCCTCACATGCATGGGTTTAGGTATCGTCCCATAAGAAGTAGCGAAGAGCAGATTACATCCTGCACGTTAGCACCGTATCATATAATACTGCTTCTCACAGATGTTTAAATGTCCTTGCTGTAAGCAACTTGTTTATGACCATGTAGGAAAATGAAAAATAACAAATAGCAGTTTCTGTGTGATCAATAAGACAATAACTTGCTTGTTGAAAAACAAAAGAATATTCCCTCTAACAAGCGTTTTTTTGTTTCATTTTGGGGACTTCTTACTCTGTTTGTGAAAGTTTCTATGATGTAAGCCAATGAGCTTTCAAAAAAACAAGAAGAAAAGATAAACAAATGTAGCTCATATAAGTTCACACGGTTTAAAGTTATAGAATTCAGTTAAATAGAAATATCATTGTTAAGAGTTGTGATACTGATAAGTATTCACCGTCTGAAATTGTTTTCTTATAGTCAAGTTGATTTGCTGCAAGTTTCATATATTGTTAAATTTACAATTTAGTGTAATTCTATTTGTTCAACAATACAATTTATTTTTTATATGCTTTTGGTTCTAATCATGCATAAACTTTTCTTTGTTTGCAGATGATGATGAAGATTAGCATTTATCCTGAGTTCTTTGGTTGCATTTCCTGGCCAGTTGCAGAATGTCATCAAAGGCATCTTTTTTCTTTCAGCAAAAGCTAGTAACCAGTCAGGCATGTCCAATAGTGTGTACTTCTGTTGCACTGTTTGAAACTGAAGTTGCTGTTCTGCAATTAGCTTGGTTTCTTTGACATGCTTTCTCAAATAATAAATTATTACTTGTATGAGTTGTGTTTTGCATGACAAATTGATTTGACTTTATCTTTCACACAATAAAAAGTTTTCTAGATAATGACAAAGATGATTTGTTGCCTCCAGTCTCATAGAACCACTCCGAGCAAAACCCTAATCTAGGCTTGTTAAATGTTTTCTAAATTTTTGAGACACACACATACACACAAACGCACACCAACAAGTTGTTGGCCCAGTGGTAGGCAAGCTTGTACCCAGACGGGCTCCTACCTGTTGGCAAGAGTTTGAAACCTGGAAACGACACTTGTTGGGAGGGGTAGCCACCAGCCCCGAGTAGGATTAGTGGTTTGCTAGAGTTAGCCTGTTTGCTGTGTATATTGATATACATCCTACTTGATTCTTTGAATTGAATTGTTCTAGTTATTTGATGCCAGACTGAATGCTTCGGGATTTGGTGCATAGTACTAGCATGTTACCATGCATGTCATTAGATAGCTTATTGGGATTCTTAGTTGTAGTACCCCACAGCATACCTAATTCCAATCCCTGCATTATTCTTTCATTCTTCCTTTCTTTAACCAGTTTTTCTTTGGTCCTCTACTTTTATTGTTGTTCATGCATCAAAATATAGGTGACTTGGTTGACATCTCAATTTGATCTTTTAATGTATGGTATAGATGACCTAGATATAGCCACTAGTGGTGATGTATGGGGCTGCATTTGACTTCAGCAGAAGGCGACCTATATCCTCCAGGTTTAGAGCCGATGCAATGGATCCTCCTGGTTTAGAGTCGATGCAATGCAATAGCCTAGTGCCTTGACTCTTTTTTTTTTTTTTTTTGTATTTGCTCATGAAAATCAGTAATCAGCAGGTTACAGTATTTATATACAAGGTGTCAAGCAATCTGTAGTCTTTTATGACATTTTCTTTTATGATGCAAATCCACCACTATATCTTCAATTCATTATTCATAACCAGGCAGGATTGAGGAACAAGTTAGACATTGGTCACAACAGGTTCAGACTATCCCGCCTCACAATACAAACTGGTGACTTTGTTCCTTCTCATTATATAATAATGTTCAGCTCCGACTGCTATCAACATTTTTTAGAATGATCATGTCTTGTGATTCTGTCTTGTTCAGTGATCTAACATGTGCTTTGATTTCTCTGAATGAACGTGTTGTGTCACTGTCGTCCTTTCTTATGGACTGATTACATGCGTGTTTATGTTAAAATTATTGCAGATTTGAATGTATGAACAATATTTAAGTCGTAACTGAAACAATGCAAAGCTGTTAATAATTCCATGAGTAGAGCCTTTTGTCCCACCACTAATCTAGTTTAATCAGGTGTTTTCAATATAAATGTGAGGTTATGTATTTGGGTCAAAACCTATTCTTCCTGAAGCAAAATTAGAGTATTAGCGGCTTTATGAAGCTAAACTCTAATCCTAACCCAATTAGATATGAACTAAGGCTTGCAAAATATATTTCAGAAAAAAAAAAGAAAAAGATTTCCCTGGTTTCCTACGTTAAGTTTATCAATTA
>NC_033796.1:23954723-23972223 GCF_001876935.1 Asparagus officinalis
TTTTTTGGCTTGGGTAATGTAGGCCTGCCTGCCCTTTTTGCTGGCATCAGTCTATCCAAGGTTTTAAATATCGGTTGTCGGTGATTTATTGGACGGTCAAAATCCATATCGGATAGCGGATATCGAGGATAAGTAGTATTTATCGGAATGATATTACCGAATGGTAATATACATAATATAATATTCTAAAATGTAATCTAACTATACTTAATGAAATATAAATATACCAAAATGTAAATAATTATGTTTAGGATCACTAACCAATTGTAGAAACTCGGGTTGGGTCAGGTTTAAAGCACATTGAATATGTGCTCGTTGCCCGAAATCAAAACTCAAACCAAAGGCTGATAATTCCGATTTTTGGGCCGACATTGTCGGCCGACAACTCACTTTATTGCCGCATTATCGGCGACAAACATTCAAAAATGATAACCGATTTAGAATCGAACTTATCATAGCGGAAGGCCCCAAAACCGATAAATCGTCGATAATATCGGTTTATCGGCCGATATTTAAAACATTGGTCCTACCTCATCAAGGTTATAGAAAAAACCCGACGCATAGAGCCTAGGCATGTTGGTGGAAGCTTAGGGGGGGCTAGGCGTTTTCCTTTTTTTAGTTTTTAATTATAATTACTGATAGTAAATGTCAATGTTATAGAAAACTTAGGAGCGGGACTAACACCTAGGCGCATTTCTTAAGTGGTGGATGATGTTTTGTTAAAGGTCGAGAGAGGTAGATGAGGTGTTCATAGTTTGTGTTTTAAGGAGGTTGGAGGATGTGGATGCTGCAATAGAGGAAATCATGATCAGTGCCTAAATGTTGCAGTTCATGTAAGCAGACCACACTCCTCTAGGCACTCCCAAAATATAGGTGGGTAACCTAGGTACTGCCTAGGCGTTAAGCACTAGGTAGGTGGCTAGGCGGAGGCTTTTTAAAACATTGTACCTCATCATCAGAGTTGAAACCTTTGTGGTTGTTTAATGTCAAACTGAATGGTTCTGGTTTTGGTTAGCACTTGGTACTTGCATGACATCCTACACTCCGTCACATTGGTTAACTTACTATTGGATGCCTAGTTGTGGGACTCCACAGACTACCTAATCCAATCCTTCCATTTTCTTTCTTGTTCCTTCAGTTCTTTTTAATCTGCATGGTTGTTCATACATCAATGTTGAGCTGATTGTTTAACATCTTGGTACTCTAGTCACTTTATGCATGGGCCTACATTTTGACTTCTGTTGCAGATAACTTGTGCCTTCCTGTTCCATCATTGGAACAAAACTGCTGTAGGCTTTTTCCCCCCCTTTTTCTTTTGGCATTTCCTGAAGATTTCGATGAAGCAAATCTATTTTTTGTACGATATCCTCTTTTCAGTTTTTTTTTTTTTTTTTTTAACCTGAGAAACAGGGTGGGATGCCCTGTTCATTTAAATATATTGAAAAAAAGTTTAGAAGAGGATAATACATCATCTGTAGTTGGAGAAAAAAACAGTGGGAGGAGTGAGTAGGGAGCGGACCATTGTCGTCACCTACCACACTAGACCTACTGCTTTCCTACAGCTAGAGAAAACAAAAAACCAAAAATTAAGACAACATTTCAGAGAGGGAATTGAAACAGCTACAATACTTTGATTAAAGACTGAAAAAAGCTAGGCGCAGCTAGCAGCTAACCAAAAGGGAGCATCTTCACAAAAATGTTCTTCTTCCTGCTGGGACTAGAGACGCAGGTGCTTAGTTGCTGGAGAAAAAGTCCCCATCATCAACAGGGGCGTTCTTCTTGGCTAGCTCCTGAAAGCCGAGATTGAGGGATGCCCTTCGAAGCCTCCTCGCCTTCCTATCATCTTCTGAACCTGACCAGAAAATTGAAAATCTCGCAATATTAGAAGCAGTTGAAAGCGAGATAGGCTGAATATCCTTGAAAATTAGAGAATTTCTACAGAACCAGATCCACCAACAAAAACATGGCAACAGAATCTTCCATATGGCTTTAGTATCTGAGCAAATATTGGGAACTTTGTGAAGCAGCAACAATTCTTCCATGTTCGTAGGCCAGCTGTTAGCTGGAAAGAGGGGGAGAAGGGAGTACCAAACATCGCGAGCAAATGGGCAGTGTATAAATAAGTGATCGTGAGTTTCTGTTTCCCGGTGACAGAAAGGACAATTTGGATCACCGTTCCATTCTTTTTTGATCAAATTATCCCTTGTGTTCAGCTTTCTTTTAGAAATAATCCAGAGATGAACTTTTACCTTTAAGGGAATGTTGGATTTCCAAATTGTGTTGAAGAACTGGGATTTTTGACCCCCTGAAGTAACAAATGAGTAAAAGGATTTTACAGTGAAAATGCCCGAAGAATGAAGAGGCCACCGTAAATCATCCAGCTCAGATGAGCCACCTGGATTAATATGCTCTAAGAAAGAGTGAAGATGGATAATGTCTGCCCTTTCGTTAGGGGAAATGCCCCTTCTAATTATGGGATGCCAATTCCATAAATTATTTAGCAATCTTCCTTGCGAACCAATGCTGCAGTTTTTCGAGAGGGCTAACTTATATGCATGTGGGAAGAGGCTGCTAAGAGTATTTGCTGAAGACTATTTATCATGCCAAAAACTGTCGGTGTTACCATCTCCAACATTCCATCTGACAATGTTAAAGAAGGTGGATTGAATGGAGAAAAGATCTTGAAAAAATCTTGAGGATGACATCTTCGGTTGGTAAGCAAAAGGATTGGCTCCATTTTTTGAATAAATGGAGAAAAACACTTTACTGAGAAAAGAGGTTCTGTCGAAAATTTTCCGAATCCATTTGGAGAGGAGGGCTGAATTAAAAGAGGGGATGTCAATCACCCCAAGCCCTCCTTCTACCTTAGATTTACAAACTGTTCCCCAGTTGATAAGACATTTTGTTCTAGAGTAACTGTGACTGCTATTCCAGAGGAAATTTCTTCTGATTTTATCTATGACCTTGATGACCCATATCGGCAACTTAAAGAAAGACATATAGTAGAGAGGGATGGAGGAGAGGACAGAGTTCATGAGAGTTAACCTACCTCCAATGAAGAGAGTTTTGTTTTTCCATAAAGATAGCTTCTTTTTGAATGATTCTAGGAGAGGTTGCCACTCTCTTTTTGATAGAGATCCTCTTTTCAGGGGAAGTCCCATGTAAGGGAAAGGGAGGGAACCGACAGAACAGCTGAGTATCTCGGCCAACGAGTTGCCTTTATGAGGGATTTTGCCAAGATAGAAGAGGTTAGTTTTCTGAGGATTTGCACAAAGCCCTGAAATGCTTGCAAAGATGGAGAGAATGGTCTTGAGAGTAACCATATCAGAGGAGTTAGCCCTAGAGAAGATGATTGTGTCATCCGCAAATTGAATGGTTCTAATGGAATTGAGATTACCTCTCAAATTGAGGTTAGAAAGGTCTCCTGAAGCTGCGCTGCATTTGAGCATCTGACCAAGAACATCCGCCACTAGCATAAAAAGAAGGGAGAGAGGATCGCCTTGTTTAAGACCCCTAAAACATTTGAAATAGGAGGTTGGGGAACCGTTAACCAAGACAGCTGATTTAGACGAAGAGATGATATGATGTATCCAGGAACACCACTTGGGGCCAAAGCCTCTAGCTTCAAGAAGGGAAAGAAGAAACGACCAGTTAACGCAGTCAAAAGCCTTATAAAAAAATCAACTTTAATGGCACAAACTTCTTTTTTCCCAGAAGAACAGTAGTTGATCATTTCATGACCTAAAAGAAAAGAGTCCAGAGAAGATTTGCCTGATTGGAAAGCCGATTGAGAGTTGTCGATGAGAAGGTGGAGGACTTTCCTAAGCCTGTTTGCCAGGGTTTTCGAAAAAATCTTGCATGAACTGTTAATCAGGCTTATTGGCCGAAAATCTTTGGGGGAGTTAGCATCATCCTTTTTGGGAATGAGACAAATGTGAGAATAATTAATATTGTGAAGAGATTGAGGGTGAGAATATAAGCCTTGAATGAACTCGATGACATCAGGTTTAATTACAGACCAAAACTTTTGATAAAACAGAATAGGAAGACCGTCAGGTCCCGGAGATTTATCGAGGTGAAGCCCAAAAACAGCATCAGTAATTTCCTGCGGGGAGAAGGGGAGATAGAGGGAAGATAGATCTATGTGCTCTTGAGGGTATAAAAGGTTCCAGTTGGGTCTCAGGCTGGAGACTGGGGGATTGCTGAAGAGGTTGGAGAAGAAAGTAAGAAAAGATTGTTTAATATCACTATCTGAGGAGATGAAAGAGTCATTGATAAGGAGGTGGGGAATGAAATTTTTTCTGCGGTGGTAGGATGCAACTTTATGAAAGAAAGCTGAATTATTGTCTCCTTTCAACCACTGAATACGGGATCTTTGCTTCCATTTGATCTCTTCAGCATTTGCAAGAGAAAGGACCTGATCCTTTAATTCAGATCTAAGCTGAATTTCAAGGGAGGATAGATTCCTGGACTCTTCGCTAATATTTAGGGAATGGATTTGAGCCATAAGATTAGAAAGAAGATGAGGAAGGGATCCAAAACAGTACCTTTTCCACCATTTGATTCTCTTTTTTATGAGTTTAAGTTTAAAAGGAAGGGACATATGGCGCTCTCCCCTCGAAGAGAAGACCAGCTGGATTCTATGAAGGAGTGAAATGAGGGGATAGATAACCCAATGTTACATTAAACGTTGGGCGCTCCTAGGCGCCGGACTTGGCGCCCAGCGCTTAGACGCCTAGGCGGGCGCCTAAGCGGTTTCTGGGCGGTTTTTTTCTTTTTCTTTTTTTAATTGTGATACTTGAAGATATATGTATATATATACTCAATCAACATTGCATAAATACAAAAATACCAACACATATGCTATCATTCCAAACTATAATAGTCAATCAAAAATTGCAATTTCATTCGTTATTGCTGCAACTTCAAAAACTGCAACTAATTATTGACTTATTGTTCTATTTTGTAGGTCAAAAACTGCAACTTCATTCGTTATTGCTGCAAATCCAAATGTTGAGAGCATGAATATTATAGTTTCAGCACTCAAACTCAATACAGATACATAATTATTGCATGTACAGTTGTATAGTAGGGGGCATTGAACAATTATTGCATGTACAGTTGCAAATCCAATAAGAGCACAACCGAACCCAAACAAAAAGGTTTTAACCCCTACTTCCTCAAGTGGGGTTTTTTCATGTTCTCTCTCCCTCTTGCTTCAAGAGTTCAATTTGTGAGCTAATTGAGGGACCAAAACATGCACTAGAAATTAAGAGCAATATTGGGAACCATTTCCAGTGGGCACAAGACAAATGGGGTGGAGCTCAAAATTCCTAGATTTGTAAGATTTGCTGATGGGATTAAATAAAACGATATTGCATTAATGTAGTAGACTGTAGAACTAATCAGATAGCATAACTGCCAACCAAAAAAAGGGAAAAAAAAGAAAAAACAAAGAACAAAACTAAACCAAACTTAAAAAAAGGAAAAAAGAGAAGAAGATAGGTTAGCAGTAATTATTTAGAACCTAGTTATTAAGTAAATACAGAGGGTAATTGCTTCTTTATCTTTACGGGCAACATAAAGGAGCTGAAAACGACGAGCTCTTAAGGGAGACCTGACTTACTGTGAAGAGATAGACGTCGGAGGTGAGAACGATGAGCTCGAAGATGAGCTCAGAAGTCCAAGACGTCGGAGGTGAGAACGACGAGCTCGGAAGTTAAGCTCGAAGACGATCGTCGATCTCCCAGGACGAGGTTGAAGACGAGCTCGGTCGGAAGTCCAGGACGAGGTTGAAGACGCGCTTAGGTTTTGGCAGAGATCTAAGATAGACGTCGACGGTTGGAGGTGAGAACGATGAGCTCGAAGATGAGCTCGGAAGTCCAGGACGTCGGAGGTGAGAACGACGAGCTCGGAAGTTAAGCTCGAAGACGATCGTCGATCTCCCAGGACGAGGTTGAAGACGCGCTTGGGTTTTGGCAGAGGTTAAAGACGATCGTCGATTTTTTTTTTTGCTGGCGGCGTCGGGTGAAACAGATTTAGGGTTGGTTTTACTTTTGAGTTTGGGTATTGGGTATTGGGTTTTGCCTTTTTTTTGGGTTTGGGTTTTTGGGAGCGCCCAACTTAATATTTTGGGCTTGAAATTGTAGGGCGGGCCGCTTAAGCGGCCCGCTTAGCCTTGGGCGGCCGCCTAGGCGCTTCCAGCGCCTAAACGTGGCCGCTCAGGGCATTTCTGCACGCCCTGAGCACCGCCTCCGCCTAGGCGGGCGCCTAGGCGGCCGCCCAGGCCGTTTTTTAGAACACTGAGATAACCACATCTTTTCAAATCTGAAGGGAGGGGGGACGACAGGGGAGTTGGTGTCCAGCATAATTGGACAATGATCTGAACATTGGGCTGGATAAGCAAACTGTACCATGAGAGGAAAGTTAGCTTCAAAGTCCAACGAAATAAAAAATTTGTCCAATCTGGCTAAAGATGGAGGGGATCTATGGTTGGACCAGGTGAATTTCCTCCCACTAAGAGGGAGGTTGATAAGATGGACAGAGTCAATGAGACGCTGGAAAGATTTAATATCTCTAAAGGAGCTAGAACGACCACTTCTTTCTTCTGAACTTAAGGTCATGTTAAAATCACCAAAAATAACCCATGGCAAAGCATGGGAGCTTCTAATCCTCTCAATTTCCCACCAGCATACCTCCCTCTCAGAAGGATCACAAGGAGCATATATGGAAGTTACTACGAAACTCCAATTGAAAGGTTTATGAGTTAGGGTGGCCGAAACAGAGAAAATGTCAGAGGACGAGGAAGAGCAGGAAAAAATATCCTCGTTCCATCCCAGAGAGTCCGTAGCATCAAGAGATACCCATGATGAAATGAATTTCCCCCCCTCAAGGATTTAAGAAAAGAAGGGCTAGGGGCTGAGATTTTAGATTCCTGCAGACCAACCAGATTGACTTTGGCAAGGGAAAGGCACTCCCTGATCAACCTCCGCTTAGCAGGATTATTTAATCCACGAACATTCCAAGATCCTATACGCATGGATACCGATGAATGGCAACTTAGAAAGAAGAAGGGGGCTCAAAGAGGAAGGGCCTTTAGAGACATCCTATTTTGGATCTCTATCAAACCTGACGGATCCACCGGTTCGAGGATCCCACAGTTCACAGAGATCTCCTCCAAAAACTCCAGATCAGATGAAGGGATAGGAGGAGTGGATACAGAGGAAGAGGATTTCGGTTTAGAATTACCTGAAGACTTACCCTTCTTTAGCATGGCAAGATGTTTCCTGAAGGGCAGGTGCAAAGGGTGGTTGCTTGAAACTTTCTTCTTGGCCGGCTTGGGCTTTCTCTTTGCAATTTCGAATCCTGGGGGAATATCGGAGGAAGAGGCAATGTCCTTGGAATCTGAAGAGCTGATCTGGATGGCTATATCTTCTTTAGGAGATAAGGATGGAGCGTCTACCAGGTGGGGAAAAGCTGCTTTGAGAGTGGACCAGGAGTCTTTAGAGATGTCGATCGTGATGCCTTTGAAGGAGACGGCCATAAGCTCTGGCGGAGCTGCTGGATCAGCTGGGTGATGAGAAGGAAGGTTTGAGCCTCCAGCCTCCACCAAAGGGCTTTTACCTTTTAGGTCAGGCTGGCTGGGTCTCGAAGATGGGGACAAAAAACTCTGGGGGGGGCCTTGATGAGGCAGGACCTTAGGGGAATGGGGTGGGGCTCCTTCTTTACGGACAAAAGCTTCGAAAAGATCACGGTCTCTGTCTTTGTCCGCTGGCAAAGGGTCACCAACCACTCTCAGTTTGACCGAACCTTCCAAGATGTGGACTCCATTGTCTGATTCATACCTAAAGATAACTTCTTGGGGGATTTCGGAGGGATCCCTAACTTGCAGCATCGCTTTACAAGCTAGGGCTTCTTTTTTGAGCATAACATCATCAGAGAAGGCGATAACATCTCCAATGTCCACAAGGATGATAGTAATGAACTCCGAGTCCCAAAGGTGAATTGGGAGGTCAAGAACTTCCACTCAAACATAAAAAACTTTGGTAAAACTTTAAGGCCAACTGACTCTGACCAAGGAGAGAAGCTACCACCGAAATTTCCCATATTGAAGAAAGGTTTGGAGCAGGCATAGTCCAGTGTCTCCGCATCAGGAAACTGGATAAAATAGGAATTTTCCGATGTTTGCCTGATCACATGAGCCCAGTTCTCTACCTTGAGGTGGAACTCCAAGTTTTCCACCAGCTCCGCAAAAGAGGGTTTTCCGACTTGGATCTGGAAATGGGCATATCTCGAGAACTCTACCAAACTCGAGCTGACAGAGGGAGGGAGAGAAACCTTAGGAAGAAGAGGGGGAGGGGGAGGAGGTTGTTGAGGAGGAATGCTGAGCAAAGGAGGTTGCTTTTGTTAGGGCAACTAGCAGAAGTGTGTCCAACATGATTGCAGGCAAAGCATTTGAACGCTCCAAGAGAGCACTTTTTCGCCATGTGATCAGAGTTACCACAAAGAAAGCACCTAGGAATCTTATGGGGGTGGAAAGGCTTAGGGAAGGAGGTTGGGGATCTCGGTCTTTTAGGCCTCCTTTTGTAAGACACTGTGGTCCAGCCCGAGTCTGGAGTGGGAAGAAGACCTTTAGAAGAAGGCGGAGGGACGGAAGGGGGTACTGTGGGCTTGGAGCCCTTCAGAATCTCAGCAAAGGATGGTTTAGAAGAGGAAGCTTTGATCTGTGGGTGACGGAGTGGAAGTGAACAGGATGGAAAAGAGGACTTTGGATGTTGAGATGTGGGTGAAGGTTGGGCGAGGGTTGGAGCCGGAGACGAAGAGGTTGAGAAAAGGGGAGAGATGGTGATCTTACCGCCGCTGATGGAGACTAGACGCCGTCTGGGAACTCGCACCGCCGCCTGCGCCCTTTCGCCTCTCCTGTTCACCTGCTCCATCCCAAGACCCAATCTAGACATTTATCCTCTTTTCAGTTTTCAATACATGGGTTTAAGGATATTGTCATCTGGTCCTTTCTATTGACAATTGGGCTTTCAGGGATCACAGAATTATTTCATCCGTTGTCCCTAGTCGTCAAATTAATTCTGAAAATCTCCACATAACAATTTACACTTGGAAGGTGTAGGTGTTTACTCGTATTATGAAACCGTTTTGGTTTATCCCATGCACATATGTCTTCCATATTCATAACAAGATTAGACGAGGATAGGTTTGATATTGGTCAGTCAAGCCATCTTGATGCAACAAACTATCATGATGTACAATAATTTTTACTCCGTGAATGTCCGTTTTTCATTATATTTTGATGATGTTTCGCGAGCAAATGGCAACTTGTGGATTGTGACTCTCTTTTTCCTTATTAGGCCTCAATTGTTCTTCTATTTGAATAAATTTGTTTCTGGCAATTAGTGGGCGTCATATGTCCACGGAGTGATTAAACAGCTTGTTTATGTTAAACAGTTAGTATAGATCTGAATGCATGACTCAGCAACGCATCTAAATTAAAACATGCAAACAAGTGCATCATAGTTTTTGCAAAGGAGGTAAGATTATGAATTATAACCTATCATTGTCAGTTAGCAACTACTGTGTCTTTTTACTGCACCTGTTAAAGTTAAACATGGGAGCCTCCTCTTCTTTGAGCTTTACCATTTGCAAAGAATGCAAAGATTTGCTCAAAATTTCTGCTTATTTGGTGAGGTTGAGCCTGAGGGGGGCTTGCCAAATTCACAGCCAGACGTGACTTTTGGAAGCTACAGAAGATTTCAGGAATTAGTATTGGCTAAGCTGGATGAGGCCCACAAAGAGATCATCTTTAAGAGTCGTCATAATTTGTTCTTTAGCAATAAGAAAATACATTAAATAACAATTTTTCACGCATGATTGTTGTAAAAGAAATGTCGTCTCCTGCGAATGGAATATTTAAAGAGAGCATGACTCATTTCAAATTTGGTTTTTACTCAAAGAAGTCAACTGTTTTTGCAACCTTTCGGTCTGTCGTATGACTCCTGTTTTGTGTTGGCGTTGTTCTGTTCCCGTGACATAAATATACAAGAGGAGGTTTTTGACACTGGGTTCATACTACGTTTTCAGTACTCCTGTCTCAAATATTCTCAGGTTGCAAACTTATTGTTTTCTGCAATTGATTATGTAACTGTAGAAAAAAGATTATGCCTCGTGACTCTGAGTACTTTCCTATGTGTGATTGGTCTCTTCACATGCGTTATTCTCTGTTGGTCGTCCTGCCTCATGGATTTATTACACGCTCGTCTGCTTCTGCTGTTTATTTATTTCATTAATCTCTTGTTATGCTACTTTTTTCAACAAGAGCAAGCTAAAAGTTTACCATCTAACCAAGTACTTGAGGATTCAAACCACAATCGAATGATTACACGACCAAACTGGGCAAATTCTATGGCTGGATGCGGAGACGGAAGAAGAGATCTCCATGGAGCGGTGGTTTACCAAATAATCGCCTACACCATTAAAAACAACAATGCAAGCATCAATCAATCAAACTCTTGTATAATTGACCTGTCCTTATCCAAATTCTCCCCTTTATTAGTAAAACAACATTTGGCCTAGGCTTGTCTCCGTGTATACTCATGCATTATTTAGTTTTCTATGCATAGGCTTTAGCCTCGAAACAATATAATGGAAAAAGTATATTGTAAGGCAAAAGATGCCTCTGATTGAGTCGTTGCGACATTCTTTTCTTCCTCCTCCCCAACTTGATAGGAAAATGGTGCAACAGGACACTTGGGTTCGGTGGCTTAACCCCCGTGACGTCCTTCCCGTATTAGTTTGTATGAGACTATATTTAAAAATTTTGAAAAATCGCAGGAAAAGTTTGCTCTGCCAAGGTTTTACATTAAAATTCTCTTGTTCTACTAAATAATTAGAAAATCTTCATATTCTATTGAACTCGGGGAAACACCAATATATATCTACTCCTCTATACAAATGAGAGAACCCAAGATTCACTATTCATGCTACAGTGATATTTTATTATATTATTGTTACTGTAGCCTACAGGATACTGGATACTATAGCATTTTTTAAAAAACGATGTAGCACACGGAAATACTACAACGTTTTAAAAACCTATAGCAGAGGCGGGAACCGTAGTGGTTTAAAATTTTAAAAATATTACCGTAGCATTAAAAATCAAGATTACTGTAGCGAGAAAAAAATAATATGCCGTGCTTTGCACAATGTTCATGACTAGTTAGCTTAATACTAAATCCTGATAAGTTTGTCAAATTCAACATAAAAAGAGATGCGTTACCATGTCTTAGGATAGTGCAAATCAGTTGAATAGAATTTATATATTTATTTATTTGGTTTGGATGGAATGATTCGCTTTTATGCAAACATTTGAGGCAAAAAGATCTCTGTAGTTTCATATTTTTTTTCCTTCTCTCTCTCTCTCATTTTTTTTTTTTGAAAAAAATATAAGATATTCAAATAGATATACAAACAACATTTAAAAGAGCAAGTCACCGAGGCTTGGTGTTATTATGCATCAGAGTTTTTCCCCTTTGACCGCATGTATTATTAAATTGTGTATGTTGTCTTCTGAATTTAACAAAGATGTTGATCAAATGGATTAGGGAGTATGACGCGTTGCTTTGGTACCCTCCGGGCCTTCACGGATCATTGAAGTGCTACGTCGTTTGCGTTGACTCATTAATCCGGAAGCACGCCGTACTGAATATTTCACAACTTCCCATGTGGCTGCCACGTATTACGAGGATCTTGTGGGGCCCAATATGAAAAGGCTCGGGAGCTATGCATATTTTACTTCACATGGTGTCAAAGTTTGATTCCATCCAGTAGTTTTCAGGCCTAGGAGAGATTTTACGAGTAATAATTTTATGACGTGCATGTAACCAGTGAGAGCTGCAGGTAACAAAAAAAATATGGACTATAAAAGTTTTCGAATTATGTGTAGTAAACAACAAGGTCGTGAGATTTATGCATTGAACCGTGCTATGGAGTTTGAAACTGTCACTTTCAACTCCCAAGAGGCTTAATTTCTAGAAGAATAACATACATCTCATTCAGACGAGCACAGGTATTTTATGCAAGCGTACGTGTTTCATCAATATTAATTTCTGAATTCTCATCTCTATCATCATATAATTTAAGAAATAAATTAGTGATTAACCTGTGAATGATGTTGGATTAAAATTGTTTGGCTGGGTATATTTACAAGTAATCATATCTTCAAAATATTCACCGAATATATATAGCCTCACCAAAACCTACTACCACTGTGCAAATTCCTAGATAAAAAAATTCAAACCTTTTCCCTTGGCAATTGGAGCGATCCAACCTCCCTCTTTCTGCACCTCCATCTTCATTTTGCCATTCAAACTCTCAACTGCAATATCTCTCTGTACACGCCCCAAAATCTTCTCCTCTCTCACTCTCTTGTGTACCATTGGCTGACTCTTGCGGCCACATTTAATGCCACCTAATCCCAACTCGTACACATTTCAAGTTTAAAGCCAGCGCATGCATGCACATAACCATACCAAGCTCAAATTCAATCCAGATTGTTGCCATAGCCAAAGGAAAACTCCAACATGAATCTCTCCTTCAATCTCCCTCTCTTGCTTCTGCTGCTAGTTTCACCTCTGTTCTTTCGTTTCATCTCCTCTGATGACACTTCAGATGCTCTTCTCTCGTTGAAGATGTCAATCGTCGACGACCCATTTCATGTTCTTGATGAATGGTCATCTGAAAACCCTGATTACTGCAATTGGACAGGTGTCACTTGTGATCAATCCAACTCCATCGTCAGCCTGAATCTGTCAGCTTCATCTCTGACAGGTTCAATCTCTCCTGCACTTGGCCAGCTCGCTTCTCTTGTAACTCTTGATCTCTCTGATAACCGATTGGCTGGTAACATCCCTCCTAAGCTTTCAAACATTTCTTCACTTGAAATATTGTTGTTGTATTCAAATAGTCTTTCGGGCACCATTCCTTCGAGCTTAGGCTTATTATCGAACCTCAGAGTCCTTCGACTCGGTGATAATGCTGAGTTGACAGGAATAATTCCTCATTCATTTGGTGATCTTTTGAACCTGACAATTCTTGGGCTTGCTTCCTGTAATATACGTGGTCCGATACCGAACAGATTGGGTGAGTTGGGCAGATTGCAGAACTTAGTTTTGCAGCAGAATAGACTTGGGGGTTCGATACCGAAAAGTTTGGGGAACTGTAAAGATTTGATGGTGCTCACGTTGGCAGAGAACCAATTTACTGGGACTCTGCCTGTTGAGCTTGGTGACTTAAACAGTCTGCAAGTTTTAAACCTTGCTAATAATTCACTAGAAGGAAATATACCAACCCAAATTGGTAGATTGAGCCAACTTGTGTACCTCAACTTGATGGGAAACAAGCTTGAGGGCTCAATTCCGGGTTCAATTGGAGAATTGGGTAACCTGCAGACACTTGATTTGTCAATGAATTTGCTTGAGGGTGAGATTCCAAAGGAACTAGAACAGTTGGAAGAGCTGGTATTTCTAGTTCTTTCGGGTAATAAATTTTCAGCATTGTTGCCTGAAAACATCTGTCAAAATTCACCTGGCTTAGAACATTTGCTTCTATCAACTAACAGCTTTACTGGAAAAATTCCTATCAGTTTGATTGACTGCGCATCGTTGAAACAGTTAGATTTATCTAACAATAGTCTAACTGGGCAAATTCCTTCTGAGCTCGGCGAGCTTTACAATCTCACTGATCTTCTTCTCAACAACAATAGCCTCTCTGGATCAATCCCTCGCAGTTTTGGTAATCTTTCCAATCTTCAGACACTGGCATTGTACCACAATGAACTGAGAGGTGAAATTCCTGAAGAACTTTTTCGATTACGGAATTTGCAGATTCTATACTTATATGAAAATCAACTGTCTGGTGAAATTCCATTGGCCATCGGTAACTGCTCGAGCTTGCAGATGATTGATTTCTTTGGAAATCAGTTCAGTGGTAGCATACCTATTACCATCGGTCGACTGAAGGAACTGAACTTTCTGCATCTTAGGCAGAATAGTCTTTCTGGCGAGATTCCAGCCACTTTGGGGAATTGCAAGCAGCTTACTATTCTTGATGTGGCTGATAATCAGTTAACTGGCAAACTTCCAGCAACATTCGGGTTCTTAGAATCTCTTCAACAGTTCATGCTCTATAACAATTCACTTGAAGGTAATATTCCTGATGAGATGTTCAACTGCAAAAATATTACCAGGGTGAACTTGTCCAATAACAGACTCAATGGAAGCATCCTCCCTCTTTGTGCTTCGAGCTTCCTCCTCTCTTTTGATCTAACTAACAATTCCTTCAATCTTGAGATTCCTGCGCAATTGGGAAACTCCGCGCTTCTTGAAAGAATCCGGCTAGGCAGTAACAAATTGACCGGCGAAATTCCTCCGATGCTTGGAGATATCGACGCTTTATCTCTTCTTGATCTGTCGAGCAATTTGCTCACTGGAGAGATACCGAGAGAGTTGGCTTCTTGTAAAGGATTGACACACATTGATGTCAATGGTAACAAGCTCACTGGAGCTGTTCCTCATTGGCTAGGGAGCTTGCCTAATTTGGGAGAACTTAAGCTCTCTTCTAATAAGTTCTCAGGTCCTCTTCCTATCGAACTCTTCAACTCTTCCAACCTCCTGAGGCTTTCTCTTGATGATAATGTGCTAAATGGTTCACTTCCTTCTCAAATTGCCAATCTTGCATCTTTGAATGTTCTTAACCTTGCTCACAACAAATTCACTGGTCCTATCCCTCCTTCAATTGGAAAGTTAACCAAGCTCTATGACCTTCGTCTCTCTAGCAATTTCTTCACTGATGATATTCCTTTTGAGATTGAGCAGCTGCAGAATCTACAGACTGCACTCGACCTGAGCTTCAACAACCTCACAGGAGGAATACCAACATCCTTGTTCTCGCTCTCCAAACTTGAAGTTCTCAACCTCTCTCACAATTTTCTGACTGGAGAAGTCCCTCATCAGATCGGCGATATGAGAAGCTTAGTCAAGCTGGATCTCTCCTATAATGAACTTCAAGGAAAGCTAGATGGAGGGTTCTCTCACTGGCCACCACAATCTTTTTCTGGAAATGTTGCACTCTGTGGTATCCCCCTCCAAGGATGCGTTGGTTCAGCACCAAATAATCGCCGTTCGAACCTAAACTCTGCATCCATAGGGGTGCTCTCTGCCTCTCTGACTATCGCCTTTATTTTTCTGCTCATTGGTCTTGCGATCTTTTTCAGAAGACGACATTTACTAAAATCAAGTGAAGTTAAGTGTGTTTATTCTACAACTTCGTCACAAGTCGAAAGAGAGCTGGTCCTGAAAGGCTCAGGTAGACGAGATTTCAAGTGGGATGCAATCATGGAAGCTACTAAACACCTACAAGACGAGTTTATTATCGGTTCAGGTGGTTCAGGGACGGTCTACAGAGCTGAGTTGCCCACTGGAGAAATTGTTGCGGTGAAGAAAATTGTACATAAAGAAAACGAACTCTTCTTAAGTGATAAAAGTTTCGGAAGGGAGATTAGAACACTGGGAAGAATCAGACACCGACATCTTGTGAAGCTGTTGGGATTTCTTAACGGCACAAATGGATCGAACCTGATCGTTTATGATTACATGGAGAATGGTAGTCTATGGGACTGGCTTCACAGGCCTACGGTGAGTCAGAAGAAGAGGAAGGAGCTCAACTGGGAACTAAGATTGAAAATTGCAACGGGGCTTGCGAAGGGAGTGGAGTATCTGCACTGTGATTGTGTGCCAAAGATCATTCACAGAGACATCAAATCGAGCAATGTTCTCCTCGATGGAGATTTGGAGGCCCATTTGGGTGATTTCGGGCTAGCAAAATTTATCACTGAAAATCACAGAACAAACTCGAAAGGCTACACTGAGTCTGAATCCTTATTCGCAGGCTCCTTTGGCTACATTGCGCCGGGTACGCATCTAATATTTGCCATTGGCAGTAATATCATAATTTTTTTATTACTACGTAATTTATCAATCTTTGTTTTCCATTTTGAACAGAGTATGCTTGCTCTCTAAGGGCGACGGAGAAGAGTGATGTTTACAGCATGGGGATAGTGCTAATGGAGCTGGCGAGCGGGCGATCGCCTACCTCTAGGTCATTTGGGGATGATATGGACATGGTTAGATGGGTCGAATCTAGAATGGGCTCACAATCTTGGAGCTGCGAGGAGTTGCTGGATTCGTCTCTGAAACCCTTGGCAACACATGAGCAGTCATCGATGTTCGAAGTGCTCGAGGTGGCTCTCCAGTGTACAAGAACGGCTGCAGCGGAGCGGCCTACATCAAGAAAAGTCTCTGAGCTTCTGCTTCAGATTTCCTCAAGGATGCATAGGCTTGGTTCTGGGAAAAAGAACGTAGTTTAGGACTTGAGAGTTTGTTTATTCGATCTTCAACGTGCAGTATTAGGCCGTTAATATTGTCTGTTCCCGTTCAGTTGTCATTTGTGCCGCGCGTTTTTTGGTTGATTTCAAGTTCTGAATGTTCTTCTGGTGTGCCGCTTTATGCAAAATTCCTTTATGCAAAATGCCTAAAAGGATAACCCCTACCAGCATTCGCAAAAATGGCGATCAGAACACGATCTTTAATATTGAAAGGTCCAGGATTCAGGGAGAAGGACCATCCAATCATGGGAACTCTCACTTTCTTTTCAGGCAAATATAGGTGATAATTGCACATCAAAGTTACGCTGATATTCGCGCGGAGAAGTGATACGCGAAGGGTGTAATAACTCCATTCACAGTTCATGGAAGAAACACCCATATTCCATTTTTATTCTGCAATAAAGAATGATACTATGTACAATGGTATAGAACTCTATCCTACCTGCAGCCACAATATTCAACGGGAAAAAAATACATAGGCGAAACAAAACAATGCTTGTCATGGAAGTTTGCTGGTGGGATGCTTTGATGGACCTATTACCCATGTTATGACAAACTCTCCAGGATAAGCTAATATCAATCACACAAGAGCACAAAAAATATTAAGAATACACGAATACAAAGATATACGTGGTTCCGCTTGTAGCCTACATCCACGGGCGAAGAAGGAGAGAAGCTTTACTAAATATTGAGGAATACAAACTGGAATCTCTCAATCACTCAATCCTAAATCACACCCCAAAAGCCTAATACAACTATCAACTAAAAAAATAAAAGAGAAGAAAAGTAAATAGGCTTCACAAAAGAACTCTCTCTTCTTGATTGGTGCTCTGAAGATTGATGAATCCAATTGAAAATAGCACATCTACAAGAACATATTTCCTTTTAAAGGAAATTGAAAATAGCACTTCAGTATATATGAGTCCCTCGCCGGCATATTCGGTTGTATTTACAAACACTCTGGGTGTCTATGGGTCTTGCGAAGACAATTTCATTATCCAATTCTCTGGCCAGTAAAAAGCTCATGAAAAGCTGGGCGTTGTGAGGAAA
>NC_033796.1:23974723-23994162 GCF_001876935.1 Asparagus officinalis
AATATATATATATATATATATATTATATTATATATATATAAATATATATATATATATATTATATATAATATATATATATATATGAGAATAATGGATATCCTTGTCATAGGAGGGGATTTCCTCCTTGAAAATGATGTGGCACAATCCCACCACCATGTGATATTCTCTCTCCTACTTTATTCACATGTGGGGATTGTGTCATTATCATTTTCAGGAGGAAATCCCTCCTTGACATAGGACACCCATTAATCTCTCTCTCTCTCTCTCGTCTCTCTCCTCTCTCTCTATATATACTATATATATAATATATATATATATATATATATATATATATATATATATATATATATATATATATAATATATATAGAGAGAGAGAGAGAGAGAGAGAAATGGAGAAACTTGATACTAAGTTGCTCCAAGCAACTTGGTAGTGATGTGGTTAATCTTGTCTCCTACATCTACATTGGGAGTTGGTGAAGTATTGTTGAGGCTCTATCTTCGAGGTGTGATGTAGGGGCAAGATTATGTCACATCACTACTAAGTTGCTTAAACAACTTGATAACTAAGGTTCTCGCATATTTCTCATATATATATATTATAGTATATATATAAATAATATATATATATATATATATGATTTCAGACCAAAACCATCAAAATAAAGTTGAAAGGACACAGACAAAGGGGAGAAGAAGTTAAACGTAAATGAGGAGTCCATTACATTTTGTTCTCGTAGGCCCAACACATACGCAGGAACTTCTCTGAGAAAAGAAGACAAATATATGTATGATTTCACACCAAACCATCAAAAGAGTTGAAAGGACACAGACAAAGGGGAGAAAAAGTTAACGTAAATGAAGAGTCCATTACATTTTGTTCTCGTAGGCCCAATAGATACGCAGGCACTTCTCCGAGAAAAGAAAACAAAGATACTGACAACAAGAAGGGCCACACAACTTATTTCCACGCAGAAGGGGGTTCTTCCATGCACATTTCATGGAACAAAACCCCATATTTCATTTTTCTTCTGTAATAAAGAATGACGCAATGTACAATGATAAAGGATTCTATCCAAAAACCCATATTAATAAACAAATGAAAATTACAAAGACGAAATAAAACAATGATTATCACAGAAGTTTGCTGGTGCGACGCTTCGATGGACCTCCTGGGAAAAGCTTCATAATCCAACCCAAAACCCTTTCAACCACCTACAGGAGGTAACAGTAGATAACACTTAGCAGAAATATATAACTAAAGGTGTGAATGTAAATCTTAGAGAAGCTATGTATTGGAGGTAGCTTTCAACTAGTATTGACGTAGTAGTTATAGTCAACTGCAGATTTTCTGCTGTCTAAATATGTGAAAGAACATTGACTCGAAAATATGTTTTGGGTCTAAATGTATTCATCCAGAAATGCTTAACACGTCTAGGAGAATATATTTCCTTTTAAAGGTAACTTAACAATAGCACTTCAGTACGATACCTCGTCTCCCTCATCAGCATATTCTGTTGTATCTTGCACACTCTGGGTGTCTAAGGGTCTTGCCAAGATATTTTCATTAGCCATTCGCTGGGCAGTCAGAAGCTCTAGTCTCTGTGTTTGTGCCTCCAGTTTTTGTGACAGGTCCTTGTTCAAGTCCTTTAACAAAAAGAAAATATAAGCAACGAAAGAAAGGCGACAGCATGGAAATGTCTAAATACAATGCACATAGAAGCTTTGGCCCATATATCAGCAGTCAGTATAAGGTTATAGCATGGACAACATTCTGCAAATAAGAATTCATCAGTTTGCAAAGAATAATATAATTGAATGACATGGATTTTAACCTAAAAAATGAGAACCTTTTTATGATAATAGAACCCGATAACTAGAATCTATTCAATAAATGGTTTTAGAAACAAAGACAGGATACACATTTGAAACATATGGAATTTATATGTGTATTCAAAACATATCGAACAAGTGAAATATTGAATATTTATTTTCATTCCAACTTATGTTGAAATGATAATGTACAATACCTTCAGCTTGGCACAATTCATCAACTCAATTTTCAGAGCTCCAACTAGCTCTTCTTTCTCCAAAGCCAACTGTTCAGTTCCAAACTAATTTAATTAGTTCAATGTTTACAAGATGAAAGGAAAGCATGACATAAAGCATGACATGTGCCTTAGTTTTCATCATGATAATATGAGAAGGAAGGGCTTACTACCTCAGATATCAATGAATTAATATTTTCGACCATTCTATGTTGATCATGTGGAATATCACCAGAAGCATCTGAAAGAGCAAATGTCCCATCTTCAGGCAACGGAGAGGATGTAGAAGTATCAGTAGATGGAACCATTCTTGCACTACTTTGCACTTGATTTATGGAATCGTTCAGCATCATATTTGCAGTACTCGTTTCTCCATAAACCAAATTGAAAGGCTCAACACCTGGAGAGTGGATGACACATCATGGAAATTTCTTAAAGCTGTACAGAGAAACCAAATAATACACATAATCGCTGAATTGATCCAATAATTATCAGCTGTTAACATTAATTTAGCTGCTGAATAATACTGAACAGTCCAGTTAAGACGAGTTTGAATCAATTCAGTCGCTGAATAACGTCGTCTGATCCTATTAGAATTACTCTATGCATATAGGCTTGAGCTAGCAGTTAAAAGATTAACTTTGCTTGATATGCATTGTTTGTAAAAAAAAAACCTTTAGATTAGGCTTTTGGCTAAGGTAATTAACTGACATGCTATACGAACACCAGGTCCTGGGTTAACATCATTTACAGGCTAAAACATATTAAACATATTATCATGTGATGAGTGAACAGCAGGGGAAAAACAAGACTCGATACCTAAATTCTCCGTTGAGGTAGAAACATCTTTTCTAACGGAGATCTTCTTAGCATCAGGTTTATCATTTGTAGAGACTTCCCGCAGCTTGGATTGCAAGAGCTTCTTTTCTGCGTGACAAAAATATTAATCACAATAATAAACTAAGAGAACAGTCCTTCATAACAGGTAAGACAACAGCATTCTTCTAATATATCCAACATTTAGAAGCAGTTTCAGAAGATAACAGGAGATGCTTCCAGATGAACAATTACCAAGCGATATTGAAGAACTATTGAAAGTACTAAGAAGCTTCTAGGTACAGAAGATCTGATAACTTGCAGTAAAGGGGGGAAAAGGTCTCGTAATGACATATGCAGTATCCAAAAGGTAACATATAAGAGATGAGACATCGTTGAAAAGGATTCTATACCTTCTTGCAGGGCATCAACCATGAATTGAAAATCTTGGCGCTCTTTCTCTAGAAGTGACACTTTGCGCCTGCATGAATGCAGAAATAGAGAAAAGATTAGTTAACCCTCAAGCTTAGAAATGACTGGTGAAGAATGAAGTAATTGTGCAATTAAGAAGTAGGTGTGCAAATATGATCTCTTTACTCTTTACTACTCTAAATCAGAATGTTCAAAAGACTTACATATTACTCAAGCTTAACAAGCTTAGACAAGACAGAGTACCATATAGCTAAAGCTTAGAAATCTAATATTCGAGCTCTAAACTGAGCACATTTAGCACCATCTTGATAAGTCACAACTAATTGTGCGTGAACAAGTTATTTTCCATCATTGGACCAAACTGTACATTTGTGTCTTGCTCAGAATTGCAGCCCTCATCTTAGTAGACTACTACAGAATCAGCAATGATTTAGAGCCTAGAAAAGACAAACCAACTTTGTAATCATGCAAACGCCTCTTTTAAGTGTTCACTCTATTCCAAAGTTGCAGACAGATGGATGCTGAACCAATCAATTTCTTTTCTTCCAATTCACTGAATATTAGGGAGAGATTAACATACAGTTAAATCAGAAGAAAGTGAGAATATTATACATACTTGTATGATGTGATCTCAGAACTCAAGTTCTCCAACTGCTTTTCCAGCTTCAGCTCATTTGACCTTAATCTGAGTGCCTATGCAGAATTCCATGAATGAATTAGATCAGCAACCACTCATGAGAGAGAGAAAAAAATCATGCTGATATAATACCAGCAAAGGTACTAAAACATAACTATTTATGCACAGCACAAATTCCCAAATAATATCAATGCATAAAATGATATTAATATCTAAATAAGTTCTCTCTTTCACCGGGAATTATGGGTCTCTAATCTGATATCAGTCGCGCACAACGTGGCTGCAAACAAGACCTGGCTACACATGCACAGCTAAATGACAAATACATGCCGATACTCTAATGCAGTCACGGAGCAAGGATTTTTTTGTTGGGGGGTGAGGGGGTGGGGTAAAGTACAACCAATATGCTATACATCAATCAAAAAAGGGTCAAATATATTAATATATAATAAATTTTCATATATGTAAATAAGTAAAAGAAAAACTCCAAATAGAAGTAAAGAAAAAAAAGGTCTTTTGTTTTAATTGGGGATGAGGTAACATTATATTAACTAATTTGTTAGTTCAGTCACTTATTCTTTCTTATCCATGGATCTACATCTTAACCAGTTAAATGTTCTCAATCCTAGACTCACAACGTTTTCTTATTTTTATTTTTGAAATTTGTCTCTCCAATAAAGAGTAGAATTAGCAATTAGAACTAACTTGAAAAACATGAGAATTGAGGGGATGTAATACTAATTCTAATAATTCGAGGAATTTCAAAATAACTTAAGAATTCAAGGACATAGTCAAAATTTCAATTACTTAAGCCATTAATTTCAAGTATGAAAGATTAACTGTAGGAGTACACGAACTTAAAAAAAATCATTTCATATATATCGATTTCTTAATGTAAAACTTCTAAAATTGGAAAAGCCCCATTTCACAGTTCCATTACAAAATTGTAAGACCACAAGAAATACAAACTCTATTTCAAATTTCTAATATTAAATGCAACAGTACAAAAATTTAAACCTTATTTCCCCACTATACTTGAAATGCAAAGAAAACTACACAAAAAGGTTTTTCCATATGTCCCCTAATTCTTTTTGAGCGAAATAAATTACTCCCTCTACTTAGAGAGTTGTCGAAATTGAGAGAATATTCTTATCATGTGCACAGTTTTGGTTGTAAAAGAAATTATGCCCATATCCATTCAAACCCAAACTCCGAAAACAATTCACTCGAGTACATGTCGGAACATATTCTATGAGACTTAAAACTATTAATTTTGGTGGATTCCAATGTTGACTATGGTTGATTTGGTAAATACTGATCTTTGATTAACTACTACTGGGGTGAGCATACTTCAGCATGAAACGCAATAACTGACAGAACTGCCCGAACTTGGACAATTAGGTTCGGTTCCAAATCTGCTTCAGGTCAGATCGGGTTGAAAAGATATCAACCCAAACTGCCCAATCCAACCAAAGATTATAGTAATATAGAGTGGGTATTTGGGTTATAGGGTTAATATCCAAACCAAATTGAGTTTGATCGCGATTGACGTGATTCTGTGAAAATCTGAGACAATTGTGGTTAACAAACTCTAATTCCCAATTCCTGAGGAAACTGATCCTTCGCCTCCCTATCTCTCTCCACATCTCAATGCTCATCTCTATTCTTTTGCCGTCCAAAAGGATACAAAAAATAAAATGCAATGTTTCAATCTCTAAATGGTTGAAGGATCCACCAATTCAAGGTTGGCTCGCCTGTTGTTTGAGTGCCACCTCTCAATATACTTGTGAAACTATATCATTCTTATTGTTCTTGTTGTTATAAACTTATACTAGCTACCCAATATAATTGATCTCAAAATTTGCAACTGCACTTACCCACTTACCCAACCGATGAAACCGACTCAAACAGGCGAACTGAATATGGTCGGTTCGGTTTGGTTTCAGCAAACATGCGATGCGGTTTCGGTTTGGCCAGTTCTGGCAGTCAAGTAAGAAAGATTTGAGAGACTAATATGAGAAAATCTCATATACCTACCTCTTCTTGTAAAAAGCCAGGGAGTCATGGCCACCCCCAGCCCCCGGGCTCCGTCATTGCTCTAATGCATAACAATAGAATGTTTTCAATTACACTAAAGGTTTCTTTTTACTGGGTCTGGCGTTAACAACGCACTAGATAAATCAAACATGACCATATTGCGCCAAAGAAAAACTGGACAAACTTATATAAACAGCTGTGCAAGTGTGCAGAGATAACTAGTAGAATACATATCACAGACTGCATCCTGTAATCCTGTAATTCTGTTGTCAATATACAGCAATAACCCTAAGAAGACAAATGGATAAAAAATGCATTGACATGTCTTCATCAATAAGCCTTGTGTAAATCAGGATATAATCCCGTACAACATACATCAAACTAAAATACAGAAAGAGAAAATTTCTCCACAAGAAACAGGATCAAAATATGGAGGAAAATCAAGTCCATAAAAATCACAAATTAATTTGAGTTCAAATAACTACAAGATCAACAATGCCGTGAGCTTGTGCAGAGAAAATTTCTCCACAAGAAACAGGATCAAAATATGGAGGAAAAACAAGTCCATAAAAATCACAAATTAATTTGAGTTCAAATAACTGCTGCAGCTTCCAGATACTGATTGAAGAATAGACAAAAATTCTCCAAATTATCAAGCCAAAATTGATTAAACAGATAATTCACAAAGATGTAGAAAGCAATGATAAGTTGATAACCATTCTAAATACTAGGGATAGCAAGCTTTCTCAAGACAGTAGGGTACATAGAGAGAACTACCAAAAAGAAACAGGAACTACCTTCTCTTCCAAGCCAATGATTTCAGATGCAAGTATTTTTGCTCTTTCATCTGCAGCATTGCATTCCATTTGTGCATTCACATACTCTGATCTTACAGATTCAATAGCCAACTGCGTTACATAACGGCATAAAAGAATGATATAAATAAAATTCTGCATCTGACATATCACATATTAACACAGAGAAACGCATGTATCTTGAAATATGAGATGAGACGATTACATTAACATGGATAAATGCACAACAATACTTTTGAGCAGGAACGACTAATGAGTAGGTCCAGAAACAACATAGTAATGTTTAAGAACAACTACATCACAAGAGACGGCAGGCTTCTCATCATTCTGTCTGTGAACAACCATCTGCACAATTTCCCTTCACAACATATTTAAATTTAATCCTGTAAATTAATATCTTGATTTGTCAGTGAAGAATCACTCTGGAAATCAAGCATTGAACTAGTATTAAGTTCTTCGGTGGTGAGCTGCTCTTAAAAGCAATAATTTAATAAGTTGTTGGAAAAACTGAAAAATTGCTGGAAGATCGCCATTATACAATTATTCAGAAAATGATAAAGTATTCACTGTGGAGCTACATAAAATGTGCATGTTAATTAACTAATTTTTTATACATTTAAATTAATAAAATAAATTGCTTAAAAATGAAGAAATTAAAATTCTGACAAATCTTTAGATTTGATAATAATACTTTCATTGCTAATGACATCTTCTTAAGACTTTGTTCTTAAAATATTACAATGCAAGTATACACTATATATATAGTTTGATCACATGAGCATATAGATCTATTTTGTCTCATGCATCTTTAGACTTAGAAAACATATCTTATTGAGAAATAATTTTCTCATCCAAACTTTAAAATGAAGAGAAAATAGTTTAAATAATATATTTAAAATCCAATAAGATTTTCTGGATATCACTGAATAAATTATATTGCTAGAAATAATTCATACTCCAACAAATCATGAAATTTCGTACATAATTTTTTACCGTTCAATTATTAAAACGTACATTTGCTTTTGATCTTTTTACAATAGAAATATGATAGAGGTACATACATATAGTATTACTAGTTGAGATGCACGTGCAATGCACGTGGTTGAATATGATGATTATTTAAATTGATAAAAATTGAATAAAAATAAAAAAGAAAACAAAGTTTTTTGTGTGATTGATCATCAACTCAATAACCTCTCTCTCAAATGAAATATTATCATTGTTTTCTTCAACTCAGACTGTGGCCACTTGATCTACTATTTGTGAGTTATAAACACATTGATCTAGTACAACATCTCCGTTTATTAGTATCTTAAAGTCTTCAAAAGATGGGTGATCATTCAATTCGCAAAGTAATTTTGCATACGAATTTACTTACGATATATCCATTAAACTTTTAGTTGTAGTTTAGCTCATATTCGCGTTAACTTTTAGTTGTGAGAGCACTCTTATTAATATTATCTAATATTCACATTCAATTTTATAGCTCATTCTCCTTATTATAGAAGTAAAATTGAAAGTATAAATAATTATTTTTTTACAAAATTAGAGCGGTGAGATTATGATATATTTAGCCATGTGCTCTGAATATAATTTTTTTTCTTTAATGCAAGATCTCTATCAAATCTTGCCCCAAACAATGTGAATGAAAAATGCTATTATAACTCACTTGCCTACGGCAATTGTATTGTATATAGGTCATATAACTTATCTGAAATATCCACATCTGCTAAATGGATTTTGCTATTGTGAGAGCAAAATGTTAAGCTTGTATTCAAACTTTTTGACTCTATAAAAGACACAAGAATTTGGAGTGCATAACTTATATATCGTAAAGCACATACTGGTTCACGAAGAATTTTTCCTAATAATGATATTAGTATAATGATATTACTATTCAGTATTAAATCAATTTTATTATATAAGATTATATAACCCTTTTTAATAAATTATAAAGTATATATATGAAAACCTCGATGTTTATAGCCAATAGTTGGGCTCCACAAAATAAGTTAATTTTACATTGTAGTTTGCTATTAGTATTATTGTTGGTAATACCATTAACTTTTCTCTTTATCTTATTATTCACGCTTTTCTGATGTAAATTTTTTTTTGCTAATCACTCAATTGGTTATATTTAGTTTATACAATATCAGATGTTAAAATATTCTCTTTTGTTAAAAAAATGTCAACATGATTTTTTAAAAAATAAATACACATAGTAGCAATAGTATATACTTCAATTCAACTTAAATTAATATTAGTTTGAAGCCATTTAGAGTGAGGTTATTTCTACGCTAGAATGGTGATATAGTGATTACACAATTTAAAAATCAAAGAAGAAATTTCTACAAAGAAAAATAATTTAATATATCAAATTAACAACTAATTTATAAAATATACATGAGCAATGCAGATAGCTATAGAAAGTAAGGTGTATATATTCATAGAAATTTCATAATAAGTGACCAACTACAATCATCCTAATTTAAGCATAAATAATTATTATTATAATTACTAATTTGATACGCATAACTATCGAACAAAGAATAAATAAATGAGATATTAGATGTTATTAAAGCTCCTCTTTATATTAACTTTAGAAGTAATAATTTAAATTATTAAGCGCCTAATATTAGCTCATGTGAGAAAGTAAAGTAATTTATGGTCTATATACCTATATAGTCAATTAATCAAACATATTAAAATTATATGGTAGATTCACATTAAATATAATTTATAAAAAATAATATATTAAAATTAAAATCTTTTTAACCACTATATAGATTGTCTGAAATTTTTTGCATATATAACTGTACTGTCTAAAAATAGTGATGTGCACACTTAACTATGCCATAATACATCTTAAGAACGACTTACTCGTTAATATCATCATTAATTGACGTATTTATGCATTATATTGAAAACTCAATGAAAATTTGAAAAACTACAAAAGAAACACCTTCAAAAGTTTTAAAAATTATAAAAAACACCCTAAAATTTTGTAATTTATAAATACACAAAACTATTAAACATTACATTAAAATCAAGGAATTATAAAAAAATCATTAAAAAAATTCAAACTTTGAAGGGGTAATTTGCAATATACTAAACTTTAAGATTTTTTGTAAATTTTAAATTTAATAGATTTTTAATTAGTTATGTTCTTTTCAAAAAGGTTATAGGTAATATTGATCATGAAAAGTTTTTTCTAAACCTATACTTTTAAAGGGAGCATGACATGTTTTGCAAATTTTTAATTTTCTGGGGGTTGTTAATAATTCTGTATATTCATTTTAGTGTCTATAAGTCGGAAATTCTAACGGTGTTTTTCGTAAATTATGAATTTTAGGGGTTTTTTGCAACTTTTTTAAATTTATAGACCTTTTCTATAGATTATAAATTGTTTATAGACTATTTATAATTCGTATGTTTTCAATTTACTAATGAGTTAGAAATTCTCAAGGTGTTTTTTATAAATTTTGAATTATGAGTGTTCGTTTGTAATTTTTGAAACTTTAGAGGTTTTTTCAATAAATTATAAATTATGTAGGGGATATTTGTAGTTCTCTACGAACTAAAATAAGTAAATGATTTGAATTATATTAAACGTATCTTCTTTATCCAATAACATGTTAAGTCACATTATGAATATGATAAAACATTTAATTACCAATTTAAAAAAGATAGGATAATTAGAATAGATTAGGATAACAATATAATATTTAAAAAAATTAAGGGTAATATTGGTCATAAAAAGATTTTTCCGAACTCATACTTTTAAAGAAAGTATGATAGTTCTTCAGAACTCATTTTAGGTTTTATAGGATGGGTGTGAGGCCCAACATTTGTATATTTTCTTTTTATTAAATGAAGAATGCAATTTCATTATTGTATTTTTCATTTTGTTTTATCCAAATAAGTTCCCGCAAGAAATCTCCTTGTCATTCCCCATCAACTTCAGATCAAAATCTCCAGAACAGTGTCAGAATGGTACTAGTATCAGATTAGACTGTAGTTAATGAGTTATTTTATCTTCAGGTATTAAAAGAAACAGTACTTCCAATTCAACAATCCATAATTCACTAAAAGCACACCCTCTCTTATCAATGTCTTTAAAGGAAAAAAAATCACTTGCCCGCCTCTCCACAAAGAATTGAACTAACTCTGAGAGAAGGCTCCATGGATTAAGAAGTCTTGAATCATATCATGTTAGCTTGAAGCAATCAAGCTCTATCTGTGTGATTCATCATGTGGCAGGATACTTCAGTACGAATTTCCTATAAACATAATTCTACAGATGTAGCAGATCATGGAAAAGGTAAGTGACATCAAGGATGAAAACGAACTGACCAGTTGAGCCTTGATTTCTTCCTGCAACCCTTCCATGTCAGATTTCAATTGGCTGACAATTTGGCCCTGGAACACAATTTTATATTTGAATCAAAAAGAGCTATACAAACTCCAAAATAAAGACTCGCCTTAATAAAGACCATTTCATAGTCTCTGCAATAAAACAAATGTACAAGACTGAACTGCAGCTCAATAGTGAAGCAGTAGGCTTTATTGTTCAAAAATACTACATTTTAATAATACTTCATGCCTGCAAATAATGTCATAATTTAACTAGCTTAAGTCAAAGAAATTAGTATTATTAAACTATAAATGCATCAGCCATGAGCTTACTAGAAAGGTGTGATACTAAGTGATGTCTGTAATAACTAATAACTTTTAAGGTAGATATCAACATGCATATGGGTTCTCTTCAAGAATGCGATAAGAGTATCTGTCATGAACATTGCAAAAATTATTAACAGATCTAAGAATTATAAACTTTCATGTTCTTTTTTTCTTCTTTGTTCTTCTTGTGAGGTCTGCAATGTGCATTGCTTGCATGTGTGTACATATGGGCTGGCAGGAGAACGATTCATAACTAGATCAATTGAATACCGCAATAGGTTTCGCAGATGTGGTGTGAGATTTGTAAATTACTAAAAGGTTGCAACCAACCGAATCGAGATCGTAGTTCAAATCCAAATTATGACCATGCTTTCTCATTCAAACTCTTAAGAATAAGGTAAGAAGCTCGGGAGAGGATTATAAAGGAGCACTAAAAGAATGGTTGACCAGGTTAGCCCACACTCCAACCCCGGAAAACCACTTCCTCTCCCCCAACTATTCCTTTAGGACTCTAGTTTGTTAAGATTGTTTTGTGCAACCAACAAACATCAATTGCTAATTTTGAGCAAAGTAATTGATCGACGTGGTAGCAAAGCACTTCAGAAAGCACAAAGGTCAAACCTCACTACTCATGACAAAAGTTTGTTATATAACCTCCATTATTCTACCATTTAAAGTGTGCCATCTTTTAGGTTGGAGTTTTATATGTATCCAAAGGCCCAAGTCCATGGCGCAGTCTGAAGTTTGCTTTATAGCTTGCTGGCCCAGAACATGACTGCCGCCCAAAAAGCTTTCGCCTGACCATCTATGTCTGCTCGAGTGGTTTAGAAACCATCAGGGCTTTATTGTTCATTTTCTTATCACTCCTTGCCACATTCTCCCTCATTGCCTTTCTTCCATGATTACAAGAAGGCCTAGACCAAACCTCAGTTGAAACCAGTCATTTAGTTTATGTTGTTTCCAGACTCCCCACGACAGGTAAAGAATTGTCAGAATGAATTTTCTGTCAATTTCTAAACGTGGAATGCATACATCCTAAATACTACGTTTAAGCTTAGGCTTCTAGTTTAATTAAATAGTGTCATTCCTTTTTAAGGATTTTGGTTCTTTTCTGCTGGATAAAAGAACAGGCTAAGACAAAAAGCAAATAAAACATGGACATAACACAGACCTAAAATCATCATCTAAGCAGCTGGCAACTTAGTACCTGTTACCAAGCAAAAGGGACCAGTTACGAAGAAAGAGGCTTAGAATCAAGAAAATTTTAAATGACCAATCAAGATGCCTAAGCAGCTGGCAACTTATGCCAACCCTCTAAACGATACTTGTACTTGACAACAAAGTACCTGTTACCAAGCAAGGACCATAAAAAATAGAACAATGAAGATTAATCAGCAGGTAGGACGAAAGCATCTTCTGACCATGCAGTTTAAGATCATACGAATACAAGGAGTGCCCTAACTTCACCAAAAACAAAAAGGGACTACAAGGTAAATGAAACTGTTACCATACATGATCAGTATGCATCTCAAATACGCAGTATAGTTAAGAAACTGACAGATTGCATGAAAAATTCAAAATAGATATACCATCAGGTAAACAACTAAACCAGTGTCCTCAACTAAGTGTTAAAAGTCAAAAAGGATCACAAGTACAAGTGTGAAAGGAAAGAGGATTCTTTTAACTGAAAATCTTATTTTATAGTTAGGGACTAAGTTTCATGCCTGCCAGGTATTTGGAGAACAAACCTGCTGGTTATAGCTCTCTGTCAAAGATGAATTCTCAGCAGCTAAGGATTCTGCTAATGTTCTTGATGTCTCCAGAGCTCTTTGAAGTGAAAACTTTTCGTGTGTCAAATCTTCAATATGCTGCACAGAAAGAAGAATCGTGAACTAATAAAATGGACCCGACAATATGCTATACAGGGAATATAAGATGACTACTTTGTTGCAAGCAGAAATCTAAGTAAACATAGATTCACACCTTTTAAGAGTCCAAAACAACCACCCACAACAACAAAATTTGACACTAGAGGAATAAATTTTCAAGTAGTGAGATTCCTCAAAGGTTGCTCTGATCTATTCAGTCTGTCAACATCTAGTTTGACAAAGAAACTTCATGTTCAATCCACAAAACTGACTTTATAATTATTAATCTACTCATGCAGTATTTGTCCATGCATGTTTAAAGACTGAATTGTATGTTGTAACAGAACAAACAAGATTTTAAACAATAATACAAGCATAACAAACCTCTGTTTGGTTCCAATGTCTAAACAGTATATTTTCATAACAGTATATGCATTAGCATTAACAAGAAACTATCGTAGGCACACTTAGAAGAAAGATGCAAATCAAAACAAAAGTGCACCTGTTCCAGAGCTGCAAAATCTTCGTCCTTTGAAGTGAACTCATGGTCCCTCTGTGCATGATGATCCCCAGCCGGCTTCACCAGTTTCTCATTGTTTGAAGAAACAAAAGTCTCCATGGGTAACTTATTATCACTTTTAAAACTATAAGTGGTTGAATTTAAAGAGTGTTTAGCAGGGGTGAGCTCTCCAAATGGCTTTGCAGGAGAAGATAATGGAACCTCTGTACTTTGAGCCCTTGAAATATCAAACGATCCAGGCATATTTGCTTTCTCAGGCTCTTGATATGGAGCATAAAACATTGAAGAACCTCTAGAAACACCTAGAGAATCAAGAAAAGATGGACGAGATCGACCAGAATTAGTTCCAAAACCAGTTGGAGGAAAGGGATCTTCATATTGTGTGCCTTTATAAACCAAACTAGGATCTCTGTATGAAGGTTCTCCTGCGTGCCAACGGGCACTGTCAACATTAACGCTGTAATCAGTGGAGGGAGCAATCTTCCCTCCTATGATGCCAATATCAGTACCACTGTTTTTGTACGAGCTACCAGGATAAGAGAACTCCATCTCAGGAGATGATTCTGTTTATCATGGTCGCAAACATAACAACAGTCCTTAAAAGGAGTTAACTCAAGAAAACAAAATCATAGGTAACCAATCATAGAACCAGAATTTACCTTTACCTTTATGTAATACCGAAGTGCTAGCTGAAGTGCTTGGAAACCCCAGCCTGTTTCGTTCAGAAGCCATCTCTGGGTTCTTGGCAGTGCTCAAGGAATTAGAAAAAGCTGTTTCAGGATGACTCAAGCGAACCTTTGATAAATATATACCTTCATTAGGTGGAGCAGTGGAAAATGAATGCAAACCTGAATTACTGATGTTCATATCAAGGTATGAATTTGGCTTCGCTGCACTAAAAGTGTCAGACTGATCTGTTGCATTAGCACAGGATGTTTCGACCTTTGCATTCTTTTTGTGATTAAGATCACTATTTTCCTTCCACTGATCATGATAACCATTAACAAGTTGAGGGAAGCTAGATTTTTCATATACATTAGGTACTTCTTTCCCTGCATATTGTACTGTTTCACCATATAATGCATGATTACCGTCAAACAAGACAGGAGAGCTACCATGCATCCTGTTTGAGGAGTGAACCTCTGTGCTATGGGAAGAATCAACTACTTCATTTTGACCAGTAAAACTCGACCTACAGGAATCAGTATCAGTAGAAGCTGTAGTTCCATCTCTCACATGCTCATTCTTTTGAGGGACTTTTTGTTGTTGATCTACATCAGCAGATACCAATTGCCCCGTAGATGCAGCCTTTTTAGCTCGTCCTTCAGCCTTTTTCTTACGGAACTCCTCCAACTGAGAAAGGAGTTTCAAACACCTTGTAACTCTAAAATAATAATAACATAAAAAAAATTTACATACTCATTGCTAGAAAAAGTAGAAACAGGTCAATGCTAAAGACCAGACTACAACAGTAATTCAATTTTTTTTTAAAAATGACCTCCATAAACCTTTTCAACGAATTGAGGTTAGGAATTAGGATGTTAAGTGTCTACTTAGATCAACAAAATTATGCACCGACTAGAAAATTGACATGTTTTCCAGTAAAGTACAGTGAGAAGAGGAGCAAAAGACACTTATTTTCTTTTTCTTTTTTTTTCTTTTTCTTTTTTTTTTTGGTGGGGTGGAGGTGCAGGGCATAACTACTCTTCTGCATTCTACTTAGATTCGAGCTTCCATATACTTCGTAGTTGTTACAGTTTAGGTTTCTTCCAACTGGGTCCAATCACGCTGCACTACATGTAGGAAGCAAATCGTTGAGTACATGATACGGGATCTAGAATGAAATACATGCCAATGACAAGGAGGCCAGGTCATTATGCTAATTCCTGTTACCCTGTATCAAGATAATACACAAATTCTGCAAATCTTCCAAAGAAACTTCTCAATCAAAGGTGCATACTCAATCAATTTGTCAATTATCCCGACTCTCGAGGACAAAAAACCAGCCAAAAACCCCAGAAGACTAGTGTAATATAGACATTTACTGCAGAAGCCAACCCTTATGTTCCCTTCAGCAAGAAAACTGCTCGCTAATTGTGTGATTTCTGATGCATTTATCGTTTAAGGGTAGACCTAAGATCGGATTATCTACAATGCCACCATATAGTAGCTATAAGACATCTTCCTCTGATTATATTTCCCCAAACTATTAGAGTTCAGCTCTGAATCTGTTAAAGAAACTCAACTTTGGCTACTGACTACTGCAACAGCATCGTATATGGAAATCTATTTTTCAAAAGAAAGTGTTTGAAAACTAAATTAAACGCATAACTTTGGATTTAAATCGGAAAAAAAAACTATCCGGCGGCTAAGATGCAACGGGTGTTAGCCCGCTTCGAGATTCAAGATCCTACCTTTTTCTTCCCCGCTTCGAGATGCCCTAACTTCCTCGAATTAGGCGGGACCTGTGCCGATGCCATACGATCGGGATCCTAAACCCTGCCCAATTTCCCCTAAATCCCCAACTGATGGCTTTCCTGGTTTCAAATTTGAGAAAAAGGAACGGTCGAATTAGGCAGGGGAGACGAGAGAATCTCCTTGCAGATCTTCTTTCTTCCCCCAAATTGTTTCATTTCATCGGCATTTTTTGTTTGCGAATCGTTTGAGGAGTCGGGTGTAGGGTTCTGTACGATCCACTTGGGATCCGAACCCGCTGATATCATCTTCAATTCGCTTTGAAACAGATCGCAATAGGACAAATTTTCAAAACATCTCATTTACAAAAATATTCCCAAAAACTACTCATTTCAACAATATTCGTCAAAACCGACCTAGTTTTAGCCGTCAGGCTGAAACTAGGTCGGTTTTGACGGGGGAAAAAAATGAAACTTCACGGAACTTGAAGTCCCCTGAAGTTTGAGCTGAATTTTCATACTCCAGAAATTCAGTCTGTAACTTTACGGGACTTCAAGTCCCGTGAAGTTGCAGGTTTTAAAAAACATGCACAGTCTGCTGTGCATATTTTTTTATATACGCAATGGTTTTTCTAAATACATTTCATAATAATTTACATACAATTTTCGCCATAAATCAAACAATATATAGGTAATCAAATAATAATCAAACAATATATACTGAATCAAACAAGTTGTCCACATATATACTGAATAACAACTATTGATGTCCGAGATCACACAGTCGATCGAAGTAACGTAGTCGTTGAGTTGTCGAGGGGTTGAGTCGTCGAGGGGGGGGGGCCGCTTCCTACTTCGACTTTGTGCCTGGTTTTTAGAACTTGGGACGGACGATGGACCTGCACACGCGAGGATCGTAAGAGGACGGGGCTTGTTTCCCCCGTGGTACCTCCGACGATCAAGTCAGTTAGTGAACTTGTGTGGGGTGAGGGAAGAATAGTGTGTTCTTCTTTCTGTATAGTATGTGCTTTATGGGGGGTTTTGATTGCGAAAAACCGAACCTCTTTTTATGACGAATAGTGTCTGTATTTATAGAGGATGCCAAGGGCAGATTAGTCACTTCATGAGTGTGCGCTAGATGGTGGTGAGGGGTGAGCTGGAGGTTAACTCACCCTTTGCTCTATACGTGTCGGTTTATGAGTGACGGGAGGTCGCTTCAGCGATATGGGGAACCAGCAGCCAACGAGGCTTGTCGGTGAGCGATGGGAGGTCACTTCAGCGATATGGGGAACCAACAGCCGACGAGGCTTGTCAGTGAGCGACGGGAGACATAATGATGATCATCAAAGGTTAAAAAATGTTGAGAAGCAATATTCTAAATCGTCATTGGGAGGAGTGTCGGCTAACGCTAAGTAGTAATCCTTTGATATGAAGAGGGTCGACTGGGTCCGCCTCTCGAGTCGCCTTTGAGGAATGATGTCGACTCGATTGGGGGAGTGACGGCTCGGCTGTCTTTCAAGGTCGACTCCGAGGAGTGTGGAATATCTAGAATGCTGATTTTCGTACCGTCGAACACTGTCTTCCGAGTCGGCAGATTGCGTCGGCTCGGCTGAGGGGTCGAGATGCCTTGAATCGACCAACAATATCTTCCGAGCCGGTCCGCCTGGTGGGTAAAGGTGTCGGCTTGCGGGGTTACATATTTGTGGAGAATAGGGGACACCCTATAACAGATAGCCCCTTTCGCTTGGATGTGGTTGTGGCCGGATCCAAGGGAAAACAATAAGTAAACAAAGATCGAGTAGGAGGAGAACTGGATTTGACAGTGAGATGGCGTTCTTTCTGGATGCTGACGTCACCGGACATCAATAAGACTGTGTCGGGATTGTTCTTTTGTCAGATCGCAGGCTTTTTGAGGAGAGGAGGCGAAACGTCATTCGGTAGTATTTTAAATTCCAAGGCTAAATCTTAGCCGCGGGATGAAATGGGCTCCAACGGCTCGGATACATTGATAGTTGTAAAGCAGAAAACTATATATCGTCGTTCGAGATTCTTATTCGATCATACTGTTTTTCTCAATTCTTCTCCAACTTGTCTTTTTTCGCTGATTGTCCCTTCATCTCTCCATGGAGTTGGAAACAGTTAACCGTCAGGAATATCTGGAGATTATTCACTCGAAGGTGACTTTGGCCCAATTGAAGACATTGTCTACGAAGTTTGACATTCCTGAGGGATATAAGTTGTCCATCCTGATAGGATCAGAGGCTATTTATGACCATGGGCCTACACGGCACCCCCTCTATCTGAACCACTTGGAGTGTGGCTTAAGATTACCCTTGCCTTCATTCTTGAAGCAATTATTCAGGGATTTGGGGGTTTCGCAGCACAAATGAAACCGAACGTCATTGCCATTGTCGTGGCTTTTGTGGTCATATGTAGCTGGTTGGCCATCAGACCTACACCGAAGCTATTTGCTTATTTTGTGGTTGTAAAGGGGAGTCAAAGAGAGCCCCACTATTACTTTCAGATGTCGGGAGCATTTAAGTTAATCGTAGATCTTCCAGATTCTCTTAAAGAATGGAAGGAGAAGTTTGTATGGGTGGCTGGGGATGACTTGGAGATGTGCTGTTCTGATTGGCCCAAGATTCGGAGGGATGCACTTGCCAAGAGAGCTCTGTCTAAGGAAGAGAAAGTCCATCTTGAATCGATCAAGAAGTTCACAGGCTCTCGCCGCTTTGAGGATCTGCTTGATAGGTCAGTTCTACGAATGACCGCGGTGTCGGTCGTGCCGGGGACTAATCATGACACGGATAGAGCCATTGCCCTCATCACCGGATCAGTGGAAACCACTGCAATGCCCATAGTAAAGTTAGCCAATCCCCAGGAGGGACCTTCTGTCAAGCCGACGAATCGCCTCCGCTCAGATCTTCCTCCTTCAGAGGCTCAATTGGTCGTCGAAGAGGGGGCGTCTTCCCTTATTCACAGAAGGAGAAGAAGGGAGGTCGAAGGGGTACTTCAACCGAGAGATGGAGGGATGTAGGTGGCTATGGTCCCTCTAGGCGACTCGCAAGGAGACTCGATCCTAAGAGGGTCGGCTAAGGCCCTTCTAGAGGAGAGAGCGGAGGAATCTGAATACCCTCAGGAGTCGTCTCAGCGGGGGAAGGAGCCGGCTCAGG
>NC_033796.1:23994172-24011314 GCF_001876935.1 Asparagus officinalis
GCCGATCGGAAGTTCCCTTTCCCACATAGCTTTTCTGACGTGGATGAGACAGAATGGGACCAACTGAGGTCAAGCATTATTGGGCGTCCTTCATCTGCTGCTAAGTATACGAAGGAGCCCCAGCCAGAGTTCCGCTTTGAAGATGAACGTCATCTTGATGCTAGGGGGACTGTTATCAGGTCCTGCCGAATCCAGGCAAGGGCTATCGATCAGCTCCGTCTCCTAGAAGATGAGAAGCTACTCAGGAGGATTCCTGACCTTGGCCTCCATCAAGTTCTCCGTAGTTATTTTCTCCGAGGGGCTATATTAGAAAACGAGCTATTTGGTTGGGTAGATCATCTTTGGTCCTCACATCAGAAGCTTCTCGAAGAAGTTGATTTATTAAGGACCACGAGGGAGTCCTCTGACAACAGCTTGTCGAAGGGTCCACTTCCGACGCCTCTCAAGTTGACAGGCTTAGACGAGAGTTAAATGAGGCGCTCCAGAAGAGGGATCGCTGATGTCCTAGCCCGGGCAGAGAAGGCGGCGGCGGCTCACGCAAAGCGTCAGCTAGATGCGGGAGAAGTGACTATTGCCAAACTTCAAGAGGAAATCAAACGGCTGAAGTCTTAGTCCCACCAGGAGGTCGTCAATGAGCATCGTCAGGAGATTCTTGATAGTTATCGTCAAGATATCATTGACGAATATCCGGGGAGTTTAGCTAGCCGAACTGAAGTGGCGCTAGCTTGCAAAGCTGGATGTGATTACATGTCGGCTCAGATTCCGGCTGATTTGGTGAACAGCCCCAGTCGCCTTCATTATCCTTCCATGGTCGCTAATTGCTTAAGCGAGTTGGAAGAGTTGGAAACACGAGGAACATGGTTCGACCTAAGTGGGTCCGAGGATACTTGTAAGTTTATGTATCATTATGGATTTCGATGAATGGTTTATATTCCCTGTATTTTATTTACCACTTATTGTGGAATTATGTTCTATGTAGTGTTTAGCTGTTTCAAAAATTTCTGCCCACCTTCGGTGATCTAGACGGTTGGGAGGTCCTGATGTGGCTACTATAGTTTTGCGTTTGATTATGAATCGGGTTATTTTTTAAAAATATGTTTCAAAAATTTCCTCTTGTTAGAAATGTGGATATATAAAATCTTAGAAGAGTACCGAAGCAAATTCAAATTTTTGTTGGATATACAATAATTAAACAATATTACCTTATCTGCATTCTGAAGATTGTAATAATTCAATCATAAAGAGTACTGAAACAAATTTTTGTTGGATACCATAATTAAGCAAGATTATGTTATCTACATTATGAAGATTGTAATTCAATCATAAATCAATTGTGAAATATTTTCTACATTTATGAACAAAATCATAATGTTAATAGAATATAATATTAATAGAAAATAATTTTGACCAGACTCATATATGTGACCAGAAAATACAAGAAAAATCCAGTTACGAAGTTAAAAATTATTTTGAAAAAACAGGCATAGGCTGAATCCTTGTACCAAAAGTGTCCAACAGGAATAATACAAACATCCATTATAATTATATCATACATTCGCTTCTTTCTGGTTAGGATCTGATCGATGCTCAAGCTCTTTGTCCAGCATGACGAAGAGATGGTTGTTGGATTTAATCTAATAAATCTATTTGTGGGCACATATGATTAATCAATGTGTATTGCTATCTTTCAGGATAACCCACTAAAGTGATCAATTAAGTTGGGTTAATGGGTATTTAAATATAATCATGGGGTTATATGTGCAGATACCAGGTTGTAATTGTGATTTATTGAGGGGCTAAATTACAAAAGTACAATATCTATAAATAAGGGGTTATGGTCCCTAATCTAGGGTTACAACATCCTCTAATTCTCTACACCCCCATCTAGCTAGAGAAATTCGGTTTTAGAGAAACCCTAAGGTTAGAAGATCATCAAAAACCCAAATCAAGATTTCATCCATGGATTCAGGTATAAGCTTCCGCTCTTTTGATTATTTGTTAATCTCTTTGAATTAATCATGGCTATATGGTTTTAGATCTCAAGTTTTATGATGTAGATCAACAAGTGGTATCAGAGCCACCTTGATTAATTCTTAGGGATTTAAGTTTTATTGGGTTTTTGATCTTAAATCTCTGGTTAAAGATTCAATTTTTGGGTTCGGATGAACAGTAATGTTCGGTGAACAGTAACGAATTTTTTTTTTCGGGTGAAAAGTAAAGTTTTTTCCGGATGAACAGTAACTGAAAAAATCGCTGGTGAACAGTAACTTTTTGGAATTTTTTGGATTTTTCTTTGATTTTTTCTTCAATTTTTTTTCAATTCTGGATTTGTTTTGAAAATAAAAAATCAAAGATTTTTTGGGTTCGGCGGCGGTTTCAATTTGAAACCCTAAGGGTTCATGGCGAAAATTGAGGAGGTGGTTACCTCAAACGAACCTTGCGTTCGTTCTCAGGTCGAACTTTGCGTTCGTACTCAGGATGAACTCTGCGTTCAATTTTAAACGAACTTTGCGTTCGTTCTCAGGTCGAACTTTGCGTTCGTACTCAGGATGAACTCTGCGTTTAATTTTAAACGAACTTTGCGTTCGTTCTCAGGTCGAACTTTGCGTTCGTACTCAGTATGAACTCTGCGTTCAATTTTAAACGAACTTTGCGTTCGTTCTCAGGTCGAACATTGCGTTCGTACTCAGGTTGAACTCTGCGTTCATTTTTTAAACGAACCTTGCGTTCGTTCTCAGGACGAACTTTGCGTTCGTACTCAGGTTGAACTCTGCGTTCATTTTTAAACGAACCTTGCGTTCGTTCTCAGGTCGAACATTGCGTTCGTACTCAGGTTGAACTCTGCGTTCATTCTTTAACGAACTTTGCGTTCGTTCTCAGGTCGAACATTGCGTTCGTGCTCAGGTTGAACTTTGCGTTCATTTTTCAAACGAACCTTGCGTTCGTACTTAAGTGAGTCTCGTACTCAATACAGTCGAACCTTGCGTTCGAAGTTAAGGGAACTTCGTGTTCATTATGGTTAAGCCTCGGCTTTTCATGGGTCCACTTTGGTATACTTAATTTATTCAATTAAGTTATGGGCCCTAATTAAGCTGTGAGACCCCAATTAAGTTTTTGGAAATTCAGTTGATTTAAATTAAAACTTTTTAATTTAAATCTAATTTGGTTTTTAATCAATTATTTAATTCAAATATTATGACACTAAGGTATTAAGGTTGTCTCTCACTCCAATTGATTAATTGAAACAAGAAGTTGCCAAAGTAACCTCTCTTGTGTAGATTGTTCATGAGGAATGTGAGATGTTTGTGTGTATGCTTTCGTGTAAATATTTAATCGGCCCAAAGGAAGGTTAATATTTATTTAGACTGTATACACATCTGCGATGATAAGCGTGTGACAATTATAAGGTTTACATGTGAATAATGAATCGATCCAAAGATAGTTTCATTATTTGACATGAGTTATTGTCAATGTTTGATCATTGCAACAAGGTATCACTTACAAGTTAATATTACTGTCCAAAGACTTGATATTAATGTTGTGCCGGTATCTTGGATGGGGATTGTCATTATTTGAATTTTATTGATTATGGTTATTGATGTGAGCATTTTTGTTTTATTTCAGCTAATGCATCTGCTGCAACAATTTCTGCTAACATCAACTCAATTCCCATGCTAAATGGGACAAACTTCAAGGTTTGGAAAGAGAACATATTAATTGTTCTTGGCTGCATGGATCTTGACTATGCATTAAGAACTGAACAACCCCAACCTCTCAATGCGGATAGCACTCCTGATGCAAAGAAGGAGCATGAGAAGTGGGAGCGTTCAAATCGCATGAGTCTTATGATCATTAAGCGCGGCGTTCCGGAAGCCTTCAGGGGCATAGAATCCGAAGGGATTACTAAGGCTAAAGATTTCCTTGCCGAAATTGAGAAGCGTTTTGCGAAAAACGATAAGGTAGAAACAAGCACGCTTTTAGCTCGCTTGATTTCAATGAAGTATAAGGGCAAAGGAAATATCAGGGAGTACATTATGGAAATGTCTCATATTGCTTCAAAGCTTAAGGCACTTAAACTCGATCTTTGTGACGAGTTATTAGTGCATCTGGTTTTGTTGTCTCTTCCTGCACAGTTTAACCAATTTAAGGTCAGTTATAACTGTCAAAAGGAGAAATGGACTCTAAATGAGCTCATTTCATACTGTGTGCAAGAAGAAGACAGGTTGAAGCAAGATAAGACAGAAAGTGCTCATTTGGCCTATGCCTCTAAGGATAAGGGCAAGAAAAGGAAGAATGATAAGGAAGCTGCTAAGGGTCCAGTTGAGAAGAAACAACATAAGGATAATCAGGGTTGTTTCTTCTGTAAGAAGCCTGGACATGTAAAGAAGGACTGTACAAAATATCACGCCTGGCGTGATAATAAGGGTACGTTCCTTGCTTTGGTCTGTTCTGAGGTTAATTTAGCTTCAGTACCTAGAAACACTTGGTGGTTAGACTCTGGTGCTACTACTCACATAAGTGTTTCTATGCAGGGTTGCCTGAGCTACCGAAAGCCAAGTGATGTTGAAAGACACATCTTTGTGGGCGACGGACAATCGGTAGATGTGGAAGCAATTGGGCACTTTAGGTTGTTGTTAGGAACTGGTTATTATTTGGATTTAAAAGATACTTTTGTAGTACCGTCTTTTAGACGGAATTTGGTTTCTGTTTCTGTATTGGACAAATCAGGTTATTCTTGTTCATTTGGAAACAGTCAATTCAGTTTATCTTTTAATTCAAATGTTGTGGGAACCGGTTACTTGAGTATTTATGACAACCTATATTTGCTTGATACAATTGCTTCTTACAATGAATCCTTGCATGTGGAATCACGTGGT
Source organism: Asparagus officinalis (assembly GCF_001876935.1). NCBI lineage: Eukaryota > Viridiplantae > Streptophyta > Magnoliopsida > Asparagales > Asparagaceae > Asparagus > Asparagus officinalis. The sequence continues at coordinate 23,999,050 of NC_033796.1, forward strand.
ACTAAGCGTAAATTAAATAAGGAAAATTCGGCGACATTATGGCATAAGCGCTTAGGTCATATCTCAAAAGGTAGAGTTGAGCGTCTTGTGTCTGATGGCATTTTGGATTCCCTTGATTTTTCGGACTTCGACGTATGTGTTGAATGTATCAAGGGAAAACAGACCAAAGTGAAGAGATTAGGTGCCAACAGATCTTCGGATGTCTTAGAATTGATACATACGGATATTTGTGGGCCATTCCCTACGGAATCCTGGAATGGTCAACAATATTTTATATCATTCATAGACGATTACTCACGTTATGGGCACCTATATCTTATTCATGAAAAATCTGAGTCTCTGGACATGTTCAAAGCCTATAAAGCTGAAGTTGAGAATCAACTCAACAGAAGAATTAAAACCGTCAGATCTGATCGTGGTGGTGAGTACTACGGTAGATATGATGGTTCAGGTGAACAACGTCCAGGACCATTTGCTAGATACCTAGAGGAATGCGGTATCGTCCCACAGTACACTATGCCGGGTTCACCTAGCATGAATGGTGTAGCTGAAAGACGAAACAGGACTCTTAAGGATATGGTAAGAAGTATGATTGCTCATTCTTCTTTACCAGAGTCACTCTGGGGAGAAGCACTTAAGACAGCAGCTTACATTCTGAATAGAGTACCAAGTAAAGCAGTTGCTAAAACACCTTATGAGCTTTGGACTGGTCGAAAGCCCAGTTTAAAGCATTTACATATTTGGGGATGTCCAGCTGAGGCAAGGCCTTATAGGCCAAATGAAAAGAAATTGGACTCCAAAACAGTTAGCAGCTACTTTATTGGGTACCCTGATCGCTCTAGGGGCTATAAGTTTTATGATCCCACTATAAGGAATATTTTTGAGACGGGAACAGCAACATTCTTTGAGGATGTTGAGTTTGGGGGGAGAAATAAGGTTAGAGACATTAGTTTTGAGGAGGAATTGGCTTCAGATCCAATCCATACAGTTACTTTTGACAATATTCAGGTTCCTATACCTGTTGTTGCTCAAGAAGTAAATCCGGAACCTCAAGATGATAATGTTGAACAACTCCCTGTTCCAGAAGAACAAACTCAACAACCTCAAGAACCAGTGCCATTAAGGAGATCCACGAGAGAAAGGAGAAATGCTATTCCGGATGATTATATTGTATTTCTCCAAGAACATGAGGAAAGTAGTGGAATGTTAGAAGATGATCCAATCAACTTCTCTCAGGCCATGAAAAGTTCTAACTCTCAACAGTGGATTGATGCCATGAATGAAGAGTATAAGTCTATGCAAGACAATAAGGTTTGGGAACTTGTCCCATTGCCAGAAGGTGCAAAACCAATTGGTTGTAAATGGATTTTTAAAACCAAGCGGGATGCAAACGGTAATGTGGAGAGGTATAAGGCGCGTCTTGTGGCTAAAGGCTATACTCAAAAGGAAGGCATTGATTATACAGAGACTTTCTCTCCGGTTTCATCGAAAGACTCTTTCAGAATAATCATGGCACTTGTTGCTCATTATGATCTTGAGTTACATCAGATGGATGTTAAGACTGCATTTCTCAATGGAGACATTGATGAGATGATTTATATGGTGCAACCAGAAAACTTTGTGTCAGGAGACCCAAAGAATATGGTTTGCAAATTAAGGAAATCCATCTATGGACTCAAGCAAGCTCCTCGTCAATGGTATCATAAGTTTCAACAAATAGTTATCTCGTTCGGTTTTGAGATGAACATTGTTGATGACTGTGTATATCACAAGTTCAGTGGGAGTAAGTATATTTTTCTGGTTCTGTATGTGGATGACATCTTGCTTGCCACTAATGATATAGGCATGTTGCACGAAACCAAGAGATTTCTATCAAAGAATTTTGAGATGAAAGATCTTGGGGACGCCTCTTTTATATTAGGGATCCAGATACATCGAGATCGCTCTCGGGGTATTCTTGGATTATCACAAAAGAGCTATATCGATAAGGTACTTAAAAGGTTTGGCATGCAAGATTGCAGACCAGGTGACACCCCTGTTGCTAAAGGAGACAAGTTTAGTCTCAATCAGTGCCCTAAAGGTAACCTTGAAATTCAGGAAATGCAGAAGATTCCTTATGCTTCGGCTGTAGGAAGTCTAATGTATGCTCAGGTATGTACGCGTCCGGATATTGCGTACATTGTTGGGATGTTAGGCAGATACTTAAGCAACCCTGGTATGGATCATTGGATAGCAGTCAAAAGGGTTATGAGGTATCTTCAGAAAACAAAAGATTACATGCTCACATACAGAAAATCAGAGAAATTAGAGGTCATTGGGTATTCGGACTCTGATTTTGCTGGATGCCAAGATAGCAGGAAGTCTACATCAGGCTACATTTATATGTTAGCAGGAGGAGCTATATCATGGAAAAATGTCAAACAAACACTAGTAGCTTCCTCCACTATGGCAGCAGAATTTGTAGCTTGCTATGAGGCATCCAATCAGGAGGAGCTATATCAACAATGGTGCCAGTCGCCATCACCAGAGAAAGGATCTCAATGGTAGCAGCGGAGGAGTTCGTCGCAATGAAGCTGGAGAGGGTCGGAGCCTTTACCAAGTGACTGATGGAAGCTATGTTTGCTTCTTTTTATGCTTTTGATTGTAAGTAAGTTGTTGCAAGCCTACTTTAAGTGTTGTGCTTGTTTTAGAAACTTATGTGGGGATCGATGTGGATACTATTTTGAGGTAGTGAAGTGGCCGGAGCCTCTATTTTTAGGTTCCCGTCTGTATTATCGGGAAAAAAGAGGAAATTTTATATCATACTTTCAAGATTGACATGGGTCTCTACCATAATAAATCCATGTATTATGTGTAAGTATCCGTAAGCTAAAAGGAATCAAACCATTTATATTTATTTATCTATATACTAAAGTTATTGGGGCTAGTACTGCAGCTTAGTACTATTAATTCTACAGTATATCCCAATAGATTATTGTTAAAAGAGACAATAGGTAATTTTTATTACAAACCCAAAGTTCAATCCAATTTGCTTAGAAGTCCACAACTTCGAAAATCCATCTCAAGTACATAATACTCTGTAGGTTTGAAATTTTTATCAGCTCCGCAACATCAGTTCAACATAATTATAAGTAATAATAAATATATAAGACTTTTTTATCTATAAACCCAATAAGCTAGCCCAATTTACTTTTAAGTTTACTCCCTTGAAAATTTTATCATACTCCATCAACTCCAATAATATAACATAATAATATAATGAAGGAACATATCAAGAGTTTTTTGCTATAAACCCAAAATTCCCTAATTTATTTTTAAATTCACTCACTTTATAATCAATCTTTGACCTAAAATACTCTAATGAATTACTTTTAAACTTAATTTGTACTTCATAAATTTGTTATATCATAAGTTGTAACTGTAGATTGATTATTTAGTTATAAATCTTATCCTTATTTATTTTCAAACCTACCCATTATAATGATTTTTTTATTATAAATCTAAAGTATTAGATATATTTATTTTTAAACTACACACTTCAAAAATCACTCTCAGAGTTTAAAAAAAAGCTATATCAACCTATTTTTAAGCTTAATTTGTGACAGTTTGTACATATGGTTTAAGTTGTTATATTCTACTTTGACTTGCTATATTTATTTTCAAAGAATCTAGGTGTGCAGTGTTTTAGACCAAATGCTTAAGCATTATTTTATGTTTTTTCACATTGTTGTAATGTCATAAATGGTAGAAAAGTTTTTTCTACAAGTTCAAGGTTTTATGCTCATTTATTTTTAAATTCACCCAATTTGCAAAGATTCTTTTTCCCTAAATCAAAAGTATTCTGACAGTTTTCTATATATGTAAGTTGTTATATTTTATTTTGACATGTAAAATTTTGTTCTAAGTGGTCAGGTAGAATTGGATTCTATCAGAACACCTCATCTAATAGGATAAACTATACCACTCATAGGTGGTTAAATAATTAGTTTGTAAATTATGGTTATTCTATTAATGGTGTAAACCACCCCACTTTTATAGGAATAGTTTTCATAGAAATCCCGCTATTTTGGTACACCACGTATTTTATAAATGAAATACTTAATAGTGTTGTATTTTTATTTTTATTTTCCCATACCAATGAGGCGGCATTGAAAATGTTTTTTGTGAATAAACTCAAAATTTTAGCATATTACCTTTTAAACTTACTTTCTTCCTAAAAGGAGTTCTTGTATATACGCCCAAAAGCTTGCCTTCATTTATTATTAAAGTCACTCACCTCCAGGATCACTCTTGAGATCCAAAATACTCATTCGAACAAATCTTAAACTCACTTTACATTTTCACCGCTCATCATATGTGAGTATATTTTGTTATAACCTTGTATATTTCTGTTCTAAGTCCAAAATCATACTATCTATTTTTGAACTCACTCATTTCCAAAGCTACTCTCAAACACAAAATACTCAATATTATTTTTAAATCTATTTTGTATTTTAATGATTTGATATATATTGTGAGTCATTGTATTTTCTATTTTAAGTGGTTAGCTACGATGCATTTTTTAACTACATATTTAATCCATAAACTTTTTTTTTAGTTTTTTGGTAAGCCCAAAGTTCCCTTATATTTATTGAGCCCACTCATTTTCATAGTATTTTTTTCTAAATAGTTAGGTGTGCTATATAATCAGATGTCTGAAGCATTATATTTTAGATTTTTATATATTAATATTGCAGCATAGTAAACTGTAGATATATTTTAATTTTTTTTGCTTCATTTATTTTTGAACTCACTCACTTTTTAAAATAAATGTTTATCTCTAAAACTAAAGTTTTACCCTCATTGACTTTTAGACCCACACACTTTCTAGATCACATTGGTTCTAATATACTTTATTTTAAACTATTGTATGCTAGTAGTTTCCTATAATTGTAAGATGATATTTTTTGCTTTAACTTGCCATTTAATTCAAAGTATTAGGCGTACAATGTGTTTTTAGGTCAAATACTTAAACTATATTATTGATTGTTTACATGCAAATCTCGCGGCAACGCGCGGGTCAATTTTGCTCCTAAATATACACTAATTAATGAGGGGTTAGTCAATTAGAACTAAAATTTAGAACTTGGATAATTCATAGGATAAATTTCTATGATGTTAGTCAATCAGAGCTAAATTTCAGATAATTTTTTAATGTATTAGTCAAGTAGAATTCTAGAAGAACTAGAACTAGGATAATTTTTAAAATTGTCCCACTAATTGTTCTACCTATATAGAAAAATATGAGTTCTTCTCCCCCAAATTATTCCACTTTTCAACCTAGAACTAGATGAGAACAAATTATTAATTTTTTGAATTGTCAAAAAAAAAGTTGACAATTTTTTTGAATTGTCTAAAAAAATTTTTCAACCTAAATAATTTTTTGAATTGTCAAAAAATTATTAATAGTTGAGTCTAATAAAATGAATTTTGTTAATATATTATGCATTATTTACATTATAAATGTATGAAAATAGCACTTGCGATGCATATAGGAAAATTTGAATAATTAGCGGTTGATATAAAAAAAAGGATAAGTAACGTTTTGTGGATACACATAAATCACATCGAATAATAGATATTTACCTAGAATCAACAATATTTTGTGATGATCATTATAATATTTGTGATGATCAAGTATGTTGCACTATTAATTTATAATTAATTATTATTATTTTTGATGAACTATTTCATGATTATTACTAGCTAGTTTACATGATTATTGATAGAAATAACTATTACAATAAGGTTATATATATATAGCTTAACTAGTTACTCTTTTATAAGATTTATTTATTAGTACTACTTTATATAATTATCAATTTATATTCACAAGCTTTAAAAATATATAAATTAAGGCGTCATATTATCAAAATACATACTTGCATACTTTCCACTTACTCCAAATTATCCCACATCATTTTACTAAAATATCTCACTTCTAAAAAAATTCCAGCATTGTTCTATTAAAATACCCCACTTGCATAAAATCATCCCACTTGAACAGTTATTCTAATTGTACTTGAAAAGTTCTAATTGACTAACACCCCCTAAGGGTATTTGGGTTAGTAATGTAGCTACTGCGAAAATAAATAGTAACTTTCTATTAATTATCTTTTTATGAATTTTTTTTAACCAAAGCATGACTTAGCAGGTTAAAGCCAAAAGAAGCAATTCAAGGATTGTAGGTTAGAATCTCTACACCCCCATTTCTTTAAATTAAGGTTATTATTTAGTATTAAGCCCCTCTAATCTTCAATAATTACATATTTGCCCCTCAAATCTCAGTGAATTGCTGATTAGTACTTCAAATTCTCAATAATTGCATATTAGCCTGACAAATCTCAACAATTGATCATTCGTCCCTCAAATTCTAAGGTCGTTGTAGTGTGATACCTCAATAACAAAAATACCCTCATCTAATATTTTTTAAAAGGGTTGTTTGCAATTTAGAATTTTCCAAGGGTATTTTTACATAGCGCTGTTTAGCTATTAGTCCCTCAAATCTTTAATAATTTCATATTAGTATCTCAATCTAAATAATTACTCATTACTCCATCAAATCCTAGTCTTATTGCAAATTTACCGCTCAATGTCCAAAATATCATCATCTAATATTTTTAAAGAGTTATTTGCAAATTGGCACTCTAAAGCTTATACTGTTTTAAAACTTTGATATCCATAAGTTTATTTGACACTATGATACCCCAAAAACTCCTTTTTTAAACTTTGATACCCCAAACCTTTTTTGACGCTTTGCTACCCTAACGTTTGTACATTTTTTTAACTTTCATACTTAAAAGATTCAATTTTTTTTTACTTTAGTACCCTAATATTTTAGCATTTTTTTAATTCTGATACCCTAAGGTTCAAGAAAAAGTTTAACATATCTAAGGGTCAAAAAAATTGGGTATCAAAGTTAACAAGATATAAACTTTGTCTGAACAAAAATGTCAAGTAAAAACTTTGAGGTGTCGAAATTAAAAATGTGTGATTAGGGTATTTAACTTTAACACCAAAAACTTTTGGTACTAAGTTAAAAGGTGTAAACTTTAGATTACCAAAGTGTAAATGATCTTTTTTTTTTAGCAAAATGAGTTTTAAGAGAGAAATCATAACTAAGAGTTATTTTCATCATTAAGGGACCAAATTGTAAGACCCCTTAGAATTTGAGAGATTAATAAGCAATTATTGAGATTTGAGGAACTAATATGGAATTATTGAGGTTGTGAGAGACTAATATTCGAAAATATTTCTTTCTAAATCAAATGAGCCTTTATTTTATATTTATTTTTTTCCTTTTCTTTATACTAATTTGCGTACATAATGACTGCCAAGTCATTAGTATCGCACAAATATTTTAGCTAATATTTTTTTCTAAATAAAAATGTTCTTTTTTGGTTTTCTCCACACTAATATGCTTAAAATAGTACTTTTTTGGCTTAATCTACAATACAACTATCAAAGGCATTAGAATTATCTCAATGCTTAAATCATTATTTTTTAAAATTTTCAAACACTAATTTATCTATGATACAAAACTGAAAAATATTTTTGTTGACAAGCTAAATTATTTTAAACCAAATTCTTAAACCAATTTTTTTTGTTCATTCATGCTAATTTACCTATATTGCAAATCCTAAAAATATTTTGTCCACAAATTAAGAAAGAATTTTCTAAGCAAAGCACTTAACCATTATTTTTCGATGTCTGTTGGCCTTCTTATTTTGATAATGTTTAACAAACAATTTATCACTAATGTTGTTTGTCTAGTATTTGTGTTTTCTTATTTATTATAGACAAACAACGTAGTTGGAGGATGGATGGAATAGAGCTTCAACGATCATATCCAAAGGAGGTTGGCGGAATGTCGGTGAAGCTTATGCAATTCAAGTTCAAGATCCAAGTTCAGCTTCATCCGCATAGTGTTCCAAGTCGAGCTTATTGAAGATCAAAATCAAGCTTGGGTAATCTAGTTTAGGATTTATATTATTTGTGTTAAGTACTCTAAGCTCAATTATCTATACGCACACATTTATTGGTTTCTTCATATATATATATATATATATATATATATAACAAGCTTATATTTAATGAAATCATATTTAGTGTTTTGTATATATTGCATAGAATATGCAATTTTGTGAAAATATGGTATTCATTGTTTTTTGGACTTAACAATAATCATATACATATTTTATTAAGTCTATATAATCATTGTGCAAAGTTTCAAAACATGGTTTAGCCAAAATATCAAATTTCACATGTTTACATTTTCGTGTTTTGAACTATTTTGCAAAATGATGATTTTTCACAAATGGGAAATGCAATTTGGAAAATTTTTTTTGTAACATGTTCATTTACATGTTTATATACATTTTCCAAAGTCTCAAAATCAGCTTTTAAATCCAGTTTTCTGTAGTATCAGTTATCGGTCGACCGTACCGGTCGACCGCTCATATGTTCATTTGTTCAGTGGGCAGCAGAGAGTTTGTCGGTCGACCGGTGCGGTCGACCGAGAGCTCGAAATTTCCATCGGTCGACCGCACCGGTCGACCGAAGAAGTCTCTGCTCGATTCTCAGATTGGGATCTGGATTGCGGTCGACCGCGAATTTTTTCGGTCGACCGCCGAACTCCCAACGGTAATATTGTACAGAAATTTGTTTTCTGATTTTCTGAGATTTTTGTTGTTTTGTTTGTGGTTTTGGCTGATGGTTTCTCTTCCTATATAAACCCCTCAACCCCTCTTCTATCAGCAACCCAAGGTATAGTTTTTAAAAGAAGTTTAAAAGAGTTTTGAAAAGGGTTTTAGTTGGGTTCAAAGTCTGTTTGGTTTGAAGATTGTTTTACAAGTGGAGAAGATCATTTATAGTGTTTGTCTATCATTTCAATCCTCCTCTCCATCTTGTTTTTCAGAGAAGAATTTCTAAACTCTTTCTAGCTTTATATTTTATATTGTTTGATTATCATTCTATTAAGCTAGTATTTATATTTGAGTTTAGTTTGATTTGATTTGATTTTATCTCATTGTTACACACACCCACATGAGCTTATTGTATTTGCATACATAGTATATTAGGGTTGTGAGAGATTATAACATTGAGTTGTGCTTCATTGTGTTCTCATCTATTGTAGAGAACAAATTTATATTTGTTACATTGTGAGTGTTGTAAGGTTTTCGGTGAGCTAGAAACCGAGTGTGTGGTGAAGTTTTCGGTGAACTAAAAAACCGAGTGTGAGGAGTGAACGTTGTTCGGTGAGCGTTGAAAACCGACATTGTGAGGTGTAAACGTTATTCGGGTGAGCGTAGAAAATCCGGTTATGATAGTGGATTTCTCCCCGGGAGTGGGGAGCGGAGACGTAGGACGGAAGGTCCGAACTTCGTGATCATATTGCTTGTTTGAGTTTGTCTTTGGCATATTTGTTTTTGCATTTATCTTATATCGCCAATTGTGCATTGCTCATTTATTTCATCCACTATCTTGTTTAGATTATTTACCCTTGTGTTAGTTTTATATCATTGCTCATACCTTGCCTATATCTCTTTGTTAGGATATATCTTGTTGTTCATATTGCTTATCCTAGCTTATATAAATTGTTGTATTTCATACTTGCTAGGACAACTTGTTAATTAATTTTAATTGACATTTAATCGGATTAGATTAGCATAAGACCCTAATCACCCCCCTCTAGGGTCTAACAATGTCATCACACAAATATCATAGCAACGCGCAGGGCAATTTTGCTTGTATATACTAAAGTTATCGGAGTTGGTACTGTAGCTACTGTGGAAATGAATAGTAATTTTGCTATTAATTATCCTTTTGTGAAATTTTTTTAACCGAAGCATGCCTTAGTTGGTGAAAGCCCATAAAATGGACCCAATGATTGTAGGTTCGAAGTTCTGCGCCTCTATTTTTTAAAATTTAATGTTATTATTTAGTACTAGTCCTTCTAATCTTCAATAATTGCATATTAGCCCCTCAAATCTCAGTAATTACTGATTAGTCCTTCAAATTCTCAATAATTACATATTTGCCCATCAAATCTTAGCAATTGCTCATTCATCCCTCAAATTCTAAGGTCGGTGTAATTTGGTACCTCAATGAAGAAAATACCCTCATCTAATATTTTTTAAAGGGCTATTTGCAATTTAGCATTTTTAGATGGTATTTTTACCTAAGTTTTGTTTAGATATTGGTGCCTTAAATCTTAAATAATTTCATATTAGTATCTCAATCTAAATAATTGCTCATTGCTCCATCAAATCCTAGTTTTATTGCAATCTTATACCTCAATGTCTAAAATACCATCATCTAATATTTTTAAAGCGTTCCTTGCAATTTGGCACTCTAAAATTTACACTGTTTTAAAACTTTCCACAAGTTTATTTAACACTATGATATCCCAAAAATTTACATCTTTTTAAATTTTGATACCCAAAACTTTTTTGACACTTTGCTACCCCAATATTTATACATTTCTTAACTTTCCTACCTTAAAGATTCCAATTTTTTTCTTTGGTACCCCATGTTTTAACATTTTTTAACTCCAATACCCTAAGTTCAAGAAAAAGTTTAATATATCAAAGTGTCAAAAAAAAAAAAAAAACTTTCGGTATCAAAGTTAACAAGATATAAAGTTTGTCTTAACAAAAGTGTCAAGAAAAAACTTTGATGTATCAAAATTAAAAAGATGTGAACTTTAGGGTATCTAATTACCAAAACCCTTTGGTATTAAAGTTAAAAGGTGTAAACTTTAGATTACTAAAGTGTAAACAATCTTTTATTATTATTATTATTATTATTATTATTATTATTATTATTATTATTATTTTGAGCAGGATGAGTTTTAAGAAACAAATCATACCTAAGAATTATTTTCATCATTAAGGGAACAAATGGTAAGACCCCTTAGAATTTGAGAGACTATTATGCAATTATTGAGATTTGAGGGACTAATATAGAATTATTGAAGTTATGAGGGACTAATTTTCAAAAACATTTCTTTTTAAATCAAATGAGCCTTTATTTTATTTTTATTTTTTTCCTTTTCTCCATACTAATTTGTGTACATAATGACTATCAATTCATTAGTATAGTAAAATACTTTAGCTAATATCTTTTCTAAATAAAAATGAGCTTTCCTTTTTTGGCTTTCACCACACTAATATGCTTAAAATATTTTTTTTGGCTTAATTTACAATACAACTGCCAAAGACATTAAAATTACCCTAATGCTTAAATTATTATTTTTTAAAATTTTTCTACACTAATTTATCTATGATACAAAACATAAAAATATTTTTGTTGACAATTTATTTTTTTAACCAAATGCTTAAATCATTTTTTGTTTGTTCTCACTAATTCACCTATATCGCAAATCCTAAAAACATTTTTATTTATAAATTAAAAAAGAAATTTCTAAGTAAAGTATTTAACCACTATTATTCGATTTCATCATACAAATGCCGCGGCAACGCACGTGCCGGTCAATTTTGCTTGTTAAGTACTTTTTAGATTTTTATGAAATAGTAGATCGAATATAAGGAAGATGGAGGACTAATTTGTGAATTTAACCTTTTTCTTCACATCACGTGCAAACACGTGATAACAAAACAGACGCTGCCTCTCTCCCCGCTCTCTCCATCGGTCTACACTCTCCTCTCGCAATCACGACCGGTCGATGGCCCCGCGGGACACCGTAAGGCGCCACCATCCCTCCACCACCCTCCCCTACTTCGCCGCCGTCCTCTTCCTATGCCTCCTTCTCTTTATTCTGTCCCTTCTCGGCTCACCCTCTTCTCCTGCGGCTCACCACACCGCCTCCCCAATCCACATCCAACGCTGCAACTACTCATCTCGCGGTGCCTGGATCAAATCCCCAGATCCCGTCACCCCACGGTACGATCACCGCTGCAAGGAGATCTACAAAGGCTGGAGCTGCGTCAACAAGTCTAACAGCGGCGAACTCCACCGCTGGATCTGGTCACCTTCCGAGTGCTCTCACCCTCTCCCTCAATTCGATCCCCATCGCTTTCTCACTCGCTTCAGAAACACTAACATAGGTAAGTGCGAGCTTTTCTCTTCTTTTTTTCGAGAACTGAGAGATGTTGAGGGGGTTTTTTGTGTAATTTTTGGATTTAGGGTTTGTGGGGGACTCGTTGAATAGGAACATGTTTGTGTCGATGTTGTGCATGTTGAGACACGTGGCGGATGGAGGGGT
>NC_033796.1:24011324-24024828 GCF_001876935.1 Asparagus officinalis
GCGGGAGCTGATCGGGGGTTTACTTTCTTGGGGTATAATTTGACGGTGGCGTATCATCGGACCAATTTGCTGGCTCGTTATGGTAGGTAAGGTGTGTAATTTTCATTGAATTGGTAGCTTAATTGAGGAAAATTTATCTTTTTTTTTGCTGAAATTTATAGAATTTGAATGAAACTGAGAACTTTTATGATTGGCAGTTGCTAATTTAGCCATTTCCAGTTTTGCTCCACCGAGGAACATTGTTTTGAAACTTCAGTGAAAACAATTGCCTGTTTGATTTGCTCATTTACAAAATGGTGGGTCTTACACCCCGCGATTGGCCAAGTGGTTGGGCTTGGGGCCTTGGCTCAAAAGGCCAAGGGTCTGATCCGTGTCTATGGCATGTCTATCCCTACTTTCTGTTGTGTGCAGCGGAAATTTCGGCAGCACCTTCGGTGCGCAAGATGCACAACAAAAGATTAGATCACAACGGAAATCCTGTTTCACAAAGGAAATAAGAACCGAAAGCAAAATAACTCTACAAAGTGAGATATCAACTTTTCCTCTCATCAGTTCTAGGACTGACTTGTCGAGGGAACCTACAAGCTATACAAATCACGGCAAGAACACAAATTTTACGTGGTTCGGTAAATTGTCTACGTCCACGGGGCAAGGAGGGGGGAGATCTACTATTAGAGGGAGAGAATACAACTAGGATTTACAATCTCACAATTTAAACCCTCACACAAACTCTCAGATCTCTCACATAAATACTCTCTCAAAGGGATGCTCTAAACCCTCAAAAGTGACTGCTCAAAATCTGCACCGCCAAATCTGCGTCTGCTCTTTCTGCTCTTGCGTCGCCAAATATGCGTCTGCAGCAAAATCTCTCTCTGCTCTCGCTTGCACGCGCTGCCAAAAAGAAAATCAGCCGCCTACGGTTTTCCCCCTCACTTTTGCACACGAATTCTCCTTGCACGCTGCCTACGCTGCCAAGAACAGAATTCCCCCCTTCGTACATGCACACAAAATTTCCTCTGCCGAAAAATTACTCACAGCCGCAACTCCTTGCACGCAGTGTCTTTTTTCCCTGTTCACAGCCGCTTTTCCCTTGCTTGCACGCCTCTAAAAAATACCGTAGCATGGGTATTTATAGGAGATCGCGACCGAAAATGGGCCTCACAAAGAAAACCGCCCGCTGAACAAAACATCTCCCCACGTTCGCTTCGTGGCCCCCACACGAAAAAGAAAACGCGTCTCGTTCACCTCCGAAGTTCCCACCTGGCAATTACTTGAGTGTGGCCCCACGTTCACAATTCTTCACCTCGGCGAAGTTTTTTCAAAACTGAGCCGACACCAACCAAACCAAATGTCTCACTTGTTGCGTCCAGTACGAAGTGAAACAATTCACGACAACTGACTCAATCTACAACAAATCGAGACCCCAAACAAGAGTCCAAACAATCTCACCCCCATCAACTAATCCAACCCGGCTGCATCGTAAAAACTGCCTACGTATCCTCTTGTCCAAGGAATCAAGTCGAACGTAGTTCACTCAAATGGTCGCGAACGACCTCAATCCAATAGAAGAGTTCGCAACCTTTTTTCTAATATCATTAACTCTGCGACTGATAGCACATCCAATGGTCTCAAACTGAAACATATCAAACACTTTTATCTGAGGTGAACCAATGACCGTATTTAAATCATGTCCACCAGCTGCAACCGAATCCAAAAACAATCCACCATATGCATCCAAATCCAAAAGATCCCTAAACTGTGTTACTTCAGTTGGAATCCCAAACGATGTAGTATGATCTAGAGTATGTGGAGTAATCTCCACCCTATGTGAAATAGCATCACTCTTCACCCGTTGCGATACATCTAAGGTCTGTCCAAAACTCTCCACCTGCTGAGAGTCAATTAGCTTCTCAAAACTGGAAAATCATTCCCTTCTAGGACACACATGATAGGTCATACTACTATCCAACATCCATTCAGATTCTTCCGAATAGCTATCTGTAGGACTGATAGAAAGCGAATAAATAGAAGAGTCAGAAATATTACCATCTGATATAACGATATTTGCTTCTGATATGGTTGCTTCTCTTTTCCCTTCTGCTTATTTTTCATCCATTCGTCGAGCTTTGGGCAGTTTTTCTTCCAATAACCAGTCTTCTTCCACCAAGCACACTGATCTTTTCTAATTGTAGGATGCCCTACTTTAGACTGTGATTTCCAATTCTTTCGATTTGGACCACGATCTTGAACTACTAATGCATCTCCTGATGCCTTCTCGGAGGACTCATCAACACTCTTCCTTAACTCATAATTCACCAACGTTGAGGTCACCTCCTTGTAGCTAACAGTAGTTCTTCCATTAATCATAGTGCTAACAAAGATACCATAATCATCCTCAGGCAACGAACACAAAAATAGCATCGCCTTGTCTTCATCTTCAACCATGATATCCACATTGACCATGTCTGAAAGTAGCTTCGTGAAGTTATTAACATGCTCTCTGATAGAAACTCTCCTCTTCATCTTGAACTGGTAAAACATCTTCTTCAAGTGAAGCCGATTCTCAATGCTCTTAGTAGTGTTTCTCATATCTTCTTCGCTGACGTCTCGTTCATCACATCATAAATAAGATCCGACGTCAAGCATGACCGAATAACTCCACACGTCCTACTATTCATCTTTTTCTAATCATTTTATTCCATATCAGCAGGTTTCTCTTGCAACTCAAGAGTCTCTTCCAAGTTTTGAGCGTCCAACGCATCAATCACCTGGCACCTCCACAAACCAAAATTGATCTTGCCGTCGAACTTCAGAACATCAATCTTCATGTTATTGATGCTCAAACTATGTATCGTTTTCGTAAGAGACGAACCTGATGTGCTTGATTCTCCCATGTTGTCGATTTAACTCTTCAAATAAGAATTCAACAGCGAATCCTTCGAACAAGCTCCCAAGTCCAACCCGGAGCTCTGATACCACTTATGCGCAGCGAAAATTTCGGCAGCACCTCCGGTGCGTAAGATGCACAACAAGAGATTAGATCACAACAAAAATTTTGTTTCACAAAGGAAACAAGAACCGAAAGCAAAATAACTCAACAAAGTGAGATATCAGCTCTTCCTCTCATCAGTTCTAGGACTGACTTGTCGAGAGAACCTACAAGCTATACAAATCACGGCAAGAACACAAATTTTACGTAGTTCGACAAATTACCTACGTCTACGGGGCAATGAGGGGGGAGATCTACTATTAGAGGGAGAGAATACAAATAGGGTTTACAATCTCACAATTTAAACCCTCACACAAACTCTCAGATCTCTCACACAAATACTCTCTCAAAGGGATGCTCTAAACCCTCAAAAGGGACTGCTCAAAATCTGCACCGTCAAATCTGCGTCTGCTCTTTCTGCTCTTGCGTCGCCAAATATGCGTATGCAGCAAAATCTCTCTCTGCTCTCGCTTGCACGCGCTGCCAAAAAGAAAACCAGCCGCCTTCGGTTTTTCCTCCTCACTTTTGCACACGAATTCTCCTTGTACGCTGCCTGCGCCGCCAAGAACAGAATCCCCCCCCTTCTTCGTACCTGCACACAAAATTTCCTCTGCCGAAAAATTACTCACAGCCGCAACTCCTTGCACGCAACATCTTTTCCCCCTGTTCACAGCCGCTTTTCCCTTGCTTGCACGCCTCTGAAAAATACCCTAGCATGGGTATTTATAGGAGATCGCGACCGAAAATGGGCCTCACAAAGAAAACCGCTCGCTGAATAAAACATCTCCCCACGTTCGCTTCGTGGCCCCCACACGAAAAAGAAAACGCGTCTCGTTCACCTCCAAAGTTCCCAGCTGGCAATCACATGGGTGTGGCCCCACGTTCACACTTTCTAATTATTAGGCATTGTAACACTTGCCGCCGGCCTCGGGGTTTCCTTGGCTGGAAACAAAGATACCATAATCATCCTCAGGCAACGAACACAAAAATAGCATCGCCTTGTCTTCATCTTCAACCATGATATCCACATTGACCATGTCTGAAAGTAGCTTCGTGAAGTTATTAACATGCTCTCTGATAGAAACTCTCCTCTTCATCTTGAACTGGTAAAACATCTTCTTCAAGTGAAGCCGATTCTCAATGCTCTTAGTAGTGTTTCTCATATCTTCTTCGCTGACGTCTCGTTCATCACATCATAAATAAGATCCGACGTCAAGCATGACCGAATAACTCCACACGTCCTACTATTCATCTTTTTCTAATCATTTTATTCCATATCAGCAGGTTTCTCTTGCAACTCAAGAGTCTCTTCCAAGTTTTGAGCGTCCAACGCATCAATCACCTGGCACCTCCACAAACCAAAATTGATCTTGCCGTCGAACTTCAGAACATCAATCTTCATGTTATTGATGCTCAAACTATGTATCGTTTTCGTAAGAGACGAACCTGATGTGCTTGATTCTCCCATGTTGTCGATTTAACTCTTCAAATAAGAATTCAACAGCGAATCCTTCGAACAAGCTCCCAAGTCCAACCCGGAGCTCTGATACCACTTATGCGCAGCGAAAATTTCGGCAGCACCTCCGGTGCGTAAGATGCACAACAAGAGATTAGATCACAACAAAAATTTTGTTTCACAAAGGAAACAAGAACCGAAAGCAAAATAACTCAACAAAGTGAGATATCAGCTCTTCCTCTCATCAGTTCTAGGACTGACTTGTCGAGAGAACCTACAAGCTATACAAATCACGGCAAGAACACAAATTTTACGTAGTTCGACAAATTACCTACGTCTACGGGGCAATGAGGGGGGAGATCTACTATTAGAGGGAGAGAATACAAATAGGGTTTACAATCTCACAATTTAAACCCTCACACAAACTCTCAGATCTCTCACACAAATACTCTCTCAAAGGGATGCTCTAAACCCTCAAAAGGGACTGCTCAAAATCTGCACCGTCAAATCTGCGTCTGCTCTTTCTGCTCTTGCGTCGCCAAATATGCGTATGCAGCAAAATCTCTCTCTGCTCTCGCTTGCACGCGCTGCCAAAAAGAAAACCAGCCGCCTGCGGTTTTTCCCCCTCACTTTTGCACACGAATTCTCCTTGTACGCTGCCTGCGCCGCCAAGAACAGAATCCCCCCCCTTCTTCGTACCTGCACACAAAATTTCCTCTGCCGAAAAATTACTCACAGCCGCAACTCCTTGCACGCAACATCTTTTCCCCCTGTTCACAGCCGCTTTTCCCTTGCTTGCACGCCTCTGAAAAATACCCTAGCATGGGTATTTATAGGAGATCGCGACCGAAAATGGGCCTCACAAAGAAAACCGCTCGCTGAATAAAACATCTCCCCACGTTCGCTTCGTGGCCCCCACACGAAAAAGAAAACGCGTCTCGTTCACCTCCAAAGTTCCCAGCTGGCAATCACATGGGTGTGGCCCCACGTTCACACTTTCTAATTATTAGGCATTGTAACACTTGCCGCCGGCCTCGGGGTTTCCTTGGCTGGAACTAAGCCAAGGTTCCTCACACGTGCGGGGAAAAAATAAACAAGGTTGGGTATTGCGGTGACGACTGAGTGAACCATTCTTGTGGTTCATTAACTTTTGGAGACCATCTTCCGTTGTTGAAGTTAGGATCATGCCCATCGAGAGTGAACTTGATGCTGGCTTAGCTTTCACATTATACTAAATACAACTCTAGTGTTGAATTAGATCTCCTATGTTTCATTTTTGCCTATACCTATGTTGCTTGCTATATACTTTCATTACATGGTAGATCTATGACCATGAAAACATAACTAACTGGAGATGGTGGACTGGTTTTATTTACTTTAAATTACATGGCCTCAGATTATGAATGTAAAAGGATTTCTTCTGTTATGTTTTCTTTATTCCCAATTTCATGAAATTTATTGGTGAAGTTGTATGCTGTGTCATAAAATTTATCATTTCTTACATTTGAAAATTTTATTTTCATTTGGTGCAGATGGTCAGCAAGAGCGAGTGGAGGAGATTTAGAATCCCTGGGATATAAGCAAGGTTATAGAGTGGATATTGATGTCCCAGACCCAACATGGGCAGAGGCCCCAATCTTCCATGATATCCTCATCTTTAATACTGGACACTGGTAGGCATCATTTGAAATTGTTTAGCTTGAATTGTACTTTTGGAATTTAGATCACTTCAGTTTCTTCCATGTTTGAGATCGTATGTGTTAAATCTTGATATTCATTGATAGCACGCAAGCCAATAGATATGTGTATATACTCCTATTTATTTTGCTTTTCTAACTGGGCCATGTTTATGATAGAGGTCTGTCCATGTGACCCAAACACCCAAATGGAGAATACCAAAGATTAAGTTTGCTTCATATATGTTGTTGACCTGCTACACAATAACTTAAGTCCGTTTGGAGTAAGATGGTATCTTGACAGAAAGCATGCATGCTTTTATGATTTTTCTCAAAAAATATTCATAATTGTATTGCAGTGATTTTAAGATGAGATGATAAATATAGATTGTTGTGGTTGTTATTTAATTGATGAAATCAGAGAGTCATGCTCTTCAGGGACCTAATAGTTTGTATTTTTTGGTGTAGAGTTTTACGACCTCCTTGAAGTAATCGCTTCGAAAAACTTATTTTCTGCATACAATTTGTTGGCAATATGGCCCCGGAAAATGAACTTTTTCTAGGAGGAGGAGGTGGGGTCTCTTTATTATGTAACACACATTCATGTAGTTCACATCTTATTGTTATAAATCCTTTGTTGAGAAAACAGAGAGGGCTATGCTAATTACATGCAGCATGCCCTTTTTATTTTATTTTTGTTATATTAGTAACATAATAGCTTCAGGTTACATTACATATTTATGACATTGTCTTTTTGTTTGCTCCTAACCTCCAGGTGGTGGGCTCCTTCTAAGTTCGATCCTGTTGAGTCACCGATGCTCTTTTTTGAGAATGACATGCCTGTGCTTCCTCCAATGCCTCCAGAATTTGGTCTGGATATGACATTAAAGCATATGGTATGGCAAAAATTTCCTTAAGTGATTTTAAAAAAAAGGGACACAACCTAATGAAAAAGTATAAGGCAGTAGGCTCATTTTTAGTAACTTAATCATGAATTTTTAGTTACAAATTGCACCTCCTACATGTTTCTGTTCTCATGGTTATTACAACTAGAAATTAATCATATTATTACCCGATCTAGTTCATCTTTTTTCCCCGTAACTGTTTCCTTTTTGTCAACTTATATGCTGAAACAGATTTCATATGTTGACAAAAAGATGAAGACTGGTGGAATCAAATTCTTTCGTACACAATCACCAAGGCATTTTGAAGGAGGTGACTGGAATGAGGGTGGTTCATGTAGGCGTGTAAAGCCACTGTCAGATTATCAGGTATTTTGTATTACTTATCTTCCAAGGAGCTCTATGTTGGTTTTACTTGCACATCTAAAAACATTCTTTGGAATATATTATATAAGCATGGAAATGTTTTGGTTTCCTGTTTTCTGTTGTTTCCTTCCCTCCCTGCATCACTGCATAAAGATGTATATTTGGCATTGAAATAGCTAATGCAGAAATCGTTTCTAGTAAACAGTTTGCGAAAAGAACGTACAAGTAAAGGTCTTTCTAAGAATTTCATGTGTTATCATCTCTTCATAGGAAAAATTGCTTATTAGTAATGCAACATACATATGTGTTTTTAATTTCATCTTGCAAAGACCCTTGTGGCCATAACATGGCAATGATAAAATACTCATTAAATGCTTAAGAAAGAATTTTGATGGGAATGGAGCGCCTCCACTCCGAAAATACCTGTATTAACGTTGTGAATTCCTTCTTCAACCAGGTTGAAGAACTTTTCTCTTTGGAGAACAATGGAACAAACTCAGAGGTGCGTTTGGTGAACCAACACCTATACAAAGCCCTCCAAGCATCAAGTTTTCGTATATTGGACATCACACATATGAGCGAGTTCAGAGCAGATGCTCATCCTTCAATCACTGGGGGAAAGAAGCATGAGGATTGCATGCACTGGTGTTTGCCAGGATTGACGGATACATGGAATGATTTGCTAGTATCACATCTAGAGAACGTGTAGATTAACTGGATACATGACATCATTCTTTATCGATTCTTTGGCCACCCTGTTGGCATCAATGAGAGGATCTTGATTGTTCATTTATAGTGATTAAACAAAACAGCGTTCAAGGTTACAAGTAAGTTTAATCGCTGGCCTGAATCGTGTTAGAAGACCTCCAATTTATACTGCTAGCTATTTTGTCTTGGTTTAGTTTAAGATTGACGACTGTATTGCTAACGTCAGTTATGTACATACCGCTCTTTTTTCACTAAGCAAGAGGCTTAATCAGCCAAAACAGAATGTATCCGCTAAAAATTTTGTTAGAGTCTGAGTCATATTATTTAGAGTTGAATTTGAGGTTGATCTTTCATGAGATTTCTTGATAGATCTCCAAATGTGTTTTAACTTGTTCCTTTGTTTTATACCCTTCCCATTCATTGTCCATGGCTTCACATTCAAGGATATCTATCTGGCGCTATTGAACCTTGTTACTGCAGTTTAATTTTGTGTCAATATTGATTCGCTGGTGAAGATACAGCTTCACTTGCATCAGCATGTGATTCACATTGGCTTCAGGTTTAGGTAAAGCCATGCTGTTTATGCAAGTAGGTATACGTTCAGGACTATGGTAACTTTGTCATCAGTGCTTATATGCTTATGTAGCTAAATGCCAAGTTACTAGAACCGAAGTATATAATGCTAGAGCGATTGCAAGTTTCTTGATCTTGACAAGTACCAATTTTAAACAAAGACCAAGCCTACCCACCGCAGATTATCCGGACGGTTAGGAGGTTCTAGTACGAACCTTTAGATTTTGGGTTCGATTTTGGTTAATCCTAATTGCTTGTGTGAGGTGAGATTCCATTAACTTTTAGATAATAATGAAGCTCCTACTACTCATGAATCACAATTTAATTAAAAACCTAGCCATGTAATTCATGAATAAAAATGGGTATATGTTTGCTTGCGTTCCGTTGCAACTGCAAGCAAGATATTATAATAAAAACAAAGATTTTTTTTTATATCCTTTAATTGGAAAATAAAATGTCTCACTTGATTTGACAAATATGATGAGGAAAATTTAGTTTCTTATTATAGCATAATCATTAGATAGAAGGTCCTACCAAATGATAAGGAGGATTTCTCTTCTTTGTACTTTAATATGTATACTAACCCCAATGTGCAAACATGTTCTTAGGTTTTCTCCCACACTTCATGGACCCCATGAAGCTTTTAACTAACTTAACTAAATAAATTAACCAAACGAAAGTCAAGACCCTTTCTCAGTTCGTGCGTACAAGTAAACATACACATAGACACGTCTATAAAAGGCTCCAACGCTCTCTTTGCATACATGAAATTGCACTCTAACCTCTAAATCTCTTGCTTGGTTCTTGTAGAGATGGCCCTTTCTCTTCCTTTACAACTCCTGATGCTCCTCCTTTCACAGTTCATAATGGCGATGGGCGGGGTCCCTTATCACAAGTATCAAGAACCCGGTACCATATCAGACACCGATGAAGATCTAACCTTCAATCATTATGCGAGAACTTGCCCCAACTTCGAAGCCATTGTTCACAACAAGGTCAAGGACTGGATATCCAAGGACTACACTCTTGCACCTAGCCTTATAAGGCTACACTTCCATGATTGTGCCATTAGAGTACGCCTCTTTTTATTGCTCTATCAATCTTCTATCTTTATGTTTATGTGGATTCTATATAGATTTTACTTATATTTTTTGGATTTTTTTTTTCCAGGGATGTGATGCTTCGGTCTTATTAAACCATAAGGGAAGCGAGAGGTGGGCAAAGGCGAGCGAGACACTGAGAGGGTTTCAAGTGATAGATGATATCAAAGCAGAGTTAGAGAAGAAATGCCCAAAAACAGTCTCGTGTGCTGATATACTCACAGCAGTTGCGAGGGATGCCACTGTGAAGGTTACATCCCAAATCCCCTAAACTTCTGTATTTATGTCGTTTTATTCACATGGTTATGATATATATATTACTAATATCGATTAATTAGATTGGAGGTCCATTTTGGGAGAATGCATACGGGAGAAAAGATGGACTAGTGTCACTAGCAAAAGAAGCAGAACTTGTGCCTATGGGCCATGAGAATGTCACCCATCTCATTGAGTTCTTCCAGTCTAGAGGCTTAAGTCTACTTGATTTGGTTGTCCTCTCAGGTAAAATACATCAAAATCACAGACTATCATGATTTCTAAACAAAATCTTCTTGTTTACGATGTCTCCTATAACCTCAGGAGCTCACACTATTGGAAGAAGCCAATGCGGTATAATCCAAGAGAGGTTATACAACTTCAAGGGAACTGGCAAGGCAGACCCCAGCATTGACAGCAAATATCTCAACTTCCTGAAGAGAAAGTGCAGAAGGGCATCGGAGTATGTTGAGTTCGATCCAACGACACCAACCAAGTTTGATTCTATGTACTACACTAACTTACAGAAGAAGATGGGCTTGCTGTCTACTGATCAGTTGCTATACTCTGACTCAAGGACTAAACCGATTGTTTCAGCATTAGCTTGGCAGCCTATGCTCTTTTACCAACAGTTTGCAGTGTCAATGGTGAACCTAGCTAATGCTCAGGTGCTGACTGGTGATGATGAAGGGGAGATTAGGACCAACTGCAACTTTGTTAATCATTGATGTACTTGAGTTTTGATTTTGTTGTTCTTACAGTAAATTGGAGATGGGCATGCGTGTCGTTTATATTACTCAATGTTTTATTTGATGACTTTGAATGAGGAAATGAATCTATTCAACCGGTTTCTTTTTGCTTTTTGTAATTTAGGATTTAGGATTTCATTTAGATAATTTATGGTGTCGGTGCTTCAGTTACAGTTGAAGATTACTCCGCTCCTTTTGCAAATAGAATATAAATTGGCCAAACGGAAGGCAATAAGTGAATATTAATACAATGCTAGGCGCAACACTAACAAAATAAACATCTGTAAGGAATTATTATGTAAAAGATCTGGTAGAATTTTAGTAATTTTATCAGATCAGGTTTATATTCTAGTGACTGATAGGTTTCCCCCAGTATCCTTCTACATGGTCCCTAGGGATTTTGGACAGAATAATGTCACTTCAGCATATTTTAATGGCTAATTCAGTCTGATAGTGGTATTAGGATTTCAGCATCAAACTTATCTTTCATGGTAGCTAAGTTAGATACAAATGTTAAATCAATTCAATCCATAATATCAGCTATTGGGATTGGTTGAAGTTCTTTTCTGAGGTAATAAATCCGATTAAAAAAATTTAAATCCGAAGAAAAAATTCACGTAAAATCAAGTCATCAGCTCCAAACTATGATGTGCACTTCAATATGTACAAGATCATATATCCATCATTAACATAAGAATCTAACCTAAGCACCATCTAATCAAGCCAAACCTTTTCATATGTAAACAATTCATATATCCATCATTCAACTTCTCCGTGCACCATGTATAGTTGACATAAAAGCAAATGCAATTATTTCGCGGGGAATGGCAGAACTAAAGTATACTCTATTTAGATCTTGACAATAGCAAAGCAACTACAGGCAATCCTGTTCATGCTTTATTCTTGAGATTACTACTAAAAACATGAAGATAGCACTAATCACACATATTCTTTGAGTGACAGAAAAGTACCTCAACAGCCTCATTAATGAAGAGTGGAGAAATGAAAGTATGCAAATCTATAGCGCATTTCCTCGAGAAAATTATCTTGGCGTGTCACTGATGTTAATGATCACTGCAGAAGAGAAACTATTCTCTTCGCGGACAACAACTAAAAAGATTACAAGTAAACACAAGCACTGCGTCAACAAGGTTACACAAACCTTGTTTGGTAAACAAGTGCTATAACCTGGATCCAGCCGTGGTATAGTTAGTGAGTGCCGAGCTCTATGAAGCTAGAGTTGAGGCTTCTTGATACTCTTCTCTCTAATGTTAGGAAAAAACAATCTGGTCCCATATCAGAATCAAGTCATCAAGTATTAGGATATGCCCGAACAACATCAACAATAGATGAGTGACAAATTGGACATGCACCACTGCTTGACTTCAACACATTGGCACAATTAAAACAAGTGCACATATGCCCACACCTATAGACAACCACAAACATCCCATTAGAAAGAAATTCCTTAATATACCAATGAATTAAAAAGGTGGGAAAGGTAAATAGCGTAAGTTTAATCTATCTAGATTGGAAATACCAAAAAATATAGAAGGATATAGCATATGAATATTGTACCTGTAAATTAAAGAATCAATCTGCATTTCATGGCAAATACAGCAACTGCCTTTCCAACTTGGTGTTCTCTCAGAACTATCTGATGTTTTTGCGAACAAAACTGCCAACACAATGCAATGATACCTTAGATGATTGGTTTCAGCTGGATGGAGTTCAGAATGATAAAAAAAAAGATACTTCGATAGATAAAACATACTGTACATTTTATATTTTGCATATGCAAATGGTGTTTTAAAAATTCTTATAGACTTCTGATATACACAGTGTTCGGTAAAAGAAATAATCAGTTTTTCAATCAGAAATTTAGATCAACTGCCTGACAATATAGTAACACTGAACCTTGTTGTGGCATATAAATCATCAAACATGCTAAATTGCTCACCTGATTGATGAATTGCAGAAGAAACCTCATCCTTGACATAATCCTGTAATTTTGTCTGCCACTCCATGCAGCTTGCTAGCAACTTCTTTAGGTCAGTAATTTCTTGATGCATTTGTGAGATTTCATTCTTCAAATCATGCACGCTTTCTGACTCCTGCCACATTGACAAATTTGTTGGCATGTGAGAAAATAACATTGAGCATTTAAAAAATAAAAAATTGCTAACATAAAGACAATTTACTTGCAATGTGTGAGTGTATAAGTTATGTTGCCAACTGTCTGGGTAGTGCCCGGTTTGGTACGATGAAGGTACCAAAGAAGCATCTGATGCAGCTTGATCAGCATTGTTGAACTCATAATTAATTCTCCAGGTAGATTGATCTACATTCTCTTCAGAGAAATTCTCATCAGCATATTGTGCTCCTTGTCTTTGTAAAAGCATCATGACCACTCTGTTCATCTTATCACAAAAGTCACTGGAAAGTGTAGTTGTAACCCTCCTCCTACACACGAGAGAAAAGGGCGTTAAAAATATTGTACTAGCTTAAACCCACAATATAGACCATCCTGAGTCCCTGACCTAGTAACATGCACTTAACACGATAATTTGAAGCATAGATTGATAAAGGGTGAATTTCATAAAATCTCATAAAACTTTGGGGCATTTCCCATGAAACACCCCCGAACTTTATTTTCTCACTAAACCACCAAAACTTTCCCAACAGGACCCACCAAAATTTTTAACTTTCCCACAAAACACTCCAAAACTC
>NC_033796.1:24024838-24028109 GCF_001876935.1 Asparagus officinalis
AAGGACAAAAGGAGGAAAATGAGGCCCAGAGAAAACAAGAAAAGAAAAGAAATGGACGGATAACAAGGTCCTCCAACTGCAAGTGATACTTGTTAGGGGGCTTTGTGGGAAAAGTTAAAAAGTTTATTTGAGATACTTTGGAATTTTGGAGGTTTAGCGGCAAAATTATTGGGAATTAGCGGCTAAAACAAAGTTGTTGGTGGTGGGATGTGTGCATGTGAGTTCGTGTTGTTTTTTTTTTTTTTTTTTTTTTTTTTTTTGGGGCGAGGGGGGCGGCGGTACATGTGGAGTTTGGTTTGGGCTGGCAGTTTTTTTCTCGCTGATTCTTCGGTCTGCGCGGGCGCGCGGCCAGTTGGTTTAATAAAAAAATTTACCCATTGATAAAGAGCGAAAATAAACTGCTACAAAGTCATAATCAATTTGTGAAACAATTTCTATCTGAGTAAATACAGCAAGCACAAGCATAAGAATAACTGTTAAAGAGTATAGAAAATTTTAATACCTCCTTAGAAGTTCAAGAATTTCCTTGTTGTCAGGAACGGTCTCAGGGTGATCATGACATTCTCGGTCATTGATCTCCCAGCCTCTCCACAATGAAGAAGAGTTACCCATCCATATATGACCAGTACTTACAATACCTCGCTGACTGAAAGATTCATGTTCCTCAGTTACAACCTCACGTTCACTTTGCCAGTCGTGCACATTTGGAGATTCAATAGGTCTTTGCCAATCGAGATTACTCACCCAAGCCTCAGGGAACCGGCTTCCAATATCTAAATCTTCACTTGTGAAATGTATCAGACCGATTTCAGGACTCTGGGATCCTTCAAGTAGGTATTCACTTCTAGAATATAATGACTCAAGTTCGGGAGTCTGGCTTCTCTCATTGAGGTCTTTACTTGTACAATCAATTGAAGCAAAGTCATGACATCGAGCTCCAGTTAGTTCCTCGGTTATAGAGAGCACTTTACTGAGTTCAGTAGTCTGGCTTCCAGAATGTAGCTCTTCTATTCTAGACTGCGGTGAGGTGGATTCAGGAGGTAGACTTTCTGGATCTCCAATGGAAATTACTTCTTGGGTTTGGCTGATGTCAACACTGAATTGATCAGCAGAAAGAGTAGAACATGAATCCTGAGAATCAATGGGATATTCAATATCAACCGTTCCAGATCTCTTTACGACTGGGACCATGCGGTCATTTTGGCTTCGGTTATCAAATCTCTCCCTGAAGTTCATAAATCATTATCAAGTTAAGTTACATTATACATATCCCTCAAAATAATAATCGTCGTCATATAATATAACGCTTGGCCTTTAGTAGTACATATTTTGAGTAAAAAAAAAGTAACAAATGCTTATATGAAGATGCAGATACGTATCCTGTTGTAAGTAGATGAGTTAATTTGTTAGCCTGTGCATTCCATTTATCCATGAGGAGAGAGCTCAACTTCAAGAAATTTATTCTAATTAGAAAGTAAGTGTTAAACAATTTTAGAGTGCTCGTTTATAGTGGAATCAAGTAAGAAGACCCAAGTTAATGTTTAAAGGAGGCTACCAGTAAGTTCAGATGAATTTATCCACCTTATTCATTCATTCATTCAGGGAAAATAAAAAGCTTCAATCAAATGAAAGAAATAAATTTATTTCATTCCATGACAGATAGGAAAAAGCAGGAAATGAGAACCTAAAATCTCAGGTTATCTTAAACTAGGCATTTCCTGTAAACTATTTTAATTTAAACTTTCTAAAACCAGACAGTTTGCCTTGCGGCTGGAAAAAATACCTCAGAAACGAGATAGTAGCTCCATTTTTTGGCTGTTCTGGTGCCTTCTTTTTTGAAACTTGTCGTGTGTGATTCTGGAATGGTAAATCTTTTCTGAGGAACCTGAGCTTGAGCATTGACTAAATTCAAGAAAATACAAAAAATCAGCTTCTGTAGTATGCTTTATGCTTGTGATAGAAGGCAAGAGAGAGAAAGAGTTAGTGAAGAGCAAGAACACAAAGCACAAAAGAGAAATATAAACCAATCTCCGGATCAGAAAATTAACAGCATATTTCTACTTAAAAACTTATTGGCCTAGCAAACCAGAGCATGCAGCTCTCTAGATGGATAACAACAATTAATCAATGCAGGGATTGAGATACTGTAGGAATTTGTTTGCTTCAAGGCCATAAGGAGAAGATATAAAGAATAAAGGAATATTTATCGATATGGAAACTTTCTGAGTCATTCAAGTCAAGCAAAGATAAACATCTGAAATTAATTTAGGAACCTCTACATTAACAACAAAGAATCAAAACTAGCAAGATTTAAATATATATAAGTGATGCTAGATTCTCTAATATTGATCAAATCTTTAGCTAACTAGAACATCTAGTGAGAAGTTAACTCCAATAAATTAAAACAGTACTTTAGTTATACCTTTGGCAGGAACAGGACCAATAAATTGGAGGTTTCCATAATAGAGTAATTTAACATCGAAATGAAAGCATCTGAAGAAATTTGCATAATACAAGTTTGACATTATTAGTCTTTAATAAAATCCCTTGGACAATCAGTCACCAAGATATTCACAAAGCATGTTCAAAATTTTAATTTGCTGACAATGCATAAAAAGAAGACCAACCTGAATTTTCTTGAATTCTTCGAATCCTAACAAGCTAACCAATACCTCACATTGCATCACTCTAATTCTAGAAAATATTTATTAAAGCTTCTACCTTTCAACGTACTTCTCATATATCTTGAATTCTTCATATCATAGTCAGCTAAAAGATGCCTTCTCCATTCTAGGAAATGTTTATCTTGATCATGTTCAATTTTCAAATATAAAGCTAAACACGAATTACCCTGATGATGTGAAATTTAACTTACAAACAATGCATCAAAATAACAGGAAATTTTACCAAATCAATCAAGAAAAATCAACAACATTTCACCTGAATTCTCCCTCGATGCGAGAACTTTGAAACCCTCCTCATCTCCTTAATCTCACCAACCTCCTCCTTCCTCTCTTTTTTCATCCTCTCCACCAAATCCTCCATCTCTCTCCTGCACCTAACCCTAATCATTCCCGCTTTCTCCGAAAAACTCCTTAACATCCTCTTCTCATCCCCGACCCTCGTCGTCAACGCGGGGGCCCCACTCTCAGACTCCATCTCCCTCCACATCTGAATCAACGACGAAGCCCTAACATTGGACTTCACCTCCACATTGCCGACCGACGACGACGACTCCGACGTGGACGACGGCGAAGCTTCTCGAAGGAAC
>NC_033796.1:24028119-24030751 GCF_001876935.1 Asparagus officinalis
GAGCGCCGAGAGCTCGGCATCGTGGGCCCGGCGCTCGATGGTGTGGATCATTTGGCGGGCCTGGAGGGAGGCCCATCGGTCGAGGATCTTGCGGGAGGCAGGGGTGTTATGGTCATTTTCGTCGTGTTTTCCGCGGGTGAGGACTTTGTTGAGGGTCTTGGTGGTGGGGCCGGGGAAGGGGGAGAGTAAGGGGCCCGCTGAGGCCATGGCGGCGGTGAAGGAGAATGGAATTGTGAGATTTTGGTTTTGATTTTTTTTTCGGGTGTGATAAAAAGTGAGGAGGTTGTTGAGGGGGTTTGCTAAAATTGTGAGGGGAGGGGATGGGTTTTTGGAGGAGATGGTAACGATAATGTGTTAAGGCGAGGGCTATATTTAGGGAGGAGGAGGAGGAGGAGGAACGAGCTGGGCATTAATTCCCGCGCCCAGGGATTTGGGTTGTCGTTAAATATTTGTGAAGTTTGGTATTTATTTGTTAGACAAGAGATCGGGGTTGTTGCAATTAAGTCCTGGTAAATATGAAGTTTTGCATGTGTTTGTTATGAACCGATTATTCAACAAAACATGCTCTCAACGAAATTTTAGAGATGTTAATAGTTTAGAATTGTTGTTATGAACCGATGTAATTAGTATGTGGTTTAAGATTTGAATTTGAATTTAAATTGCTATTGATTTAGGATTGAGATTTTAATTTAGAGTGTTACTATTTTTGTAGGACTGTGATCAGGATTATGAAATTCAAAATTTCAATCTTGTTAGATGTATTCTAAAGAGTAGAATTCAAAAAAAAAAAAAAGTTTTAAGTTTAGATATTATGAAATTACTTCTAGAATTTTTGTACCCCATTGTTATATACAGTACAGACTGTAAAACAGATGCATGCATTAGTAACTTTTGAAAGAGGGTATCATATGTGTATACGTATATGTACATGAATGTATATAACAATTTGAAAGTTGATTAATATTTTTCAAAAATTCTTATGAAATCGAGCAATTCTAGTAAAAATTATAAGCGAATGTGGAAATTATGAAAAAGGATTAAACCTCTCATACAGAACAAATGATGTGATAGAAGGTTATGTTTTTCGGTTCTCTACTCTATGTTTTTCAACATCCTTTTTTTTAGGAATTATGTTTTTCACCTTGGAGGGGTATATTTATTTACGAAGCCTTCAAGCTCTAGAATGGCAAGGCGGTGATGAATGATAACAACAAATTTATGAGGGTCATTCTACCAAAAGAACGGCGGGAGTTTTGGAAATGGCCGTTTATGTGGGACCCCATAGAGAAATCTCGAAGAGTTGGATTATAGCCGTTCGAGGACCGGAGTTAGTGGTGGCTGGTTCGAGACTTTTTTGAGGTGGAAAGCAAATTTAAACAATTTCTGGATAAATAAAAGAAAAGGAAAAGGAAAGCTCTGAGGACATGCGGCGTTTAACAAGGCGGAAATTTTATTTAATTTTGTTTTTCCTTTTCCGTTTGTTTCTTTGTATTCAAAAGATCAACGATAACGATCAAATTAATTACATTTCAGCTGGTTGTATGAGGAGTGAGGACAAGTGTTAGATATTTAGGGAGCATTCGACATTTGATTTGGGCCCACACTGTTAACTTGGGCCACAGGAAACTTAAGGCGGTCATGCTTGAAGCGTGACTATTAGAAGAGCCCAGCCCAAGTTGGTATCTCCGTGCCACCACCTGACATTTTGCAACTGCTTGCGATGAGCCGATCTA
This sequence comes from Asparagus officinalis, assembly GCF_001876935.1. Classification (NCBI taxonomy): domain Eukaryota; kingdom Viridiplantae; phylum Streptophyta; class Magnoliopsida; order Asparagales; family Asparagaceae; genus Asparagus; species Asparagus officinalis. The sequence goes on from NC_033796.1 coordinate 24,029,853, forward strand.
CCTACACGATTTGAAATTTGAGATTTGAGTTCTGTTGAGTTTTAATTTTGGGACATCTCTGCATAACTTCATTATTTTGGGCATGGATCCTTGAAGGCGAGGTCCATTTGCTTGTCGGATCTAGATCCTCCAGGATTTGAACGTGAAGCCTGTATTAGTTTGTCTATCAGCGTGTAATATTTTAGACTCGGGAGTTAGTATTTGGTCGTGTTCATGCATTGACTGGATGGCTGTGTAACATTCACAAAGAATTTATATGGTTTTTAGAAAGAAAAAAAAACATGTTTTCGTTAGATAGCTATCGTGCTAAGGATGGTTTAGGAATGGAAAGTCGATCTCACTTTTGAGTTATGCGACTTAAGTATCTCCTCCCTTGAAAGTAGCTGTGAGTCGCATTAAACAACACATTAGTGTTAGCGTGCCTTGCACCCCATATGAATTAGGGGTGAGGAAACTAACGGTTTGGCCGGTTTCGACTAGTTTTTCTAAAATTGAATTGAACCGAACTAGATTAAAAAACTAAACTGAACCGATCGATCCAAACCAGTTCTGTGTGGTTCGGTTCAGTTTCTTAGGTTTGAGCTTAGACGTGTCAAGTTAGATAGTTTAATCTAAAACTCAATTCTCTTGCTCCCTCAGACCTCTCACTCGTCTCGTATCCCAAGTTAAAGTGCAAACTCGTTCAATCTGAAGGATTGGTGAACATGGCGAAGAACAGCTCAGGAAACAGACAGGAAAACTACCATGGAGTTGGCCGGTCGACCACGAGTCCGCTGGGGTCGACCAGAAACGTGCACGAGGTTCAGGAGGATTTCTGGATGTGAGGCGGTTGACCGTCGCGGTCGACCGCACGGACCCTGTAATGGATTTTGGTCTCGGGATGAGATTTGGCCGGCCGC
>NC_033796.1:24030761-24057287 GCF_001876935.1 Asparagus officinalis
CCGCCGCGATCGACCGTGAGGACCCTATAGGCGTTTTTACTTTCTGTCGTGAGGGTGCGGTCGACCGCTTAGCGGTTCTAAGTTGGGTTACAAGTTTTGACCCGGTTCGTTTTTGAGTTGATATATAAGCATAATCCTAATTAATTAGGGTTAAGCAATGACGTTTTGAGCAATCTTAGAGAGGGGATTACTGCATCCAATTGTGGAAGAGTTGTAAGAGATCTAGAGGCTTTGTTTTAGGGTTTATTTGGTGAGATTTGTAATCCTATTTATATTCTCTTAATTTCTAATAGTAAGAACTCCTCCCTCCTTGCTCCGTGGACGTAGGCAACTTGCCAAACCACGTTAAATTCGTTTGTCTTGCTGTGGTATTTGTGTTTGGCTTATTGGTTGTGATTTATCTTGTTCTTGTCCGTGTGGTTTCGAGCTTCCGTCGTGCACAACAAGTGGTATCAGAGCTTCAGGTTTGGCTTGAGGCTTGTTCAAATGATTCGACGAAGGATTCCTATTTGAAGAGTTAGATCGACAATATGGGAGAAGCAAGCACATCAGGTTCGTCTCTTACGAAGGCGATACAGCGTCTGAGCATCAATAACATGAAGATTGATGTTCCGAAGTTCGACGGCAAGATCAATTTTGGTTTGTGGAGGTGTCAGGTGATGGACGCGTTGGATGCACAGAATTTGAAGGAGACTCTTGAGTTACAAGAGAAACCCACTGATATGGAGGACAATGTTTGGAAGAAGATGAATAGTAGGGCTTGTGGAGTTATTCAGTCATGCTTGATGTCGGATCTTATTTATGACGTGATGAACAAGACGTCGGTAAAAAGAATGTGGGAAACACTCAATGAGAAGTATCTTACGAAGAGCATTAAGAATCGACTTCACTTGAAGAAGAGGTTTTACCAGTTAAAGATGAAGAAGAGAGTTTCCATTAGGGAGCATGTAAATAATTTCACGAAGCTACTTTTAGATATGGCCAATGTGGACATCATGGTTATAGATGAAGACAAGGCGATGCTACTTTTGTGTTTGTTGCCCAAGGATGATTATGGAGCATTCGTTCTCATTATGATCAATGGAAGAACTACTATTAGCTACAAGGAGGTGACATCAGCGTTGGTGAATTATGAGTTAAGGAAGAGTGATGGCGAACCCTCCGAGAAGGCATCGGGAGATGCATTAGCAGTTCGAGGCCGTAGTCCAAACCACCGCTATGTCAATCGTTCAAAATCGAAGAATAGAGGTGCTTATAAGAGTGTTGGTAGAAATCAATGTCGGTATTGTAAAGAAGAAGGACATTGGAAGATTGACTGTCCAAAGTGAAAGAAAAAATCCGGGAAGAACAAAGGGAAAGCTGTATAAGGTTCAGAAGTGAATGTTGCAAAAGGTGTTAGCGAACATTCAGATTCAGATTCTTTGGTCTATTTGTACTCTGCACTACCGTCGGTTTGCTATGCCGACTCTTCGGAGTGGATATTGGATTCGGGAGCCACATATCATATTTGTCCGAGGAGGGACTGGTTCTCCAACTTTGAGGAGCTAGAAAGAGAGGATGTCATGCTTATGGGTAATGACCATGTATGCCCTATTGATGGTATTGGTTCAGTCCGAATCAGGATGCATGATGGTGTGGTGAGGGAGTTCAAAGAAGTGAGGTTCGTGCCGCAGTTGATGAAGAACATCATTTCTCCTTATACTTTGGAGGCAGCTAGTTATCGGGTGATCTTAGAGGATGCTACCATGAAGGTCACAAAGGGTTCTATGGTGGTAATGCAACGAGTCAGGGAAAACTTTCTATACTACTTGAAGGGCAAGACGGTTACAGGGGGTCTGACAGCTTCTATCACTACAGAGGAGGACACTATCACTTTATGACACATGAGACTAGGACATACAGATGATAAGTCCCTGCAGTCATTAGCGAAACAGGGGGTTTTGAAAGGTGCTAAGACCTGCAAGATGGAGTTGTGTGAGTATTGTGTACTTGAAAAGAAGACTAGAGTGAAGTTCGGCACCGCTATTCACAATACCCAAGGTATATTAAATTACGTTCACACAAATGTTTGGGACCCTTTCAAAAACACATCACTTGGTGGGGCTAACTATTTTATCACTTTCATTGATGATTATTTCAGGAGGAATTGAGTATACCCTATGAAGCATAAACATGAGGTCCTGGATATTTTTGTGAAGTGGAAGAAGAAAGTAAAGATGCAGACAGTTAAAAAGGTGAAGACTCTACGTTCAGATAACAGTGGAGAGTATAAGAGTGACCCGTTTCTACAGTTTTACTACGATCACGACATTAGGCGACACTTCACAGATCGAGAGACACCACAACAGAACGGGGTGGCTAAGAGATTGAACCGTACCTTATTGGAGAATGTACAATGTATGATGACACAGAGAAGGCACTGCGATACAGGGGAAGACTCCTTTGGAGCGTTGGTCTGGTTCGGTAGCTAGTGACTATGAGTCGCTTCAGATATTTAGATGTCCTGCTTATTATCATGTTAGTGATGATAAATTAAATTCGAGGGCGAGGAAGGTAGTTTTTGTAGGATTTAGAGATGGAGTTAAAGGCTTCAAGTTATGGAATCCACAGGACAAGAAGATAGTTATTAGCAGGGATGTCACATTTGATGAGGTGTACATGATGAGGCCTCAAGTTTCGTGACAGGTGGAGGAAGACCAGATTCGAGAGATATCACAACAGGGGGAGGATGGTGTGACTTCACCCACTCCAGATAGCATTGTATCCATTAAGGCTCCTACAGATGTGACACTGGGAGGAGATGAGATGACAGCTGGGCAGATAGAGGATACAGTGGATTGTGAGACTTAGGAGCATGGCCATGTTCAGGAGTCTATTGCAGCAAATAGACCTAGAAGGGTGATTCGTCGGCCAGCTAGGTATAATGATGTCATTATCGTATATGCATTATCAGTGGAGGTCGTTGATGATATGGTTCCATCCACATTCAGGGAGGCAGAGTCTAGCCTCGATTCGATCAGGTGGAGGGAAATTATGGAAGAGGAGATGTGATCTATTCAGAAGAATGACACTTGGGAACTTACAAAGCTACCTAAGGGTAAGAAATCTATTGGTTGCAAGTGGGTATATGCGAAGAAGGAGGGATTTTCTATTGGGAACATTAGGTACAAAGCCAGATTGGTTATCAAGGAATATGCACAGCTTAAGGGCATTGATTATAACGAGGTATTTTCACCCGTTATGAAGCATTCGTCGATTCAGATTTTATTGGCATTAGTGGCAGAGTTGGATTTAGATTTGGTCCAGATGGATGTGAGGACAACCTTTCTACACAGAGATTTAGATGAGGAGATCTACATGACATAACCGTTGGGATTCAAAGCCGCAGAAAAGGAAGAATTGTTTTGCAAGCTGACGAAATATCTTTATGGTTTGAAGCAATCACCGTGATAGTGATACAAGAGATTCGACGGCTTCCTGATTGGTCATGGGTACACGAGGAGCCCATATGACCCATGTGTTTACATGCAGAAACTACAGGATGGTGAGCACATATATTTGCTTTTATATATTGATGATATGCTTATTGCTTTCAGGAATTATTTGGCTATTCGAAAGTTGAAAGAGGAGCTGTCATCTCAGTTCGAGATGAAGGATCTTAGAGAAGCAAAGAAGATATTGGGTATGGAGATCGAGAGAGACAGGATAAAGGGGAGATTGAAACTTACACAGAGGAGTTACTTGCAGAAGATGTTGAAGAAATTCAGCTTTGATGGTAATGCATAAGCATTTAGCACTCCATTGGATCTCCACTTTAAGCTTTCAGCTAATATGTTACATGTTTCAGTTGATGACATAGATTACATGTCGAAGGTTCTACATGCCAGTGCGGTGGGTAGCTTGATGTATGCGATGGTGTGTATGAGCTCAGATTTGTCACATGTCGTGAGCATGATATCGAGATACATGCACGACCTCGGGAAGGATCATTGGGAGGCCGTGAAGTGTATTCTACGGTATGTTAAAGGCACCATGGATGTTGGATTGATTTTCCAGAATAGTGAGAAGAATGGGTAGGATTGTATTAGTTACATTGATTCAGACTATGCGAGGGATCTTGACAAGTATCAGTCTACTTCAGGATATGTGTTTACATTGCAGGAGCACCGGTATGTTGGAGATGTACACTTTAGTCTACAATGGCTTTCTCTACTACAGAGGCGGAGTATATGACGCTGACTGAAGCTGTTAAGGAGGTTTCATGGTTGTGTGGACTATTGGAGGACTTGGGGATTGCACAGGAGACCCTTCAGGTATATTGTGATAGCATGTAAGCTATCTATTTAGCGAAGAACCAGGTTTATCATGCACACACGAAGCACATTGATGTTAGATTCTATTTTGTTCGTGATGTATTGGATGATGTAGACGTTATATTGGAGAAGATCCACACGAAGGACAACTCTGCGGATATGTTGACCAAAGTTGTTTCAGGTATAAAATTTGGTCATTGTTTAAAGTTATTGAACATTCTTTAGTGTTGAGGGCCTTTGGAGGCTATTTGGGTAAACTACGTTCGGCTTGATTCCTTGGGAAAGAGGATACTAGGCAGTCGTGTTTGATGCAGCCGGTTGGTTTTGTTGATTTCGATGGGGGGAGAGTGTTTGAGCTCTCGTTTGGGTTCCGGCTTGTTGTGAATTGAGTCCGTTGAAGCGGGTTGTTTTCACGTCGTCATGGACGCAACAAGTGGGATATTTGGATGATTTAGTACCGGCTTAATTTTGGAAGAAACTTCACCGAGGTGGAGATTTGAAGGATCGGCGAACATGGCGAAGAGCAGCTCAGGAAACAGACAGAAAAACTACCAGGGAGTTGGCCGGTCGACCGCGAGTCCGCTGTGGTTGATCGAAAATGTGCTCGATGTTCAGGAGGATTTCTGGATGTGAGGCGATTGACCACCGCGGTCGACCGCACGGACCCTGTAATGGATTTTGGTCTCGGGATGAGATTCGGTCGACCGTCGCGGTCGACCGTGAGGACCCTGTAGGCGTTTTTGCTTTCTGTCGTGAGGGTACGGGGTCGACCGTCGCGGTCGACCGTGAGGACCCTGTAGGCGTTTTTGCTTTCTGTCGTGAGGGTACGGTCGACCGCCGCGGTCGACCGCTTAGCGGTTCTAAGTTGGGTTACAGGTTTTGACCCGGTTCGTTTTCGAGTTGATATATAAGCCTAATCCTAATTAATTAGGGTTAAACAATGACGTTTGAGCAGTCTTAGAGAGGGGATTGCTGCATCCAATTGTGGGAGATCTAGAAGGTTTGTTTTAGGGTTTATTTGGTGAGATTTGTAATCCTATTTGTATTCTCTTGATTTCTAATAGTAAGAACTCACCCCCTCCTTGCCCCGTGGACGTAGGCAACTTGCCGAACCACATAAAATTTGTTTGTCTTGCTGTGGTATTGTGTTTGACTTATTGGTTGTGATTTATCTCGTTCTTGTTCGTGTGGTTTCGTGCTTCCGTCGCGCACAACACAATCAACGACTTTTACTAACTAAAATTGAGTTTTTTTTTGTATCAATAAAGATGCATAAAAATATTAGCTACACATTACTTTGCATCTAGAAAAAAAAACACGAGTTTTTTTAGTGCCGTTGGTTCAGCCAGTTCGGTTTCAAACGTTCTAAAACTGAATCGAACTGAAATTTTTAAGAAAACCAACTAAACAATCAGACTGTGGGTGGTTCGATCCGTTTAATCGGTTTGCACAAACCTATGCTCACCCCTAATATGTTTTTTTTTTTTTCATCCTTCCCGTGAATCTCCCAATGGGGACTTTGTTATATACCAAAAGTGTGAAAAACGAGGGGGGAAAAACCAAATCCTTTTCGTTTAGTTTTTTACTTTTCTCTATTGGGTAGACCACAAAGCAATCGCAGATACATTGCTGTCTAGTTGTTTCGCCGGAGTTTTTAGTTGTTTCCTTCAGAAGACGATGGGAAAGGATACTTTTCGGGGACTCAAAATTTTTATGTAAGTTTCTGTATGTCTAAATGTACTAAAATTCTTTGAATATGTAAAGCAAATAAAAGTGCTTACATTATTAATAATTGTAGACATGCACTGCACATGCTAGCTTAGAAGGGCGCGGTGAGACGGGTCCAGCATACGTCGCAGATGGAAGGATACACAAATTTATAAGAGGATGTTAGTTGATGGGAAACATCTCACGAGGAGCGGGATCATTGAGAATAGTTTTTTTTATAGTTGGATATGCTGGTTAAATGATGCAAAATTTTTGTGATGATCAAAAAGTAGATAAATTATGTATTTTGATGATATGACTACTATTTTTATATTTTTAAACTCACTATTATTAGTTATTAATCATTTTCTATAATGTTAATTGATCTTGAATAACTATTGATGGGCTTTAACAATATGGTACAAATCTATGTAAGTACCCCCCTCAAAAAAAAAGTTCTTACTTACACCGATCTCTCTCCCTAATCCCTTGATTTAAGTCAATTTTTAATAATGAGAATGCACGTATAATGATTGTGATGGCAATAAGTGAAAGATAAGATGGAGAAAAGGAATCACAAGGGCTATTCATTCGGGCATTGACATGGACTCGGCTCGTTGTCCGGCCTAGACTCAACCCAATACCCAGCACAGACCTTGTCAGGTCATAACCCAGCCAAGGCCACACAAAAAACCTGGAATACCTGGCCCAGCCAGGTTTTGGGGTCTAGGCAGACCCGGGCCCAGCCATATGCCGAGGTTCTAAGGGTCTAGGCAGAGGACCCCGGCTTCGGGTCTGGGTCCGGGTTCATGGTCAAGGTCCGGTTCCGAACTAGACCCAGACCCTGTTGGGGAGCCCCCAACAACTCCCTAACTAGTCGCTTGGGTCAGGCCGAGCTCAATAGCTTGACAGGGCCCGGTCTAATAGCTAGAATGCTAGCCATGGTGACTAGAGGCCTGGACCCGGCCCATCCAACGACTAATACAACTATGTTTTGGTAAAATAACTAAAATTCCCTCAAAAAGAGTCATAATAGCCAATTTTTGGAGATATTTTGGCCATTTGACTAGGGACTACATCTATAAATAGAGTGAAGTTTTTATTTATTTTTCTCATCCAAAACTCATCTTCTTCTCCCTAATACTCTCTCTTATTCTCTCTAATATAACAGTACTCTCTCTTAATCTCTCTTACACTTTCCAATACTCACTAATTCTCCAATTCTCTAATTCCAATAGGTTGCTCCTTCAATTACGAATGACCAAATCATCTATAACTCCCGAATTGAGTCCTATAGTTACTCCAACTCTTACTGTTCTCAAAGACCTTCCTTTGAAATTGGTAGAAAATGATGAATTTGAGGGTATAATTACATATGTTTTTTATCCTGCTTTTTAAAAAAATTCTCGCGAAAGTTGTCAACGTAATATTTTAAAATATTATCACGAGGAAAAAATAAAAATAATGTCTTATTTTCAAAGCTTAAACCGTAAATTTTCTCTAACTTCTCATATTTAAAAATCTAAAGTATATTTTCAAAGCTTAAATCGTAAATTTTCTCATATTTTCAAAGCTTAAACCGTAAATTTTCTCTAACTTCTCATATTTAAAAATCTAAAGTATAAACTGATTATTTATGTATCACTACACATAGATAGATGACATTTCAAAAATGTTTAGAATGGTTGTTTCTTTTATTTCATTTGAAGATTCACACGTTGATGTGAATGTTACAAACTCAATAATGGAAGAACTTTTAAATTTAGAAAAATTTAAAAAATATTTTCCCTTTTCACTAGATAATTCAAGCAATAATAATGATAGTTGTAAATCATATCAAATTGTTATTGCCATGATAGGGTGACATTTTTCATATTAGATGCATGTGTCATATTTTAAATTTAATTGTGCGTAGTGTATTTGATAAAATTAGACCAATGATAGAAAAAGTTAGGGTACGTTATGGCTTTTACTCATAATGCTTCTGAACAAAGGCTCAAGAGATGAAAACAATCATGGGGAAAAAAGTTTAAAACCTAAATTAATTCTAAAACATGTTGACCATAGTTGAAATTCCACATATGCAATATTAAATATAACAATAGAGTATAAATAATTTGTAAATGATTTTAATATTTTCTACGCTTCTAGTTTTAGCTCTATATCTAGCTCTGGTAATATATATGGAATAACTTATAATTAATGGACAATTACAAGTTGCGTAAAAAAGATGCTACAAGTTTTTTATGATGCTACAATATTATTATCTGGTTGTTACTATCCAATTATTATTCAAATTGGTTTACAAGTTTTTAATGTTTAAGCTTTTTTTTTCAATACTTATGGCATGTATGATTATTTTTCAGAAATGATTTTTAAATGGAAAGCACATTTAATAAGTACTAGTATGGTGCACGTGCGTTGCACGTGTTAATAATTTATTGTTTATGTGTAGCCCTATAGTTTTTATTGCATTGATAAATTTTTTTCTATGTGACATATATTTGAAAGATGTCATAGATAATATATATTAGGTTTTTATTGACTGACTTTTAATTGGCAATTTATGCTTGTTCTCAGAAATAATTTGCTACATTTTTAAATTAATGATATAAATAGATGATATAGGGTTATAAATAGGATCATATAGAACACTCAATTTTCATGTAAAAAACCACAATATTGACAGAAAAACCACAAAATAAATGAGGTAATCGAAATAATTAAATTATATGTCCACTTAATGTAGCAAAATCATATCTTATTTATGTTTGACATAAATAGATAGAAGGTAGCTCAATTTGAGCAGCATTCATTAGATTCAAAAGATGCATCTTTGTCAAATTGTAGAGAGCCATGGTGAATCGGGCTGCAACAAGGCAATTTGATCTATAACAGCTAGATTCCATGACCTGTAAACAAAACTGAATCGAGCATGATCAGACATCTTCAACTTCTCGAGGATCAAACCTAACTATAAATGTTACAGAAAGAGTGAAATCACCTTTTCATCAGTTCATTAAATAAAATTGCTTGGATAAGTGTTCCCTGCAAAAGACACAATTGAAAATAAATCACGTCATCACGATAATATAAAAATTACATGGAATAATAACAATGTAAAATTCGTATCACCTCTTTATCAATTAGAATCAACTTTTGTTTCTTCCCTTCTCCATTCTTAAATGAGTCTATATTATTACGTAACCAACGAACATTTATACTCCATTGTTTTTGATAAATTTTTAACTCTCGGATCAAGATGTGGGCTTGATCATTAATTCCATCTTGGTCAGATGACACCCTTCATGAAAAAAGAATAAATGATGAGTTCAACTAAAAACAATCACAATTTTTCATCATATATTCCATCTTGTTTTTTATAGGATACAACTTTCTCCAGAGAGAGAGAAACTGAAACAAAAATTTATCCAGAATATGTAATGATCCTATCCCACACAGTGACACATAAAAAGAGAGAGAATGATCTATATATATCCAAAATTTCAATGTTCGTCATAGTATCTATAATAGAAAAATGTTGCTTAAAACTACTTGCTGCCAGCATATTATTGAGCGTCATAGTATCTATAATAGAAAAATGTTGCTTAAAACTACTTGCTGCCAGCATATTATTGAGGCCTCTGTTTTGTGGAGGGTAAAAAAATGATGTTGCTTAAAACTACTTGCTGCCAGCATATTATTGAGGCCTCTGTTTTGTGGAGGGTAAAAAAATGCTGATGAAATAAAATCTAATATGAGGCACATCAGATCTTAAAAAAAATCCCCAAATTAATTATAAATGCTGAAGTCTCTATATTACATAAAGTGAATTGATTTGTATCCTCAAGACCTCATGTTACTCCAACAGAACAATTAGACAAATGTGCTTTATACTACCAAAAAAAATCCTAAAACCGTGATCAGGTTTTAGTGTAATATTCCATGTGAAATACTATTGCGTTCATGAACAGAGAAATCATTTTATTATCTATAGAAGCAAATATAGTATAGTGAAAAAGTATCCTACTTACTTACAAAAAAACATGATTTTACTAACCTTTTTGAATCACAACTTGTTGTTTCCATATCCTCCTGTTCTCTATTTTTTTGGTAGGATTTGGTAAGATTTTGTAGGATTGAAGTTGTGTATGGATTAGATTTATATAATATTTGAATTGTAACCGTTTTTTAGTAATAATGACTCGTATAATGATTATTCCCATTATTGAAAAGGTTATAACTGATTCGTTGCTCTTCTAAAAGGAGTAGAAGCTAAATTTTATGGAGTAATAATGACTCTTTTAACCGTTTTTTGGCTGTTTACATTTCTTTTAGAAGCTCTAAAAGGTTAAAAGGAAAAGAAGCTAAATTTATGGCGTAAAACGTGTTTGTACTATTTAAAGCAAATTTAACCTGACTTAATTAGCAAATGGAACCGTTTTTAGGCTGTTTATATTTATATTTCTATTAACCTATTAGTCAGCAATTTTAGAAGCTCTAAAAGGTTAAAAGGAAAAGAAGCTAAATTTGTGGAGTAATAATGACTCTTATTTTGGCGTTATTTGGCTATTTATATTTATTTAGTAACGTAAATAATGTTAATGAAATAGATTAATATGTTGATGGGAGATTAATTAATATGTTGATGGGTTATTATGTATGATATGAGTATGATATGATATGATTTATGTATGGAAGCATGCATTTTATGGATGTATGTATGTGTTTCGAAGGGCATTTTAGGCAGAAATGTTTTAACATGCCAAGCCACTTTTAGAATAGTATTAGATTTTAGATCATTTCTTATTTATTTTTTGTTTGGGGGTTCTTATTGATCCATGCTTGAAGGATCTTGGTCTCTGACGTTTGTTGAATTCTTTATATGATAAGATAGCAATGGAAAGTAATAATGGTTAGACTATTGCTACTCTTACTCATCATAATACTATTAAATATTATTTAAAAAGTATGTATCTTGACATGTTGTAACATCTCAATGTACAACTTCTACAAGCTCTAGACTGAGCAAAGATAAGGGTTTTGATAGGCAATCGATGATCGAGAAGCTAACTAGTATGGATAGTAGTCATGAATCAGGATCATCAATGAGAGAAGTTTCTAAAATTGAACCATATTTAGTTGCACCTTTAGGTAAACCTCAGAATAATGAGGAGTTTGATATTTTGCAATGGCAAAAAGTATATGAAATGGTTTCATATCATGTGCTTTTCATCATAACTCTTAATTTACCAATAGCGCATGTTTCTATTGTAGCTTCGAAATCTGCTTTAGCATCTGAGGATGGTTGATCGACAATCACAGAGCACCGTTGGATCTGTCTACCATACAGGCAGTAATGTACTCACGAGATTGGTAATGGTACGAGAAGAGAACTCAAGACATCGATTGTATAGCTAGTATTGAAGATAGACTTAATAAGCTGATGATATGCTATAAATACTAGAAAGTTATTTGTAATTTTTAGTTTTTATCTTTTTAAACAGTAAATTTGTAATAAATTATTTTGTAAAGAGTTACAAATGATAGTAATATAAATGCCTAGTTGCAACCTAGTTGGGATATACTCATCTATTGTGATGTGATAAATTCAAAAAAAATGTTATAATTGTTAGTCATTAATAATAAATAATTTATTTTTGATTATTTTAATCTCTATAAAATTTGTAAATTGTATAATTATAAGTGATTAATAATAAGATTGAATTTCTTTGCCAAAATTTTTTATCTTGTTACTTACTTCTAAAGTTACATATTTTTCTTTTCTTTTGCTAAAAACCTAAATTCTTTTCCTTTTTTGCCAAAAAATAACAAGTAAAAAGAAAAAATAGGAAATAACCGAGCCAGCTTTGTGCCCGATCTGCACCTACTCAGACCCATGCCCATGGGCTTTTTGCCCCAGCCCAAACCTGAAATTCCGGGCCAGCCATTTTGGACACCCCTAGTAAGTGCATGTGGAGGGGGGAAAACAATGATAATAAGATATGAAGTACTAGTTTTCTCTCCTTCTTAGTTCTAAACTAAAACTTGAAATAATTTAAGAAACCAGATCCCTCATGTATGTAGATATCTCTCTCCAGTATATAGATAGACACATGCTAAATGCGAGATACTTTTCTGTAGTTAGTATGGTTCTATTTTTTTGACACGGTTATATCATAATTATCTGACACCTCCAATTTTATTCTAGTTCTGAATCCAATTGATTAGCATCATAATATTTCTAGATTCAGTTAAAATTGACCGGCATCATAAAACCCCATCCCACAATTGTCCGAACCATAGTTTTGAGATGCGAATTATTAGAGTACACCTTGCCCACCAGATAAGGACAAACAAGTAAATTAACATCAGAAGAAAAAAAAGGAAAATGATAAAAAAAAACGTGTCCGCTGAATGAAGTGAATATTAATAATAAAATTAACAAATTCACTGCAGCGCTAATGCCCCCCCCCCCCCCCCCCCCCGTGCAAGTTAAAGTGCAAAAACAGCATCTGCCTCTCAGCAAGTCCTAATCCCTAGATCAAGCGAGGGGGAAAAGGAAAAAAAAAAAACGCAATCCGAGGTTTCAGGGACAACCAAACGACAATCCGATCAAGAATCCTCAAGTCTCGAAGAAGAGGAAACGAACATCAAATGGGGAAGAAAGCTCTACTGATTGGCTGCAACTACCCAGGGACGAAGGCGGAGCTCAAGGGCTGCATCAACGACGTCCACCGCATGCACCGCTGCCTCGTCGACCGCTTCGGATTCGACGAGTCCGACATCGCGATCCTCATCGACACCGACGATTCCTACAGTCAGCCGACGGGGGCTAACGTGCGCCGGGCGATCAAGAACTTGATTCGCTCCGCTGAGCCTGGGGACTGTCTTTTCATTCATTACAGTGGGCACGGAACGAGACTGCCGGCGGAGACTGGGGAGGATGATGATACCGGGTACGATGAGTGTATTGTGCCCTGCGATATGAACCTCATCACGGGTACTGATTACAGTATTTATTTGATTTAATGAATTATTTAACTTAATTATTATTATTATTATTTTGTAATTTGACTGGATCTTTTGAAGGAAGTAGATCTAGATTTTGATTCAGACTAATTTGATGTGCTATGGAACAGTGAGATACACTAGAATTGTGTTATCAGTTAGAACTCCATAGTTGTTTAGAAGGATGGAAGCAGAGTTTTGAAGAATTGTTTGTGGAAATTTCAATATGGAATGAGGATGTAAGAGGTTGGACTAGAAAGGGGTTTTTTGAAATCAGTCCCTTAGGTCTATTTGTTTCAAAGTTAGTCCTCAAATCATGGAAATTGCTATTAGGTCCCTGCTTTCCCACAATTTGAAACCGGCCTTCCAATCACTAATAGAAGTAACGAATCGAGGGGTTAATCGTAAACAAATTATGGGAATTGGAGGGGCTGATAGTCCACAACAGTGGATTTTACTTGGTAATCCCTCCATTTGCTGGACTAATTTCAAAATAAAATAAGAATTGGGGACGTAGTAGCAATTTCCTTGATTTGAGGGACTAATTCGGAATAACCTAGAAGTTGAGGGACCTAATAGCAATGTCCATGATTTGAGGGACTATTTTTAAAACATGGAATATTTAAGGGCCTTATATCGAAAACCCCCGACTAGAAAAGGTAACGACAATTTTAATTTTTGAATCATATACATACAGATACGTTCTCATTATTTTTGATGCAGATGGTTACCACAATTTCAATATGCCGAAGAGAATAATGTAGTAAATTAGCAGTATGAAGATTACGAGTTTAGAATATTTGTAGAAAAATATTGGAAGTTTTAGTTTAAACGATTAATCTTTTGACGATTTTTCTTTTATACAAAAAGGTTTATGCATAATTAACTATTTCGTTCAGTAGGTTTGATAAAAGCCGACGACTGCTAATAACTCGGAGGAAATCTCCATATTACTAGGGTTATGATCTGAATTAGACTACTGTTTGGATAGTGGGTGTCTAAGCGCTTAAGAGGTCTAGGAAACCCCAGTAACACCTTAGCCACTTTGTTTTATAGAGAATAGTCGTCATGCTAGTTACTCTAATTTTCATGCTTCGACATCCCATATTACTATGTTAGTGCTTTGTTCCCTGTGTTTTCTCATTTGGACAGTTCAGACATATGATTGTTGATGGATAGTGTACCTTGTCAATCTAGGTACTGTATTGGGTTATGTTGTTCATTTATGTTTAGTAGTCCTTGTCTGATTAACGCTTCTTGAACTTGATGGATGGTTATAGACATGGAATACATCCATCAAGTGTTCTAAAGTGTTTTAATGCAACAACTGCAAAAAGTAGGATATAAAAACACAAACTTTGTACACAGCACATATGTCTTAGAGTGAATGAAGGCAACTCTGAATGCTGTTGATACTTGATTGCGCAACATGTTAGTAGTTTGCAGACACTGAGAGCAAAAGAGGAAAATTCAACTGTTCATATTTTGATTTTGCCTAGTGGATCCTTCCAGAATTTTACTTTTTGTCCCCCTTATTGTACAATAATCTTTCTTCCAAGATCTATGACATTAGTGTCAGGGGCCATTTCCTTGTGTTTTGGCCTGGTAAATTTGGAAAGGTTAAGGTTAAGTGTCAAGGCACTACTGTTGGTATGAATAATCAATAATAGGGAAGATATTGTATATATTAATTATGATTTAGTAATACCTGACAAGTCTTTGTTGTCATGATTATTTTGTGGTCATTTGGCATATAGGAAGTAGAAGTCCCACAAGAACCATGTCTTATTTGAGAGCTTTATATATATATTTATCTGCCTCAGGGACTGGGAACGCCCTTATATGACCAATTATGCTAGCATCTAGAAAGCCAATCCTGACCCTACTGTATAGTTTGACTGAACCCAACCAAGGGTTCTCAGTCTAAGGAAAGTGCTCTTCTGATAATGTCAAGTTATTGTTAAAAGGTTTAAATGAAGGTGCTCAATCCATCATGTAGCCTGAGTGTCTCCTCCTCCTATCCCCTAGGCAAGCATGTAGACTATTTAACACTTTTGCATCTTTTGCACTATTTGACCTATTTCGTCACGCCAAAGTTAGAAGCCTGTAGACCACCAATACGAATATGAGGAGACAAGCACTGTAGGATACTGATACGTGAACGCTGGAAATGCCAAAATGTAGGATGCAAAGCAGGTACTAGTAGATTACCTTGAGAGGTTTTTGCTTTTCCCCCTTTAATTTTTGTGTATGAGTGCACATGCACATGCCTGTGTGAGAACTAGGGGCATGAATAGGCATGACAAGATTCTAAAATTAGGAATGTATGAAAATTTATCAGCTAGTACTCAGCTCAGACATTTTCAAGGACCAGTGTTCTGTAAGTATCAATACTTTCTAGGCATTCATTAGAGAATTTTTTTCAGCACTTCTTAAAAATTGTTCTCGACTTTAAAATATATTTGGTAATTTTAGACAGTTTGTGAAAAGTCTATCACTTCTTTAATACAGTTTGTACAGTTATCAATTGCTTACTCGCTTTTCCTTGAGGGGAAAATGGAATTCTTTCCTTCCTTTTGCCTAAACCTATGTTACTTGGGTACTTCAAATCGAAAGCCATAACCGTACACTGACACGTACCTGTAACCGTACCATACCAAAACTTCTTGTACACTTCTTGAATATATGCATACATTTATTCAAGCATATACCCAGTTATATAATACATGTTTTAATTTAAAACAATCTTCATACACTTCACATGTGTGCACTTTGGCTAAAGGAAGAGTTCCTAGTTGAGCAACTTCTTCAGTAAATTTTAACAGTCTCAAAAGGCCCAGATGCAGTATTCTCTGTGTAAGGAAGCTGGCCATTCCTGAGCGATGGAACTTCTTCTTTCTGGACAACTTGACTTCCATCTGCACTTGAGTAAAGAAGAAAGGAAGGCTAAAAATATTTTTGACCAGTTGAAATCGCAAGTAAAATAGTAAAGTATGAGCTTGCATGCTTATTCAAATCTTATTTCTACACCACCAGCCAAAGTGCACACATGTAGCTGTCCAAAGACCAACTCAATTTCTCCAATGTCACTCACAACATCAGTAGCATAAGAATGCTCAGAACAACTACAAAAATGAGCTGGAGGAACTCATTGTCCTCTAAGACCTCTTCGGGTGAAAGAAAATGAACAAATGCGTATGGAAAGTTGGAAACACTGCAAGGAAATCATTGAGGCACATTATAATGTCAGCTTAATGTTAATGGACTGTGGCTCAAGTTAAAACGGGAATGCAAAGAGCACAGAGGCAACATACAGGGATATCATTTAGGAATGTGGTCTTGTTTGGCTATCTATGATGCCAAAATTTTCTATCCACCAAACATAAAACCCATGCTGACATAATTCCCCCTCCCCTCCCCTCCCCTCCCCTCCCCTCCCGCTCCCCTTTATAATTGACTATCTATGATGCCAAGAAAGACAAATGAGTGACATTAGGAATGAGGGACATCAGGAGGTCATCTGATGCTCAGAGCAATTCCTTTGTATTTGTGCATGGGTGAGCGTGTGGGGGTTTTCATTCAAGAGGAGGGAAATGTTCCGGTTAAAAGCAATGAGAATTGAAGTTTATGCAACTGTAGGATTATAATGAATGATGTTGATAATAGAAATTTAAACAATATATATACTAGCAAAAAACCTAAATTAAATCTAGAAATCAATCTTCATAATGCATCTTATGTTGATCACCCCTAGCTAACATGTGGGTCGTAAAAATTAATGTTAGCATCTTAATACACGATTGTCCTTTCAGCATAAGAGGCAAACATTTCCAGTCCAAAAGTTGGAACCAACATATTAATATGTGTATCAAATCCTTAAAAATCATTAAAAAAAACTAAACTTGATGGATCAAACACTAAACAGATGCATATTCCAATTACCCTGATAGACTAACAACAAATGAAACCTTGATTCAAAATCAAATACGAACATAAAAAAACCCAGTCAAAGAGCTGAAATGAAAAAGATCACATCAAGAAATTACCCAATCAATTGACACCTGCATCATCAACACGCTGCCTCTTGGTGTTGCTGGCATCTTCAAGGTCCGCGACCGTTGTCTCACTCTTATCCTTCTTTTCGCATGCTTCAACATCGCCATCTTCCTTCTCGTCTTCTCCTTCAATATCCTCCAACTTTCACTTGTGATCCTAGGTTAAGGGATCGACCTCGCTCTTTTCTGATGGATAAGTGAAGGCGACATCTTTCGAGTCTTTTACTTCTTCCTCTTCATGAGGAGCTTCGGTAGGTTTAATTAGGGTTGTTTCTTCTGGACGTATTATATTTTTATTATAGACAGTATGAAATATTACTATCATTCACAATTTAAAAAAAAACTACAAATCTTAAGACATTACTTTTAAAATTTTTAAGTTCACACGAAAGAATTGCAGTAAGATACCTCCATTAAGATGTCTTCTACTTTGATTCTTCTTACTTGTAGATAAATTTTTTATTTTATTAATCAAAGGGTTTTATAGATCATTCAATACAAAAGTCATTACTTTGGAAGATCAATTACGCTATTAGTTAAGATACTCAAGATAGTTATTCAATCATTGAATTCTTAAGAACAATACATGAAAAATAACATTAGAAAAACGCACATATCATAAGAATAATAGTTGAAATATTGAGAAAAATTAAGTTACCTCCCTTAAGATGTCTTGTTTATTCTACTTCGATTACTTCTATAGAATAATAATGAATATTTGAGAGTCGCCGTCTATTGCCTGGGTTTGGAGGAATCAGTAACTGCAGCAGTTTGTGGTAAGGGGAGACAGTAATGTTGGAGCAGTCAACAGCAAAGCAAATAGAAGTAATATATATATATATATATATATATATATATATATATATATATATATATATTATATAAATATATATATATTATATGTGTGTGTGTGTGTCTGTGTTTGTGGTGTGATGTGTCGAGATAGTGGGAGAAGCAAATAAAAAGTTGTTTTTAGCTATCGGTTAATGTAGCTACAGTACGCAGCCCATGTCTTTTTCTTTTTCTTTTCTCTTAGAATGATGCATGAATGTCTATTTAAAGTGTTTTATAATAGAATTCTAGTATGGCTATAATTTCTAGAGATAACTAACTCAAATCCTTTTAGAATTAGAATTAACTTCAACATCCCCCCTTAACATAATTTTGTAAGGTCTTCATTCCCATCATGTGCTTCAACTTGACAAACGCTTCAAACTTTAAAGGTTTCTTGAGGATGTCCGCAACTTGATCTTCAGACTTGCAATAAATCAACATGAACTCGTTCTTCTCAACATTATCTCGTAAAAAGTGATAACAAGTATGAATATGTTTACTCCTTCCATGAGTGACTGGATTCTTTGCCAAATCAATTGCGGACTTGTTATCAACATAAATTTTTGTAGGACCTTCAACTTGAATATGAATCTGACTTAGCACATTACGTAACCAAATTGCTTGACAAGCACTTGACACAACTGCTACATACTCCGCTTCACAAGTTAAGAGTGCAACAACAGACTGCTTCTTCGACGACCATGAAAATGCGGTGGTACCAAAATTAAAGACATAGCCAGAAGTGATTTTACGATCATTATGGTCTCCACTCCAATCACTATCAGAATAGCCTACAACATCACAATTGTTAGATGAAGAATAAAACAAATCATGATCATAAGTCCCTTTTAGATACCGTATAATTCTCTTTGCAACTTGTAGATGAGATTGGTAAGAGGCCTTCAAATATTTGCTGATTAAACCAACTCCATAAGCTATATCTAACCTTGTGCATGTGAGATATCTCAAACTCCTAACAATTTGCTTCAAATAGGTTGGATCAACTTCCGCACCATCACCTTTTCGAGATAATTTAGTACCAATCTCCACAGGAATTCTAACAAGATTGCAATTAAACATCTGAAACCTCTTCAACTGCACAATACCTCCTTTGACATATGAAAATATCATCATCTCCTTAAACTACTTCAATGTCGAGAAAATAAGATATCAAGCCAAGATCTGTCATCTCAAATTCATGCATCATAGGGTTCTTAAAATCTTCAATCATACTAATATTAGTATATTACTAGAGTTGTTTATCTTCATATATAAGGCATATTCGGAGGGACACTTCTGAAATTCACTTTCTTGAAAGAAAGAATCAATTCTTTTGTTCCATGCTCGTGGCGTCTATTTCAGCCCGTACAAAACATTTTTTTAACTTGTATACTTTATGCTCGTATTCTTTCTTCACAAATCCAAGTGGCTGCTTCACGAAAACTTCTTCTTCAAGTGGCCCATTAAGAAAAGCTGACTTCACGTCCATCTGATGAATATTC
This sequence comes from Asparagus officinalis, assembly GCF_001876935.1. Classification (NCBI taxonomy): domain Eukaryota; kingdom Viridiplantae; phylum Streptophyta; class Magnoliopsida; order Asparagales; family Asparagaceae; genus Asparagus; species Asparagus officinalis. The sequence goes on from NC_033796.1 coordinate 24,050,184, forward strand.
TAATGCTTCTGTGCAGTCGGGACAATTATTAATCTAACAGTTTTAATTCTAGCAACAAAAAAAAACCTCTTAGTGTAATCATAACCAGGCCTTTGCTCGTAGCCTTTCGCCACTAATCTTGCTTTATGCCACTCAACCTCACCTTTCGCTTTAATCTTTATTTTAAAAACCCACTTCACATCGATTGCTTTATGTCCTTGCGGGATATTAGTAAGCTCCCACATGTCATTCTTCTCAATCGTCTTTATCTCTTCTTTCATTGCATTTATCCACTTAGGTTCTTGAATAGCCTCTTCAAACATAACTGGCTCATAATCTGCAACATTGTAAAGTGCACTATATCTCCATCTGCATCAACATCATCATCTGGAGTTACTTCATAATCTCTTAAGAGAATTGATGGTTGGTGATTTCTTCTTGGTCTTTCAACTTCTAATGGAACTTGCAGGGTTGGAGTTTCAGAAGTATTGATCGGTAGTGCTTCTTCAGTTGCAACAGGGACAACGTCTTTAAGAATATCAAGGAGAGTACGCTATGAATCGTTTTGTGCTTCTAGATCCCAATTTCAAGCTTCTTCTTCAGCAAACATAACATCTCTGCTTACAATCACCTTCTTTGTAGTAGGATTGTAGAGTTTGTAGCCTTCGGATTTGTAGCCGATAAAAATTATCTTCTCACCTCTGTCATTAAGTTTCTTTCTTCTTTCTGCTGGAATATGAGCATAAGCAATGGAGCCAAACACTTTAAGATGTCTTACACTTGGCTTATAACCAGTCCACTCCTCTTCAGGAGTAAGATTATCAACGCACTTTGTTAGTGACATCAGACATGTTCAACAAGTATACAATGCATGAGATAGCTTCACCCCAAAAATAATTTGGTATATCTTTGACCTTTAGTATGCTTCTTGCCATGTCAAGTATCGTCCGGTTTTTCCGTTCAGCGATGTCGTTATGTTGAGGTGTGTAGGAAAAAAGTGACATCATGCTTTGTTCCTTCTTCTGCACAATACTTATTAAATTCTTTAGAAGTATATTCACCTCTTCTATCTGTTCGTAACTCCTTGATAAAGTAACCGTTTTCCTTCTCAACTAGGGCTTTAAAGCTCTTAAAATAATCAAACACTTCAGATTTTTACTGTAAAAAATAGACCCATATTTTCCTTGTGAAATCATCAATAAAAGTAAGAAAGTATCGATTATTACCATTGGATATAGTGTTTTATAGGACGCACACATCTGAATGAACGAGCTTAAGATACTTCTTTGCACTCTAAGTATTTTCAATACCAAAGGATGATCTATGTTGCTTTCCAGGAATACAACTTTCACATAACTGTTCGGGATGATCTATCACGGGCAAGCCTCTCATCAAATTTCTTTGTGCAAGCAACTTTAGACTGTGAAAATTCAAATGTTAAAACCGAAGATGTCACAACCAAGACTTATCTTTTATAATAACATTGGAGTAATGATAAACATCGTTCTGAATGTCAACTCGAAACATGCGATTATTTGTCATAGGTGCTTTAAGAATAAATACACATCTTTTATCAAAGATTAGGAGTTGATTACCAGAGAAGTGCAGATCATACCCTTTTTTAAGAAATTGGCCCGTACTGAGTAAATTGTTCTTCATATTCGGTACATAGAATACATCATAAATAAACTTGTGGTCTCTGTTCTTCAACTTGATTAGAACTAGCCATTTTCCCATCACTGGTATAGTGTTGTCATCAGCAAACTTGACTTTGGACCGCATCAACTCATCCAGGTCCACGAACAACTCATTCTTTCCGCACATGTGATTAGAACACCCAGTGTCAACAAACCATGTGTTGTAGTTTGATTCTTCACCGGCTGTCGTGACCATTAATAAAGTGGTTGTTTTCATTATCTTTTTCTTGTGCAAATCGAACTTCTTCTCTGGATTGGGAATTATTATGGTACTTGCACTCCTTTGCATTGTGGTCATATCTGTGACATATGTAACATTCACTGTTTGATTTATTAAAATTTCCTTTATCACGTCCAAAGTCTCGACCTTGACCTCGACCTCGATAATTTGAATTTGATTGATAATTGCTTCTCTGATTGTCATCATCTCTTTGATTGTTGTTATAACTGCCACGTCCTTGACTATTGTAGTATCCACGTCCTCTGTTGTTATAGTTTCCGTATTCTCGTCCTCTGCCACGGAATTTCCTCCTCGTTGGTCTCTTTCGTACTGCTCTTCTTTGTTATTTTTTTATAAAAGCTTGATTTTTAAAAGCTTTCTCAAGGGGTTTCTTGGTTGACCTCTCGTTCATGTGTTGCTCGTGAACTTGTAAGGTACCCATCAATTCATCAACTGTCATCTTAGACAAATCCTTCGATTCTTCGATTGCCACCATGATATGATCAAATTTTACTGTAAGAGATCATAATATCTTCTCCATAATTGCTAAATCTACAACATTTTCCCCGTTTATTTTTATTTGATTTGTCAAAGTAAGTACTCGAGTCATGTAATCTGCAACACTTTCACTGGGTTCCATCTGCAAAATTTCAAATTGACATCTCAATGTTTGAAGCCTAACTATTTTCACCTTCTCAACTCCATGGTATGATGTCTCTAAAATATCTCACGCTTGCTTTGTTGTAGTTGCTCCGTCGATCTTCTTAAAAACTGAATCATTCACTCCTTGATGGATGTAGAATAACGTCTTTCGATCCTTCTTCTTGATCTCATTATGGGCTTTCTTCTCGGCTTTACTTGCGCTATCTGCGAGATCGACAACTCCATTCTCTACACCCAATATATCTTGATATTCAAACAACATCTTCATCTGTACTCTCCACCGTTGATAATTCTTCCCATCAAATATAGCAATAGAAGACGACATAGTCCCGTTTAGATTGTTCATGGCTCTAATACCACTGTTGGAGCAATCAACGCAAAAAAAAAAGAAGTAATATATATATATATATATATATATATTTTGAGCACTTGTGAGATAGTTTATCCTTCAATTGCTTAGTGGGTTTTTGCTAAGAAATTAAGGCAAAGAATACCGGTTTTGTTGGGACAATAACGGCAAAATAAATAGAATATATATATATATGAGGAGAGATTCAGTGGGAAAAGCAAATAAAAAGCTGTTTTTAGCTCTTGGTTACTATAGCTACAGTATTCAGCCCCTGTCTTTTTTCTCTTAGGTAGAAGGATGCATGAATGCCTATTTAAAAGCTTTACAAAGTGTCTTATAATAGAATTCTAGTATGATTATAATTCCTAGAGATAACTAACTCAAATCCTTTTAAAATTAAGATTAACTTCAACAAGTTATATGAGACATGTTGAGGCGGTTATTTGGGTATTACTTTTTCTTTTAATAAAAAAATAAAATGTTAAAGTTGAAGATGCTGATTAGGATTTATTATTCAGCAAGCACTTTCTCATCCTCCTGCTTTCATTAATGAAGTAGTTGAAGTACAACATGTCACTATATGCATCGGATAAAAAAATTTCTTAATAAGCTTTAAGAATATACTGAAATGTTCTAAACAGTAAAAGTATGTTAACAAATTTAAGACACATTTAAAAGGCCGATACATATCTAGGGGTTTCAGGGTATTATCGGTTAATGCCTGAGACAGACGTGGCTTCATAATAAGAAAATATTTGCTGCCTAGTTTCAAACTGTATATGATAAAGATATAGCTTCATGATAAGAGCATTTGTGTTACCAAACCTGAACCTTTGAATCAATCCAAAACCAGAATTTAAACCTTTTCAAATCTCCCTTTCTCCTCTAGCTGCTTTTCGCCTCTCCCATTCTCCATGTTACATAGTCCTGTCAAAACAAAAGTTAACTGTAAGTAGTTTTTTTGACAGTACAGACAGATGGTAGAAACTTAAGTATTGTTGGAAGCATGAATACTATTTCTCATATAACCCCCTCATAGTCCAGCCCCATTTTCTTCAAGACAGATTCACTCCATCTGGTATATCTTGTCAGTTTGATAATGTTTGTGTGGGTGCAGATGACGATTTTAGAGCCTTTGTGGATGAAGTCCCACGTGGATGTCGAATTACGATTGTCTCAGATTCCTGCCATAGTGGTGGCCTGATTGATAAAGCCAAGGAACAGATTGGAGAAAGCACCAAGCGCAATGGTGATGATGAAGAATCCTCTGGCTCCAAATTCGGTTTCAAATCCTTCTTAAAAAGGCAAGTAGAGGACGCATTCGAGTCACGAGGTATACACCTCCCCCTTGAAGGCCACCATCATCGCCACCACCGCCCTCAAGTTGAGGATGAAAACTATGATGACAGCTCTGAGAACGATCACATGAAGGACCGCTCTCTCCCTCTCTCCACACTGATAGAAATCTTAAAGCAAAAGACCGGAAAGGAAGATATTGATGTGGGAAATATAAGGCCAACATTATTTGACATGTTTGGTGATGATGCAAGTCCTAAGATTAAGAAGTTCATGAAAGTCATCCTGAACAAACTCCAACATGGTGGCAATGGTGAAGGCAGTGGTGGCGGATTTATGAGTATGGTTGGGAGTCTTGCACAAGAATTTCTCCAGCAGAAACTGGAGTCAAATGATGAAGATTATGTGAAACCAGCATTAAACGCAAAAGTCAATAGGAAACAAGACGTTTATGCAGGAGCCAATAATAAATCTCTTCCAGATAATGGAATACTGATTAGCGGTTGCCAGACTGACCAGACATCAGCTGATGCAAATCCTCCAGGTGGTGGAGCTTACGGGGCGCTTAGCAATGCTATCCAGACTATTCTTAAGGAGTCTGATGGTGAAATTAGTAACCAGGCACTTGTCAAGAGAGCTCGGAAGATACTGGCCAAGCAAGGATTCTCTCAGCGTCCTGGACTCTATTGCAGCGATGATCATGTTGATGCTCCATTTGTCTGCTGATAGAAGAATGCTGCGTATATTGCCTTATTTTCGAAGGGAGTATTATTGGTGCGTGAAGAGAGTATTCAGTTACTTGGTGTGTGAAGAGAGTGTTCAGTTATTTTCTTCTTCATGGTATATTTTCCAATAAGATCAATAGAGGTTGTCCTTGAATTTATGTTGTGTACTATTGTCTTGAACTGCTTGTGGCTTCCCCATAATGAATGATTATCTGGTATGTCTCTTTCTTTTAATTTGCATGTATAAACTATAATGTTATGTAAAGAAAATCAATCAAGAGTGCCTGTTTGGAGAACAATTCGAGGGATGTTATATTCGTCATGTAAATTTCATTTGGTCTATAGTGTGGTGGTAAACACAATATTTTACATACTTGATGGAGAGATCACTTTATTTCAATTAGTCAAGTATGTGAATTCTACACGAATAAGGGTGCAGAAAATGGTACTTCTCCATATAAATCTGAGTTTTGTTTGTTAGATATTGTAATACATTAAAATTTTAAGTTATCCTGTTTGGTAACTACATTTTGCTGTGCCAGAAATTACAGGTATTATGCTGACGGAGCCTAACGTATTTTGTGCACCGGGAGATGTTTGGAGCCGTTGAGAAGCATGTTACACTTTGGAATCTTATGTAATTATCAGTTTTGTTATCCAGGTGCGCTTTACTTCTAACCCTATTTTGCTTGTGTTTCAAATTTTTATTTGCCGAAGTGTTGAATTTTTGCCTTAGCTCCAAGTGATCTTTCTACCTTACTTGCTACTTCATGCTTAAATTATACTATAGTTTGACGGTCCCAGAAACTTTCAATACAGACGTTGTTATTTGACGGATTCTGCTGTTATCTCATTTATTCTCAATTTCCTGATTCTAATAAGTAGCGACGTGCATGCCAATTATGCTGTGCAATTTTTTCCCCTGTACCTAAAATTGAAATTCCTAATAAATTTATGCAAGCTAGTTTCCTTCTAGTGTTAGACCTGCGATTTCTCCTATTATTCTCTACAAAGTAGGATTGTAGAAAATCAATAATTCCCTCTGAACTTCAATATTTTATCCTCTACTAGACTACTACTGTAGGATTCCTCAGCAAGATAACTTATGACTCCTCCAATTTGGCAACTATCAAGTTTTCTTCTATTCCAAGTCTTTGGATTTTCCATTTTAGGTCCCCGAGAGCTGCAACACCCTCTTCTACATCAATCTTCATCAATTGGTTTTCTATATTTGGGTCAACCAAAAGAAAAGGAAAAAAGGAAAAAAGGAAAAAAAATCATGACCGAGGATGGAGTTGGTTGGGGCAGAGCCAAAATGAACAGTAGTAAGATTTTTCTCCTAAAATTTCTCCTGTAAACTTGTTGGATAGCGAAGCCCATAACTGATTTGTGATAATCAAATGAAGTAATAGGAGAGTATTATCGTCTTTTAACTCCTTGGTATTATCATGATATAAAATACTGTTACCAAACCCTTGCCCACATGGCAAATCTCACTTTTATCAATTTTGACACCAGCAAAGCATGTGCTTGGCCAGCCTAACAGATCAATCATTAGCTAACCTTTCATATCATTCACACAATATTAACACCCCCAAGAATAAATTCCATGGAAGGAAGGCTGACAACAAGTTAGATCGAACCAAAAAGAAAGAAAGAAGGAAGAAAGTTGCACATGGAGTTGTAGATTCTTATACAAATATATCATCTCATAATCATCAACAAACCCTAAAAAAGTAAAATAAGGTGATATACATTATCTTGTTAAGCAAACCTCACACCCATGTGACAATGTATGAACCCCACACTCACACTCAACCTTTCATCAGAGACCCCATCTCACAACTTGTGATGAATTTGGGCCCAATTCAACTTTGTGAACAGGTTGTTAACCTAGCAGGGGAGAAGGGGGAAAAAAAACAGAAGAAAAGAAAATTACATAAACACCACCCAACAACAATACAAGAGGATGGGGATGGTAAAGGAGCCTAGCTGTTAAAGGGATTCCATCACATTGAGGCCCATGAATTATGAAGCATGCTCTCCCTCACATGGCCAAAGAGAGAGAAAGAGAAAGATAATTTTTGAGCTTAGCTAGCCTCTGACATTACACATGTATTTTGCCTGCTAGCCCATGTTCTCAATGTCCCATCTCCACATGCACTATCATTCTCT
>NC_033796.1:24058302-24060283 GCF_001876935.1 Asparagus officinalis
CTATACAATCAAGCCAAGGGTATTAGTAGTAAACTCAACTACTAACTAAAAGCTTAAAAACCAAGCAAAGCCTTTTAAGTTAAATATTAGGGAGCGGTTATTGACTGGATTAGTTGAGGGAGGAGCAATGGAGGTGGCGAGGGCAGGAGCTGAGATGGTCGTTGGTGAGGCCGGCGGTCTGCATGAAGGAGTGGATGACGGTGGGGCCCACGAACCGGAATCCTCGCCGGACCATGTCCTTGCTTATGGTCTCGGACTTTGAGGTCTTCACCGGGATTTTTCGGCATGATTTGTAGTTTGTCGTGATGGGCTTGTTGTTAACAAATGCCCACAAGTACTTGCTTAGTGACCCAAATTGCTCCCTAACCTGCATCACAAAGTTAACTTTGAGTCAAATTTCAAGAACACAAGTTGGATATATTCTTATTCCTTATTCCTGTTTACACAATAGTTTGATTGATTCCTTTCTTAATTGAAGGGTATCCTATTGGAAAGTGATTTTATGTCAGTTTTTCTAATGGAACAGTTAGGCTTATTTAAACATTGTGGATTCAAAAAGGGGAAAAGATAATAAAGAATAGGTTTGTTCAACAGCTAAGATAACTACCAAATCAGAAAAAAAAAGTATGATTTATATATCAATTTTTGTCTAGAAAAGGGGGGAAATGCCATGTTGGTTATGAAATAATACCTCTCGGATTCTGTTGGAGTTGTCTACTACTCCTCGAACCCTGCTCAAATCCAGCCCATATTGTGAGCTGATTGATGTAATTTGCCTCTCTGTGAACTTGGCGACCACTTCAGCATCAAATCCAGCAAAAGCTGATCTGGAAATAGAAAAAACACAGAAACAAACAATTTAGTATTCTTCTTACCAAAACTAGGCTAACTTCCCAATTTAGCAGGGAAAAAAAATGAATCATAATTATAACTATTATATACCTGAAATCATTCCTTTTCTTTAGTATAGTTGTCCAATCTAAGCCAACCTGGGCCCCTGAGAGCACTAGTAACTCAAACAACATCCTGCAGTAAAATCATTGGCTGGTTAGAGAGAGAATTATAGCAGAAGAGAGAGAGCGAGAGAGAGAGCGCTAGAGAGAGATACTCACTTGTCATCATGAACAGGAACTCCCCATTCCTCATCATGGTATGCAATATACAAAGGATCTATGAGAAAAGAGAGGATCAGAAGCATGAAAAATTACATAAGCAATCCAAATATTGATAAAACTTGAATTAATCAATTTATACCTGAATTTGCTGTAATAAAGCTGCACCTCTTCTCCTCTTGACTATTAACATTTGAGTTATCGATCACCGGAGCAACCTTTTCGAGCTTTTCTGGTGTTCTTCCATAGTGAGCAATCTTCATCTTGCGCTGCGCTTGCATAAGCGAAGCCTGCTCCCTTTGAGCAGCCGCAATACTCCCAGGAGCTCTATCGGCCATCAACAACTCATAAGAATTAGAAACGCCTTTGAAGCTCAACGACGTCTCAAGCGTCTTAGTCTTTTTTCTAACAACTGGAAGCTTTGCAGTCAGTCTCGGTGTAATGGGCTTCTCGCTGCTTGTGTTTGGGCTGTAAGGATCGTTTCTCTTGATGGGCTTGGGCTTAGGAGAGATTGGCGGAGTCGCCACCTTCTTCTTCGGTGAACTCTTCGCGGAAGCGTCGAAAGCGTTTGTAGTTTTAGTAATACTAATGGCCATTGGAGAAGATAAGGATCTTTGAAGAGATTTCTTGATGGGCTTGTTGTTGGGCTGGCACAACGTTGTGACGCGGTTGCAGGCGGGCTGAAGGACTGGCCTGCCGTCGATCTTGGCGACGTCTGTGAGGCCAATGGCGTGGCCTGATTTCATCTTGGAGTTGCACATTTTGTTTAGGACGTGGGAGAGTGGACTGGGAGATGGAGGAGGATTGAAGAGGATGATCAAGTTGGAGTTGAGATGAAAGTTAGGAGGGGGGTTGGGGGTGTATAAATA
>NC_033796.1:24060293-24123057 GCF_001876935.1 Asparagus officinalis
TGGTTAAGTTGCAATATGGTTTAGGTAATTTGGATTTTATTGGCATGTCTAACTTGGTCAAGTCTCCATCCAATAAGGTGCGCCTCTCTCTACATATAAATTAATTGGATATGATTCATATGAAGCTAATTTTGTTAAATAATCTCTCAAGAGATGGTAGATAATAATATTCACCTGCTACGGGTGTGATCGAATGTATGTGCATCAGTACTTTCTCATTTCTTGTTAGCTCATTTAACAAAAAGAGTTGTTATCTCATACACATCATTTCTAATCATATTTGTGTTGTGCCAAAAGCTGTGTCGAGGAACCAAACCAAACGCCAATCCAAGAGAGCCAAACGAGCTAAATATCAATGCACAAACAAAACACCAATTTTAACGTGGTTCGGCAAATTGCCTACGTCCACGGGGCAAGAAAGGGGATGGGATTTTCACTAATAGAGAAAGAGTACAAACTGAGATTACAACTCACTCGAAGGAACAAACTAATCTCACCAACAAGCTCTTAATCTCTCCAAACAAAACCCTAAACAAATAGCTCAAAAATACCTTTTTTTGTGCTCAAAATATCCTCCAAACAATGCTTAATCAAAGCTCAAACAAAGCCAAGGAAACCCTAAAAAACGTGTCTCTATTTATAGCAAAACACAATCCCAAACAGATTAGGATTCTAAAAACGAGTCTGCCACACCCTGTTGTGGCACACACCACACTATTGTGTTTGGATTTGTGCTGTTGTTTTGATTGTTTTGGCCTTTATCTCGACGTTTGGTTTGATTTGGTTCTCGAAGCACGCCCGTTTGTTTGTCTCGCTTTCTCGCCGCGCACAACAATTTGTGTTGGAAGTCCATAGACAGTAATATAAGTCTTTCATAAAAGAATATAATGGCGTTGTTCAAGATTTCAAACATGGGTTATGTAGATTTAGATGATTACACGGCTATAGCTGACTCTGATTGGAGATAATAGTTGGCATACATATAACAAAATTTCCTCGTCAATTTTTTACCAGTCAATTCGTGTACGGATTTGAGAATCCTTATACTGAGACTGACTTAGCGTTGCTCATAACGGATGGTTAATAGATTATAGATTAACGTGTTTGAGTCATGAGTCCAAACTTATAATATTTTTGTATCTATCTTTTATTTTTCAGTATGTGACAGCTCATGAATTTTGCTAGATTAATTCCACATTTAGATTGAATGTATACAAGACACTCCTAACGGGTAATTAAGTATGTTTCACAAAAATGACTTCTTAAAAGGAACCAAACATAAAACCTCAGAACGGAAGAAATCAACACATTAATTACTTATTGAAGTCGAGCTCGCTCGGTAATTAAGCTTAGCTGTCCTGAATGCTCCAGGTTGCAATTGACTTTAACTTGGTGTTGAGTAGCGGATGAGGAAAGAGTAAGAAGAGAGGAATAGACCAAATCACTTTACATCTTTTTTTCCTTTTTCAAGCTGGCAGGAATCAGTTCTATGCTATCTACTATTTTCTTCTAATATTAACTTGAATTTTTTTAAATGTAGGTAGATAAAGTATAGTAAATAGTAAGAGTGGGGGTAATCTGAGATACCCTCTAGTTGGCAAGTATTGCTGGCATTCTATTTCTATATACCAATCACAAACTTGTATTCATGGATAATGTATGTCCAATAAGCAGATACATGACGCGTGCAGCTTAATTATTATTATTTTTTAATTAGTTATATTCTAGTTACAGGCCAATTTATTCTGATTGTCTTCATAAAGTGTTTGCAGTAGTAGTTATTACATCGTATCATTAGCTTAATTGTGACCTGTCTTCTTATCTAGGAATGTCGATAACTCACTTTTACTATGGTTGACGGTAAATATACTGTCGATTCATTCTTGAAAAGAAAAACCTCGTTTTAAACTTTTTTTTTCCCCTCTCGTTGTTTGAATGACCACTTGAGTGATCTTAGACTTTTTGTAATTCCTTCAAACCTTTTGCCGTGTTAGTATACTGACGTTATGATTTGAATTTGACTCGGTGATACTCACGCTGAGAAGAATACTAAATTAAGTATGATAGAAGACGGTATTTTAGTCCCATACTGGAAAAGATGAGAGATTATATGGATGGCTAAATGACTAAACCCAAGGCTCTAGTAGAAAATTTTTCTTTTGGATCATACGGATTCCAAAACCATTAGCCAATATAGGTCTTTGGATGCAAGTTATAGATATTCACGTATTTTATTCTTATCAACAGAATTTTTTTAGTAGGAATGGTGGAGTGACGCTCCTCCCCTCCGCTTTCATTAAAAAGTTTCCGAGGACAGCAAGAAAGAAGTACAAAAGTACATGTAGAAAAGATGGTCCTTCCTTCCTAACTGATAAGAATAGAGAGATTTGAGAAGAAAAGAGATAATGTTTTTTTGAACCTGAGAAACAGGGTGTAAAGCCCTGTTCATTTAATATATTGCAAAAGTATCAACAGAGGAGATTACAACATCTCTAGATGGAGAGAGCACAGTAGGAGAAGTGAGTAGGGAGCAGACCAATGTCGTCACCTACCACACTTGACCTACTGTTCCCTACAGCTAGATAGAAACACATCAGACATAACAACAGGGGGATAAATAACAACCACACTTAATGTATAATGACTAGACAAAGCATGATACTTCTACTAGCTAACCAAAAAGGGGGGCGTCTTCACTGAACAAAAACTTCTTCTTCATATTGGGACATGAGACAATGAAGCTTAGTTGCTGGAACAGTTGTCCCCAGCCTCTGTTTGGGTGTTCTTCTTGGCTAATTCCTGTAGTCCGAGGTTGAGAGATGCCCTTCGAAGCCTCCTCGCCGTCCTATCATCTCATGAACCTGTCCAAAAAATGGAAAACCTCGCTATATTAGAAGCAGTTTGCAGCGGGATGGGCTGGATATCCTTGAAAATGAAAATGGAAAACCTCGCTATATTAGAAGCAGTTTGCAGCGGGATGGGCTGGATATCCTTGAAAATGAGTGAGTTTCTACAAAACCAGATCCTCCAAAGCAGTTTGCAGCGGGATGGGCTGGATATCCTTGAAAATGAGTGAGTTTCTACAAAACCAGATCCTCCAGCAAAAACATGGCAAAAGAATCTTCCATATGGCTTTAATGTCTGAGCAAATATTGGGGGCTTTGTGAAGCAGCAGCAGGTCTTCCATGGTTAATGGCCAGCTGTTAGCTGGAAAGAGGGGGAGAAGGAAATTCCAAACATCTCGAGCGAAAGAGCAGTGAATGAATATATGGTCGTGGGTTTCAGTTTCCCCAAGACAAAAAGGGCAAAGAGGGTCACCGGTCCAACCTTTTTTGATTAAATTGTCTCTTGTGTTAAGCTTCCTTTTTGAAATAATCCAGAGGTGGACTTTTACATTTAAGGGAATGTTGGATTTCCAAATCATGTTGAAGAACTTGGATTTTTGGCCCCCAGAAGAAACAAAGGTGTAAAAGGATTTTACAGAGAAAATACCCGTAGAGAGAAGAGGCCATTGTAAGACATCATGCTCCGATGGACCGCCTGGAATTATATGCTCTAGATAAGAGTGAAGATTGAGAATGTCTGCCCTTTCATTAGGGGAGATCCCCCTTCTAATTAACAGATGCCAATACCATGCATTGTTTATCCATCTGCCTTGAGAGCCAATGCTGCAGTTTTTAGTGAGAGCAAGCTTATATGCATGAGGATAGAGGCTGCTAAGAGAATTAGCTGAGGACCATTTATCATGCCAAAAACTGCCTGTGTTACCATCCCCCACATTCCATCTCACTATTTAATTTGAAGAAGGTTGATTGGATGGAGAATAGATCTTGAAGAAATCTTGAGGATGACTTCTTTGGTTGAACAGCCAGAGGATTAGCTCCATTTTTAGAATAAATGGAAAAAACACTTTGCTTAGATAAGAGGATCTGTCGAGCATTTTCCAAATCCATTTAGGGAGGAGGGCTGAGTTGAAAGAGGGGATATCAATCACCCCAAGCCCTCCCTTCTTCTTTAGATTTGCAAACCGTGCCCCAGTTAATAAGGCATTTAGATCTTGAGAAGCTATGACTGCCATTCCAGAGGAAGTTTTTTCTGATTTTATCAATGGCCTTAATAACCCATTTTGGCAGCTTAAAAAAAGACATAATAGAGAGGGATGGAGGAGAGGACAGAGTTCAGAAGTGTCAGCCTACCTCCGATAGAGAGGGTTTTATTTTTCCATTTGGAAAGCTTATTTTTGAATGATTCAAGAAGAGGTTGCCACTCTCTTTTGGTTAGTGAACCTCTTTTCAGAGGAAGACCCAAATAAGAAAAGGGGAGTGTGCCTACAGAACAACCGAGGATTTCAGCCAGAGAATTGCCTTTCTGTGGGGTTTTGCTAAGGTAGAAGATGTTAGATTTCTGTTGATTTGCACAGAGCCCAGAAATACTAGCAAAGATAGAGAGGATGGTCTTTAGGGTTACCATATCGGTGGGATTAGCCCTAGAGAAGATGATTGTGTCATCCGCAAACTGGATGGTTCTTATATAGTTAAGATTACCTCTCAAGTTAAGGTTGGAGAGGTCTCCAGAGGCTGCACTACATTTGAGCATCTGACTGAGGACATCTACCACTAACAGAAAAAGAAGGGGGGAGAGAGGATCGCCTTGTTTAAGGCCCCTGAAGCATTTGAAAAAGGAGGTAGGAGTCCCATTAACCAAAACTGCTGATTTGGATGAAGAGATGATATGGTGGATCCAGGAACACCACTTGGGGCCAAAGCCTCTAGCTTCAAGAAGAGATAGAAGAAAGGACCAGTTAACACAATCAAAGGCCTTGTAAAAATCAACTTTAATAGTACAAACATCTTTTTTCCCAGAAGAACAGAAGTTTATCATTTCATGGCCTAAAAGGAAAGAGTCCAAAGAAGATTTGCCTGATTGAAAAGCTGACTAAGAGTTGTCAATGAGGAGGTGGATAACTTTTCTGAGCCTATTTGCCAAGACTTTGGAAAAAATCTTACAATGGAAAAAATCTTACAAGAGCTGTTGATCAGGCTTATAGGCCGGAAATCTTTAGGGGAGATAGCTTCATCCTTTTGGGGAATGAGGCAAATGTAAGAATAAATGATATTGTGGAGAACTTGAGGGTGGGAGTATAGACCTTGAATGAATTCAATGACATCTGATTTGATAACAGTCCAGAACTTTTGATAAAAAAGGATCGGAAGGGAACCATTCAGGGACATGGGGATTTCTCTGGGTGAAGTCCGAACACAGCCTCAGTAATTTCCTGAGGGGAGAAAGGCTGATCAAGGAAAGATAGATCTATTTGCTCATGAGGGTATAAGATGTTCCAGTTGGGTCTCAGACTGGAGGCTTGAGGTTTGCTGAAAAGGTTGGAGAAGAATGATAGGAAAGATTGTGTGATATCACTGTCTAAGGAGATGAAGGAGTCATTGATAATGAGATGAGGGATGAAATTTTTTCTGTGGTGGAAAGATGCTACTTTGTGGAAGAAAGCTGAATTATTGTCTCCTTCTTTCAGCCACTGGACTCGGGACCTTTGCTTCCATTTGATCTCTTCAGCATTAGCAAGAGAGAGGACCTGGTCCTTTAAATCAGATCTAAGTTGAGATTCAAGGGAGGATAGATTTCTGGCCTCTTTACTGATATTGAGGGAATGGATTTGGGCCATAAGGTTTGAAAGAAGCTTGGACAGGGATCCAAAACAGTACCTTTTCCACCATTTGATTCTCTTTTTAATGAGTTTAAGCTTGAAAGGGAGGGACATCTGGCGCTCACCTCTCGAAGAGAATGACGACTAGCTAGATGCTATGAAGGATTGAAAAGAGGGAATGGATAACCACATCTTTTCAAACCTGAAGGGAGGGGGGAGGAAAGGAGAGCTGGTATCCAGCAGAATTGGGCAATGGTCTGAGCACTGAGCTGGATAAGCATATTGAACCATCAGTGGAAAGTTAGCTTCAAAATCCAACGAAACCAAAAATCTCTCCAATCTAGCTAAAGATGGAGGGGATCTATGGTTGGACCAGGTGAATTTTCTGCCACTTAGAGGGAGATCAATAAGGTTGACAGAGTTGATGAGACTCTGGAAAGATTTAATATCTCTTATCGAACTAGAGCGGCCACTTCTTTCATCTAAGCTTAAAGTCATGTTGAAATCTCTGAAAACCACCCACGGCAAAACATGGGATCCTCTAATCCTATCAATTTCCCACCAGCATACCTCCCTCTCTGAAGGATCATTAGGAGCATATATGGAAGTAGCAACAAAACTCCAATTGGTTGATTTGTGAGTAAGGGTTTATATACAATAGTGTTGTTCATTGTATTAAAGTGTTTAAAAACAATAGTAAAAAGAGAAGTTATAGAATCCTAAGCGACGTGTGATTAAAATAAAGAAAAATAAGATAGTCTAACTATATTAATTAACACTCACACTAATAAATAAATAAATAAATAAATAAAACTACATCTCATGGCAAGTCTACAAAACAACTAAACATGCAATGTCCAAGGAGAGACGGCCGGAAGATGAGCAACAATCTACGGCAAGGGCCGATGGTCTTCTGAGACGTTCGAAGGCATCTGTATCCACCCTAACACCCTGGTCGACGTCAGAGGAAAGTATAGATGCAGCTCGTAGACGAGTGTTAGATGAACCAAACCCTGTCCAAAAGTGAAAAGCCAAAATTTTGTGCACTAGCAGAAGTTATCCTCGTTACAAAAAGCTTAAAATTTTGCTGTAAACTTGCAGGCTGCTTTAGGCTCCCATATGAGAATCTAGGTAATTTGAAATCAAACTCAAAGTGGGACACAAGGGTTGGTTAAGATCATCCACCAAGAGTAGGATACTTAATTTCCTAGCTAAGAATTATTAATAAGACGATCTTGTCAACCGTTCGATCTGTTTCATTAAAGCCAAGATACTCACTAGTACAAAACAGGTCTGTCCAAACGGTTGGAACCGTTTGGGCAAATGCTGTCCCAAACGGTTACAACCGTTTGGCCCAAAAAAATAACCGTTTGGGCTGAAGCGGTTGGGGATGAGTTTTTCCTAACGGTCGCCCAAACGGTTATAACCGTTTGGACAAAATCCCAAACGGTTACAACCGTTTGGACAGAATCCCAAACGGTTGTAACCGTTTGGGATTTAATAAATGTCCAAACGGTTGAAACCGTTTGGACAGAATTCTGTCCAAACGGTTATAACCGTTTGGACAAAGTTTGGCCAAACGGTTTCAACCGTTTGGCCTGTTCAGCGCTCCATCAAATCAACGGCTTTGCTTTGCCGGTGCAGAACTTGAACCCAAATGTTGATGACTTCTCATCACAAACATGTCCATTCAGCTCCTACTTATGCTCCACTTAAAAATTGCCATTATGTCTCAGAAATAATACCAAAACTGCAGAAAGTAAAGAAGAAACAAAGTAAAACAACCAAACTAAACTCCAATTTCATTGCGACATTTATAGTTCTGGAACATGAACCGCTGAGAACAAGAAAACATAGTCTAATGTCCAAACATAAACTACTTTTAACTTCAGACAATAAGATAATAACAGTTTATTCACCAACTCAACAGAACCGGGATTTACATCAGTTTGGGGATTGGAATCCGACAATATCTGGATCGAAACAGTAACAAGCGAGCCATTTGTCATCTAGTAGGCCCATCAGGGACTATAGTAACCCCTGAAGGCAAAAATTGTATCCTTTCTTGATCACCACCATGAATGCGCACATTCACAGACCTCTTGCTAATAGGAGCATAGATCAAGTATGAACAGGTATCGTCAAAGCAGCTCTCTTGAATGAACATCTTTTTCTTGTGCTTAGTCTTGTCATTTGCCTATAAACACAATGATTCAGAGAGAGAAAAACTAACTTTTTGAGCCCGAAGTTTTGAAAGAAGAGAGAAATTGAGAGATAGAGTGGAATATTACCTGTTTGAGAATTGAAATGTAATTGTCAGGTTCTGTGCATGTGGGTATCAGAACTACTGGTGGAAGTTTCTCTCTTTCAGACGGGCTATCTCACTGTCAATATAGGCAATTTAAACTTCAGGATACAAGTAAAAAATGAGGGAACATTTATGTTGTAAAGTAAAAGAACATAACCATTTTTATAAAGAACATAAAGTAAGAAAATTGAATTTTTGTATTTACCATCAAACTCGCTGAAGTAGGGAATATTGATGTTCATCGCATTTGCAATGTGATCACATTGTCGACCCAACATAGCCAACCAACGCCTTGCTCCAAAGTCGATACCAGATTGACAATTGGATTGTACATGACATGAACAAGACTGACTTGTACATTGATTTCAACATGCTCAACCCAAATTACATGTTTTCATGTTCAAAAGTAGCTTAACTTTAGAATACATTCCTGATGTACTTTTGTTTTATTTTACCTTTATTGTTTGCTCTTCTATTTCTTGGATTATACAGCCTGACGGTCTTTTTTGGCATCGGTTGGGTGCTGGATCAGACCGAAATAAGTCCAAGGAAACATCAACAACTACTAAGTTCTCTCCAAAGGCAGTTTCTTGCAGTAGCGCAGAAATGAAATATCACGGGAAGGAACGAGGGGAGATGGTAGTTGGTACTCAGCAGATATCTAAAAATTCATGTCAGTTATTGTCATAATTGATTATCTGGACACATCTCACATCTCATTTATCTTCTTAATGATACTATTAAACCCTCACAAATATTAAATGGAATCATACATATGTAATTACCAGCAAGAAACATGCATATGCATAAAAATATTAAATGCCAGTCATCCTCACTCTAGCTTTTAACTTCAAAGACAGGTTTCTTACCCCAAATGAATATATATCACATACCATTGTGGAGGAAATAACTCCATCAAGGACTTTTCGTCGTCAACCTCACAAAAAAAGAGACTTATACTGAAAATGGCCTACCATGATTAAAATTATCCAATTTCAATTGTGATTGTGCAAGTCACAATATACTACTAGCCCATGCCTTGGACGCTTGGCAGGAGCGGTATTTAACTTTCAAGGGATTATCTCACCCCCACTAAGAAAATGATGAGAGGTGTTCTAGTTATAGTTAGCATGTCATGATGTATAAGTCATTAAGAAAAATGAGAGTGAAATTAAAAAGATAAATTAGCTCATCAATTAGTATCATGAATTACCCTTCAAAGAATCTATTCTAATGGCCAAAACATCCAGAATTCAAAGAATATTCTCCCATTAACCTCTCATATTGGTCAAAAACCAAGATTTTTAAACACGGACCGAATTCAAAATATCTTTCTGTACATCATGTCCTAATAGCTAGCAATCAAAATTAGTAAAAAATTACTGCTAATATCAACTATGACAATCATCAACTATATTTTGCTGAGAATTCATCAGAAAACTAAAACAGAGGGCTAGGGTTAGATGACTGCCTGCGCGAGAGTTCGAGAACTCGAGCCTCTTAGCCTACAAATCATCAGAGCATCCCAGCACCGCCAGAATCCCACACATGTTCCGTGACCAAAATTCTCTGAAACAAAGAGAGGAACAAAAATCTTAAGAATTAATAATCCTCAGAAACAGAGAAAGACTTAACAGCTGCGAGTGTTAGAATGCAACGGTTGCAATTCATGCAATTTGCTATAAATAGGGAAATTTGGGTTAGATGGTCAAATAAATTAGGTTAAGGGTTTTGTATAATACTAATTTAACAAGGAGAATGGGGTGACCTGAGGATGAGGCGGTGGAGGAGGATGCAGTGGAATCGATGGAGGCGGTACCAAGGAGAATGGGGTGACCTGAGGATGAGGCGGTGGAGGAGGATGCAGTGGAATCGATGGAGGCGGTACGGGAGGGGGCGGAGGAGCGAGATCCCGGCGGAGGAGCGAGATCCCAGCAGAGACGAGGGAGGTGGAGGGGGTACAGTGGCCCATGGCGAAGATGATCAGGGAGCCCCCGACGAAGATGAGGCGGAGGTGCGTTGGCCGGCGGCCGCGGTCGGACTTCGACGGGTAGATTCGAGGGTTGGGAAGATTTTTGGGAGGTGCGGCGGTTTAGGGAAATCTTTGTGTGTGTGTGTGTGTACGTGTGTGTGGGGGTGGGGGGGCGAAGATGAGGGAGGTGGAGGCGGATTTGAGTGGGTGCGATGAAATTTTGGAGATGAAATTTTTGGCGCTGGGTGAAAATTTAGGGCGGGGTATAAAAACCTAAAATAACTTTCAAACGGTTAAAACCGTTTGGCTAAGATATTCCAAACGGGTTAAACCGTTTGGGACTTCCGTTTGGGATTTTTTAATAGCCCAAACGGTTTTAACTGTTTGGGTTCATTATCCCAAACAGTTTGAACCGTTTGGGCTATTTTGACTTGTCCAAACGGTTCCAATAACTGTTTGGACAGTCCTGTTTTCTACTAGTGACTGGTCGAATCACAAGTACATCAGCTGATGTAAAATCTATTTCTAGTCTCAATAAAGCTAAGGTTTTAGTACATAACTTGCATGAAATCATGAACATATTCAGCAAATCTAGTAACAATAATACTCCCACTAGAAACCTTGATTTGTTCTACGTACTGACACGAGCTAGTGTTAGCATGTGGTTGGATGAGAGGATGCTTAGGTCAAGATTCAAATCAATGTGATCAAGGTGCTATCAATCAAGATATTTGGTTTAAATTTTAAATTTAATGACTGGATTGTACAGTGAAGCTACACGTCCATATATCCTCTTCCAAAAAATGTAAATTTCAATGCAAAAATGTGATATATGTATTCTTCATGCTATAGCTAATTGGAGTAAACCAGGGTCCTACCTATTCCTGTGCTCGCTGAGCAGGAGACCGAGCCCATAATTTGGGCACAAGATTTTTCAATAGATAGCTACATGTCTCTTTGCTCTAGGGTTAGCCATCCCCTTGATTCTACAAGTTCATGGCCCATCCCTGTCTATACCCTTATCTCAGTTCACAGTTATTATTATTATTTGCCAATACTAAAGGCTAGTACGTTGCAAGTTTAGTTATTTAAACTTATTAAAAAAATGCTCCATGTCTCCTAGCTCAAAATGACACTAGGACTAGCAATTCCTGCAGAATCCATAGTTTCATGGCCCATCTACTATGCTAATCACAGTTATAGTTGTCTCATATTGAAAGCAATTCATGTTGTTAGCTTCTTTAGTACGAAAGAAACGTAATGCTCTTAGCAATGAAATTTAAACTAGACGACAATTTAAACTGTCGATAAACAGCATATGGAATGTTTGCATCTAGAATCCCTCCTGCTTTATTAGGGTAAGATGTTCAGAAAATTTATTAGGTAGAAAAATGAATGCAAAATATAAAACTAAAAGAAAGAAGGAGCTGGAGAAGATAAGAGCAAAGATTAATTAGACGAAAAAGACTAATTTTGCAATCTGAATCAAAAGTTGTGGATAGTTATGATCTTGAGTGGAGCAGTCGAATATACTCTAGAACTACGTTAGATCATCACCTCAACGGTTGATCTATTTCTGATACCATGTTAAATATATACTTCACCTAGAAACTCAACGGTCATGGATCAAAAATGCATATCAAGTTGTCTCCAGTAAACAGTAGTACAAAGTTTTTGATACAGTTGACAGTAGTATGCAACTTAAATGACCTAATAGCACCTGCAGAACATAGTTCTTCTGACATAAATTAATGAACATACCTGTATCAACATTGTCTTGTCCAATCCAACCTAATTTCACCAACAAAAAAAAAGAAAAGAAAAGAAAAAATCATCTTCACTGAATCAATCAATTTCTTTTAATAATTATCAACAGAGAACTTTCTCTTTCAGATGAAAGATTCAGCAACTGCAGCTTTGCTCGACTCAAGTCCTATCCATTGAATGTCAACACAGAGCCTAAAGCAGTAAAACCTCAAAAGACTTCGTTACTTGGAGAAGAAATATCCATTTTAGCTACGAAGTTTGGTACAATTGAACTGAGGTTGGCATCATCCCTAAAACTAACCTCTCTAAAATGAACACCTGTATCCTGCAGCCAACTAACTCCCACAAAATCATAGGGAGACAAGGTCACAAGGGCATGTGGTCCTCCAACATCTCCATTATTAATTAGATACCAACCTCTTATATAGAGAGGACAACCCCCCAAACTATAAGGAGCCCCACCCTTCTCAATTATGGAAGAACTTGTCATTAGTTAGTTATCCTAGCTTTGCTGTAGGTGATATATATGAGTGTGAAGCTTCTCCTCAAAAAAAAAAAAATAATAAGAAATAAAAAATAAAAGAGAGGTACGGGTGTCAATCAAGTTTGTGTAAGCTTAGTGGTCACAGCTTGATGGTCACCTTGAGAAAAAGGCTACCCTCATGGTATTTATCCAACAAACTAACAACAGAATTGAGATATGATATACCAATGACTAGGGCGGAGTAAGCGTATACACATGCTTATGTTTGTTGATGCACATAGTAGATAAATCGGAGTAATGTCTTGTCCGTGCTAAGATTGAGAAAAATAAATAAAGGAAGTTTCTGTTAAGATAAAAGGTTGGGAAATCTCCTCACTTCCTTTTAATGAAGAGAAAATTGGCCCTCCTAGGTAATGGCATAGGGCGTTGAGATTTTTTTTTTTCAAGCAGAAAACAAGGTGAGATACCCTGTTCAAATATATATTGATATAGAATAACGTCTAGAATATACAAAACTACCATCAAAACTATAAAAAAGTGGAGAGGATAGGAACTGAAGAATATGTTATCGGAGGGGAGCGGACCCTAACCGTCACCCTTCTCAATAACGCTTGCATGTTACTAAAGCCCTCTTCCAGAGATCACAAACCGATGAAAGCTATAACGTACAGCGGATGGAATGGCTGCTAGAAAATAACCACCAGAAAGATAACACGGCAGCCATCACCAAGCTTCTAACGGAACTATAAGCGGAACCTACTACTACACTAAAACAGAAGAGCAGTGTGTCACCAGGAGTTAAGAGAAAAGTACACACGTCTGAAAATAAGACCACTGAATCTAGGAACTAAATCAATTTTAAGCATGAATTTTTATATGTCAAAGATACAATGGGTACGAACACTTGTGTTTCGAGATTCTGTTACATGTTTTAGAGATCAAGATAGATTGCACGTCCGATTCGACCCACCATGCATGCATGGATACTAATAGTAGAGTTGCATTGTAGTATAATCTGCTTTGAGATACTCATTTGATCAGTTTCCACATATTATCTCATCCACCTCTGTGTATGAGCTTTTGCAAACAAGCATATACGACGGGACCATATTTACAGCACTTAAGGAGGAAGAAAAATAGAAAATAGAAAATTGGATAGATAGGGCACCGACCGGTCCTCTAAGATTGCAATTTATGAACACATAATCAATAGTTTTGGATATGCTTTGACTCGATCGAAAGATGACCTTGTCCGTTCCGTTCATACTATTGGGAATTTAACGCTGAAACCTCTAATGCAACAGAAACGCAGAATAGAAAAAGTACACCAAGATTTAACGAGGTTCGGCAACTGCCTACGTCATCGGGAGCCACACAATCAATTTCTTATTAATCAAATAAGAAATTACAATTGAAGAGCAAATCCCAAACTGAGATTTCTCAAATGAACACTGTAGCTACAGTGATAATAATTAAAGGGTATGAACCCTTTCAATTCTCACTTGAGAATAAATGAAGTCCACAATAAATACCCTCTTTAATTCTCCCTCTCTCTCTCTCTTCTTAAATCTCCTTTCAAGCACTGTTGAAAGCTGAGATTAAAAAAGAAAATCGCTGCTGCGATTTTGGGGGTTTTCCGCTGCTGCCGCCAAAGAGAAAATCGGAGAAGGGGGGAGAAGCTCGGCCGCAAAACCCTAGGCGATGGGGGGGTTTTTATAGGCGGAGTTGATGAGCTGGCGACAGCCTGTCGCCAGCGGCCCACGGACGCGATGTTGGGGGCAAACGCCGAGGTCGAAGAAAAACGCCAAGTTCGAGTTCAAACGCCGAGATCGGAATCCCCTCAAACGCGAGCTTGCCTGCTCGAGCTCCACCTGAGGCCGCGCCTGGAGATCGCCGTCGACTTTGTCTGAGTCGACGTCCACGCTCGCCTGCGACATCCTTGAGCTCGCCGGAGCTCTTCGTAGGTGGAGGTTGGTATCCACCCCCAACCTAACAATCTCCCACTTGGAGACCAAACCGACGTCAACAGACTATCCCATCAAACTCCTCTCCAGTGTGGCTCCGCCCTCATCATCTATGCATGAAGACCAACTGAAGTTGCGCACAACTCCAGTTTCTGAACAGTCACCGTCTTTGTTAACATGTCTGCTGGATTCTTACTTCCTGGAATCTTCTCCAGTTTCAACACGTCATCTTCCAACAGGGATCTGATGAAGTGGTACCGAAGCGCAATATGCTCCGTTCTAGAATGAAATGCTGAATTCTTCGCCAAGTGTATTGCACTCTGGCTATCACTGTGCAAAACATTCTTCTCCTGTTTGAATCCCAGCTCTGTCAACAAACCCTGAAGCCATATCATCTCTTTACTGGCTTCAGTCACTGCAACATACTCAGCTTCTGTAGTGGATAGGGTAACGATCTTCTGTACCTGTGACATCCAACTAACAGCTGTAGTTCCGACGGTGAATACATAGCCGGTGGTGCTTCTTCGGTGATCAACTTCGCCGCCGAAGTCTGCATCTACGTACCCTTGCACTTCTACCTCTCCCTTACCAAAGTGCAAACACTATTGTGTGGTGCCTCGTAGATATCTCAGAATCCACTTGACCGCTTCCCAATGAGCTTTTCCTGGATTCGACATAAACTGGCTGACCACTCCCACTGCATGGCCAATGTCTGGTCTCGTACAGACCATTGTCGATAGACGAAAATGGTTGGCCAAGGGTGTGCTCACAGGCTTGGCGTCGCCCATGTTGAATCTCTGCAAAACACGGTTGATGTACTCCGTCTAAGATAACTGCAAGAGATCTCTCTTCTTATCTCTCGTGATTTGCATTCCAATGATCTTTTTCGCTGGACCCAAGTCCTTCATGTCAAACTCTTTTGACAACTGCTGCTTCAAACTCTTGATATCCTCCATATCTGCTCCTACAACCGACATATCATCAACATACAGCAGTAGGATGATATAGCTGGATTGATATCTTTTGAAGTAGCAACAGTGGTCGGCGTTGCACTTCTGGAAACCTTCCTTGTGCATGAAGCCGTCAAACTTCTTGTACCACTGTCTTGGGGCTTGTTTTAGGCCATACAAGCTCTTCTTGAGTCTGCACACCAGGTTCTTCTTCTTTTCTTCTGAGAAACCTTCTGGTTGGTGCATGTATATCTCCTCTTCTAGATCTCCATGAAGAAACACCATCTTCACGTCCAACTGCTCAAGATGAAGATCTTCAATTACTACAATACTCATCACGGTCCTGATAGTATTTAGCTTCACCACAGGAGCGAAAATATCGGTGTAGTCAATTCATTCCTTCTGTTGGAAACATTTGACAACCAATCGGGATTTATATCTCCTGGAACCATCCTACTCCTCTTTCACCCGGTACACCCATTTGTTGTGGAGTGTCTTCTTACCCGTGGGCAACTCAGCTAGTTCTCACATCTGGTTTGAGATGAGGGACTTCATCTCATCTTTCATGGTAAGCTCCCACTTGCTCGCATCTCCACGCTGACAAGCTTCATCAAAGCTTTCAGGCTCCCCACCATCACAACAGATAGTTCATATATCTCCTGTTGGGTACAGGAGGACGAGAATATCTTCTTAATATCGGAGCTGGTGCGTCGGGCTCCTGCGCATCATCTTGTCCAACAGGCTCTTCTGGCTGAGGATCTTTTGTATTGGGTTCTTCCGAGAGGTTACTCGGGACATCATCTGCATCTATAAATGTGGACTCGCTCTCTGAGTCGTCAGTCTTGTGCATGTCCTTGTACATCATCTTCTCGTTGAATATCACATCTCTGCTCCTGATCACCTTCTTGTTTTCGTTGTCCCAAATACGGTAGCCGAACTCATCTTCACCATAGCCGATGAAAGTACATTTTCTTTGACTTAGGATCAAGCTTATTCCTACCTTGATCACTAATGTGCACGTAAGCTACACAACTGAAAACTTTAAGATGTGAGAGTTTTACCTCTTTTCCGCACCATACCTCCTCTGGTATTCTGTGCTCCAATGGAACCGATGGACCTCGGTTGATCAAGTAAGCTGCTGTGTTGACCGCTTCTGCCCAGAACTGCTTCGGTAGGCCTGACTGTACTCGAATGCTTCTGGCTCTCTCTGTCAACGTTCGGTTCATCCGCTCAGCTACACCATTTTGCTGAGGCGTGCCGGGCACGGTTCTTTCCATTCTGATCCCGTGCTCATAGCAGAACTTCTTGAATCCGGTGTCTTCATATTCATCGCCATTGTCGGTCCTGAGCTTCTTTATTCTCAGACCGGTCTCATTTTCGACCATAGCTTTCCATCTCCTGAAAGCCTCAAATACTTCTGACTTATGCTTCAGAAAGTAGACCCACACTTTCCGAGAGTGATCATCGATAAAAGTCACGAAGTAATGTTTTCCACTAATGGACGCGGTGGTTGTTGGTCCTCAAACATCTGAGTGAACGAGCTCTAGCTTCTCTTTCCTGGGGATTCTGCCACTCATCTGAAAGCTGACTCTCTTCTGCTTTCTGAATATGCATTCTTCACACATATCCATCTCCACTGACTACAGTCCTGGGAGTTTTTCCTTTGTGTGCATGATTTTCATCCCCTTCTCACTCATATGACCGAGTCTCTGGTGCCACAGCTTTGAAATTTCATTGCCTGCTGCAACTGAGATCAAAAACATGCACCTGCTGTCATATATAGGGTACCAGTCTTTCTGCCTCGGGCAATCGTCATTGCGCCCTTTGAGATCTTCCAATCATCTCCATGGAAGGTCGTGGTATATCCTTCGCCAGCCAACTGGCCTACGGATATTAAATTCTTTCTCAGGTCGGGAATATGCCTGACATCCTTCAGCTCCCATACTGACCCGTTCAACTTAATTTTCACCACGCCTTTGCCCACAATAGCACATGGTTGATCATCACCAAGATATACGTATCCAAGATTTCCGGGGGTATACTTCTCGAAGAATTCTTTCTGAGAGGTAGCATGGAACGACGCTCCTGAATCTAACACCCAAGATTCCTCCTTGCTCTCCAAAGAGCATATCAATGCGTCGTCTCCTCCTGAAGTGGAGGTGACATTCACCTCTGCCTTCGCCTCCTTCTCCTTCTGTGCACTCTTGCACTGATTCTTGTAATGCCCGGTCTTTCCACAATTCCAACACTCGATAGCCTTCGAGCTGTTGCTTGGATTCCTTGATTTGGACCTCCTGTCCTTTGATCTACCTCTGAAGTTTGATTTTCCTCGTCCGTTTCCTCTGGAGTTCATTGAGGTGTTGTGCTACTGACGCGCCTTCCGCCATTTTCAGATTGAATAACCGCCGCATCAAATAAACTTTATTCGCGGCTGATGGCTTCTCATACATGTTTGAGAGAGCTGCCATAAGACCTGTCGTGGTCTTCTCCTTTGCTATGTTGAACGCAACATTGCGAGTCAACTTCAATCTGATAACTCCGAGGGCTTGTCTATCTAGAAGGTTCCACTCATTTGCCTTCATAGAATCTGGCTTCTTCCCCGATAGTGGTTGATACAGATTTTTCTGATACAGATAATTCTCTATCTGTATTTTTCAGAATCCGAAATCTGTTCCATCAAATTTCTCAAGTCTCATTTTTGCCTCATCTGCGGCCATGGCTCCCACTTGAATCTGACTTCCTCTAGATCGTTTCACGCTCTAATACCAGTTGTTGGGAATTTAACGTTGAAACCCCTAATGCAACAGAAACACAGAATAGAAAAAGTACACCAAGATTTAACGAGGTTCGGCAACTGCCTACGTCCTCGGGAGCCACACAGTCAATTTCTTATTAATCAAACAAGAAATTATAATTAAAGAGCAAATCCTAAACTGAGATTTCTCAAATGAACACTGTAGCTACAGTGTTAATAATTAAAGGGTATGTACCCTTTCAATTCTCACTTGAGAATAAATGAAGTCCATAATAAATACCCTCTTTAATTCTCCCTCTCTCTCTCTCTTCTTAAATCTCCTTTCAAGCACTGTTGAAAGCTGAGATTAAAAAAGAAAATCGCTGCTGCGATTTAGGGGGTTTTCCGCTGTTGCCGCCAGAGAGAAAATCGGAGAAGGGGGGAGAAGCTCGGCCGCAAAACCCTAGGCGATGGGGTTTTTTTATAGGCGGAGTTGATGAGCTTGCGACAGCCTGTCGCCAGCGGCCCACGGATGCGATGTTGGGGGCAAACGCCGAGGTCGAAGAAAAACGCCAAGTTCGAGTTCAAACGTCGAGATCAGAATCCCCTCAAACGCGAGCTTGCCTACTCGAGCTCCACCTGAGGCCGCGCCTGGAGATCGCCGTCGAATTCGTCTGAGTCGACGTCCACGCTCGCCTGCGACATCCTTGAGCTCGCCGGAGCTCTTCGTCGGCGGAGGTTGGTATCCACCCCCAACCTAACACATAAGTCGTATCATCATTTGTCCAAGTTACTATCTAATTAGATTTAATTTCTTCCGAGTAAAAACAGTTTTAATTGATTCGTTTTTTTTATTCAACCCGAATTTATATTTTTAAATGCATCGTCACCTTTGCCAACAAATTTGGCTCGAGGTCGTAAAATGGTGCGATTTATGCCAACGGACCATACATAAAAACTCTTAGGTGAGGATTCGCAAGTCATCAATCATTCACATCACTGGCGGCCTTCTATATATTCTCGTGTGTAATTATACTAGACTGTGTTGGTAATGTTAATGATTTGAATGGCATATCATTGCCCATTTTCAGATTGACTAAACCTTGGGAATTTCATGAAATGATGCCTTGCTACGTGACGTTGCACCATGAGTTGCTAGTTCCCAGGAAATGTACCCATCTTTGCCTAGTGAAGAAAAAGATTCTTTTGTTGCTTTCAATTTCACCAAAGCCCGAGGCTCTGAGCTTTTGCTCTCCAAGAAATTATCTACACTTCAGTACTGTCGTCCTCTGTGCCATTAAATTAAAGTAAGCTTTTGCTGGGCAGTGAAGAAAGAGAATTTGGAGTTCGGCTTGTTTGTTTCGAAAAAAAAACCGAAAGAGGGGGAAATGGGGGAAAATAAGGTGAATTTTGATATTTTCCTTCACTTTCAGAGGTTTGGGTCGTCAAAGCTATAACCGAAAGTGGGGGAGAAAATGAGTTGTCATCATATTATTGATTGATGTGAGTAATTTTTGATGTTTAATTTCCTCCACTTTCCTTGTTTAGGTTCTTTTCTTGTGTTTGGTTCATTCTTAAAAGTGGGGGAAAATAGATGAGATGAGATGAGTTGTTATTATATTATTGAATGATGTGACACATACTTAGAAAAATCAGTTTCCTTGTTTTTTTGGAGGAAAGTGATGAAAGAAAATTTTAATGAGATGTGATGAGTTGTCACCATATTATTGAATGATGTGAGTAATTTTTAAAGATGATAGAAAATGAAGAAAATTTGGGGAAAGTGAGTTAGATGAGTTGATTGATGTGACTTATTTCTTGTGTTTTATTTATTTTTAAAAGTATGAAATAAGATGTGATGAGATTAGTTGTCACAATATTATTAAAGGAAAATGGAGAAAGTAAAGGAAAGTGGGTTTTGGAAAGTGGAGGAAAATGGGTTTTGGATTCTGGGGGAAACGAAACAAACAACCCCTGAAGATAAAACAAGATAAAATATATTCTTCTTGGAACTCTCATGCTTCCCTTAATTTGATCTATATGTGTTCCCTTCTTTTTCATTTTTGGAGTTTTTAACTTTTGAGGTATTTCGCTCACCTCAATCAAGTGTATATAATATAAGAATTAAAAATATATTCTTCTTGGAACTCTCATGCTTCCCTTAATTTGATCTATATGTGTTCCCTTCTTTTTCATTTTTGGAGTTTTTAACTTTTGAGGTATTTCGCTCACCTCAATCAAGTGTATATAATATAAGAATTATAGAGAAACAGGCCTGACGGGAGCAGTCGTGTAAACACTGCCCTAGAAGATTGAGGACCCGCCTATCGCCCTGGCGCAGATGATCCCTTCTCCCCTAGCGGTAAAAACCCCCGGAAACGGCCCGGCCTCTGCACTCGGGCGAGAGTGCAGAGCTTCAGCTCAGATGAAGAAGTTGCCCATAAAGTAAAACTAAAGTATAGATGAAAATGATATGTAGAGGAAAAAAGAAAACAAGATAAGTTTTCCACAATTTTCTTCATGTTTCTTGAGCTCAACATATGTTGTTTATATAGGGGTTGAAAAGAGCCGTTACAAAATCCCTCAATAAATTTCGTAACGTTCGTCATAATGTATAGTCATTATGCCCATTTTAATTACAAATTAAAACATATTAAAACATATTTTAATTGCATATTTTAATTACAAAATTTATTAGAATTCATTAAGGCAAAATTGCATTTTCTTTAAAAATATCCAACAGTCCCCCCAAAAGGCAATATTGACTGAAAACTTAAAAATCAATAAATAAATTAATAAATCACAAAATGAAAATAGGTTGGGCAACCTATTGTATCGTGAATTCGGGAAAGGTAGCTTTCGGCTTTGAACCTTTCCTTAGTGAGTTCATCGCCACCTGAGGGACATAATGGACTAGGCCTTGAATTAGGCCCCTTTAATCAGGTATTGATAAAAACACACACAATACGCTTCATCTATTGAGCAAAGCGGGTTGAGCGTTAAAGGCCATGCTCACAAAAAACCGACTCATGAGAGTTTCTAGGGGTTAGCCCAGCCCCCCCTAACCGCGGCCATCACGGTTCCTCTCACGTAGGTAAGTCCTCAAAGGGTACTACAGCTGTTTATTTAATACCCCCCACAATACACGCGTTGGACTTATTAAGAGTAAAACTCAGCCTAGCCAGCTGTATCATAAGAGCATCGTCATCATAGAGAAGGGGTAGTAGCAAATGCTACATAATGATATATAAATATATCTAGGTCGATGCTCCACACGAGAGTCACTTGTCCAGCTTGTTTCTACCACATTGAACCGACATTGGGACTACGTCTCCAAATAAGGGTTGGGTTGCCGCTGTCAGTGACCTCATCTATGGGCTTAACCCCATCTCCCTCGATGAATCCAGAACCACACTCCTGGATAATCCCTTAGTCAAAGGGTCAGCAAGATTTTTCTCAGACTTTACAAAGTCCAAGATCACAACTTTGCCTAATAGGCGTTGTACAGACTTATATCTTATTTGAATATGTCTGTTATGTTTTTTATTTACATGTACTTGCTTTAGAAGCTCGATGGTAGATCTAGAATCAGAGTGAATGGAAATAGGAGGAGAGGGTTTAGGGACCAAAGGAAGTTCAGATAGAAGATCTTTTAACCATTCGGCTTCTGTGCAAGTAGTATCAAGAGCAATTAGCTCAGATTCCATGGTGCTCCTGGCAATTATTGTTTGCTTACATGATTTCCAGGATACAGCAGCACCACCAAAAAGAAATACATATCCAGATGTAGACTTTACACTGTTGGAATCCGTGACCCAATTGGCGTCACTATACCCTTCTATAGCATCAGGGTAACCAGTGTAAGTCAAGCAATAGTCAATTGTGCCTTTTAGAACATTTATTGCAATATCCATCATAACGCAATAAAAGAGATGAACTTTACATTTGAAGATTTGAAGTATAATCCACCATATAAAATAGAATTTTAAAAAATGCACCTCTTTGATTTGGTTCGCTCATATATTGATCATTTATCATTAGGCAATATATGATGCACGAAGCGTAATTAAATAAATGCATATGAATTATTCTCATAATTCCGGTCCTCTTATTCCAAACCAAAAACTCCTAAAGTGAAAAGATTAAAGTTTTACCCGGGTAGTTAGCCAGGTAAGGATAGTAATAGAGGTTGATCAAAGATCAATTAAGTACCTCGTTCCTTACAGAGCGCATTACGCAACCCTTAAACCTTGCCTTAGACACCAACTAATCCAAGAAAACTTGAATCGGTTCACTCAATGAGTTTTTGTTCCTTAACAGTATATAGAAACTTATTTTCCGCAAGCATTTAATTTGCCTAGCAATTATACTGCAAACATATGTTGGATAAGGCCGATGAGGGGTTTACCTATTGATGTTCGAACCTCATGATTTTCATGTCTTGAGAGTAAAAACTCATCTGCTGCAGACAACTGCTACAGAAGTTGCTGAACAAATTTGCATTCACTTTTACCACCTTCTGTACTAAGCTTATTAGATGCATAAACACTCCAAAGTATGGAATTATTAATAGACGGCACCATATTGATAGATTAAAGAAATGAAAGCATTAACTATATGTAAATGAAATTTCCCAAATTTAAACATCAAATACATGATACATGTTAGCAAATTGATGATGACTCATACAAAAATAATTACCAAAATAATTAGCAATATGCAGAAGGTGCACATGACACATGTAATTATCATTCACCTTCATCCCTTAAAATAAACATATCCAACAAAAATCAAATCCATTCGAATCTCATCAAAAATGAGATAACTGAATGTTATGTCAGTGAAGTTGCTCATGAACTAATTATAGAGTAATACATCATGTCATTGGATACCAATCAAATTTCCTCGTGGAGACATTTGTTCTGCATAATCCTACAAGTCAGAGGGCTAAAGATTTGTTAAATGTAGACTTGCTTATCGGGAGTGTTGACTTAATCTTGTTTAACAAAACAACCATAGAAGGGTCTACATTTAGAATCCTATACAAGGCTATAAAGATGATGCAGAGAAATTAACTTTTCTCCAGCACAATACTGATACAAAAATCATAATAATACTTTGAGTATATAGTTTAAAAAAAATCAGAATTATGGTGTAACTAGTGCATGACTATACTTATTGCACTGGTGTCCTGATGGTTAATATTAACATACTGAACAACGATAAAGATATATTCAATGTCCAGAGTTCATACTCTTACAAAAGAAGACCTCTGGTTAATTGTAATTAAAATTAATTAGCAGAAATATTTTTAATGAACAGTAACGAAATAGTTTTCTCGGTGAACAGTAAACAGATTTTTAATGAACAAGGAAAATGATTCTCTATGTAAGCAGAAAGAAGTATATATATTTCGGATTTAAATCAAAAGCTATAAACATCTCAATCTTCTAGATTGTCGGGAATTTATCAAATAATTAAGATTATAGCATGCAGATAAATCCGAAAAAATAAACAATTAAAACTGGCCTGATCGGGAGTAGTCGTGTATTCATTGCCCTAGAAGATTGAGGACCCGCCTATCGCCCTGGCGCAGATGATCCCTTCTCCCCTAGCGGTAAAAACCCCCGGAAACGGCCCGGCCTCTGCACTCGGGCGAGAGTGCAGAGCTTCAGCTCAGATGAAGAAGTTGCCCATAAAGTAAAACTAAAGTATAGATGAAAATGATATGTAGAGGAAAAAAGAAAACAAGATAAGTTTTCCACAATTTTCTTCATGTTTCTTGAGCTCAACATATGTTGTTTATATAGGGGTTGAAAAGAGCCGTTACAAAATCCCTCAATAAATTTCGTAACGTTCGTCATAATGTATAGTCATTATGCCCATTTTAATTACAAATTAAAACATATTAAAACATATTTTAATTGCATATTTTAATTACAAAATTTATTAGAATTCATTAAGGCAAAATTGCATTTTCTTTAAAAATATCCAACAGTTTTTTTCTTAGAAATTCCCTTTAAAGGTTATTGTTTATGAACCATAATTAATTAAAGTCAGTTTATATATAAATTGTGTTGCAATTAACCACATCCTACTCAAAAGTTTCACTAAAAAATCAAAAACTCACATTCAAGGCATATGACTTATCTTGTTAACGTTTAGGTCTAGTTAAGATACAAGTCATGTACTTTGAACACAAATTATTTAAAGTTGTATTTAATTTTTTTTAGTGAAGATTTGACTGCAAGGTGGTTGATCGTAACATAACTCCACTTTAAAGGAGATATACATATAAATTGTTATTTAAAAGTGTTTTTCTATAATTACTCTATTTCAAGGTGGTTTCTAGTAACCCCCCAAAAAAAAGAAAAGAAACTTAAAGAACTGGGACGTTATTCTATAATTAATTGATTGTCTTTAATTCAATTTAGTGATGGATAGCTTCTTCCTTGTTTTTTTTTTTTTTTTTTTTTTTTTTTTTTTTGGGAAAATTTTTTTTTGCTTGGGAAAATAGCCATGGATGTGATACTTAAACAAAATCTCTTGTAGACATCTTCTTAATTTTAAGATTTCGACCTCACAATCTCTTTGTAATATGCTTCTAATTTTATATTTCCAATATACAGTTGAACGCCTCTCAATTGGTCATATTAATCAAGTCAATTTTTAGTGTATAAACGTATAATTAATCTTCAATACTCTGCATAGTTCATCAAGACGATAATAGAACTGTTTCTAGAATCTTGATTTAAAGCCAGTCATTAGTCTATTCGGAACAACTGATTATAGTAATAGTATTATACATACAGTTTAGCGTCCATGTACAAAAACATCAATCAACTTGAGAGGATATTGTCAAAGAGGGTTAAGCACCGGTAATGATCTCTTTCTCAAAGAGGTTTTTCAGTTTGATTTTTTTTAATGAAAACATTGATTTAGTTAGAGTTGTCATTAAACAAATGAGACCTAGTACAAGTGCTCTTAATCCACAAAAGAAGTGCTTCAGAGGCTACATTAGAGTACTTAATTAGGTATATTCTTCAATTCTTATAATAGTTCTACCTAAAGCATATAATTACCAAAGCATTATTCTTCCATGTAAGAAGTCAAATTTGATTCTCGTTATCTTTAATGAGGGTACTTGAAGGAGAATTTATTTTTTCCTTCTGATAATTGTTAAGATGACACATTTGTGTGTGGACTAGACGAATATATGCAATCACAGAGGGGTGCAGTGCATTTGTGTTGTGGGCGCGGAAGCCATTAAACCTATGTGCTTCGAGAAACCAAACCAAATAAACGGCCCAAACAAACCAAAAATAACGGCACAAACACAAACAACTAATTTTAACGTGGTTCGGCAAATTGCCTACGTCCACGGGACAAGAAGGGGATGAGGTTTTCACTAATATCGAAGAAGAGTACAAACTGAGATTACAAATCACTCGAACTCACCAATTAATCTCACCAACAAATCTCTAATTCTCTCCAAATAAAACCCTAACCAATAGCTCAGAAAATACCTCTTTTCTGTGCTCCAAATATCCCAAATTCACTGCTCAAAACCCTCAAAATTGTGTTCCTATTTATATCAAAACAGAAACCCAAACATAATCCAAATAGGAACTCAAACTGTGCAGAAAACCTGACATAAGTCGACTTATCATGCTCTATAAGTCGACTTGGCAGAGCAAAAAAACAACAACCGGAGAACAGATCATAAGTCGACTTAACAGTCCTGATAAGTCGACTTGCCAGAGCCCAAAACAAAAATTTCAGAACAGAACGTAAGTCGACCCGTGCACAGACACAAGTCAAATTACCATAAGTAGACTTATGCATGTGCATGAACTGACTTATGACACAAAATCTGGATTTTTTTTCAGATTTCTCCACAATTTGTACCTTAGCAAAGAAAGAATGCATGCGATGTTGGATTTAATCTAATAAATCTAATTATGGGCACATATGATTAATCAATGTGTATTGCTATCTTTCAGGATAACCCACTAAAGTGATCAATTAATTTGGGTTAATTGGGTATTTAAATAAGTCATGGGGTTATATGT
The DNA here is from genome assembly GCF_001876935.1 of Asparagus officinalis. Taxonomy (NCBI): domain Eukaryota; kingdom Viridiplantae; phylum Streptophyta; class Magnoliopsida; order Asparagales; family Asparagaceae; genus Asparagus; species Asparagus officinalis. Next base: position 24,086,207 of record NC_033796.1, read on the forward strand.
GCAGATACCAGGTTGTAATTGTAATTTGTTGAGGGGCCAAATTACAAATGTACAACATCTATAAATAAGGGGTTATGGTCCCTAACCTAGGGTTACATTCTCTAATTCTCTACACCCCCATCTAGTAAGAGAAATTCGGATTTAGAGGAACCCTAAGGTTAGAAGATCATCAAAAACCCAAATCAAGTTTTCTTCTATGGATTCACGTATAAGCTTCCGCTCATTTATGATTCTTGTTAATCTCTTTGAATTAATCATGGTTATATGGTTTTAGATCTCAAGTTTTGGTTTAGATCTAACAAGTGGTATCAGAGCCACATTGATTAATTCTTAGGGATTTAAGTTTTATTGGGTTTTTTGATCTTAAATCTCTGGTTAAAGATTCAGTTTTGTTTTTCGGATAAACAGTAAATTTTTTGTTCGGATGAACAGTAACGAAAATTTTTCGGGTGAACAGTAAAGTTTTTTGTTCGGATGAACAGTAACGAAAATTTTTCGGGTGAACGGTAAAGTTTTTTCATATGAACAGTAACTGAAAAATCGTCGGTGAACAGTACATTTTTGGAATTTTTTGGCTTTTTCGGCGGTTTTTTCTTGGATCTGGATCAAGAAAACTCATTTTTTGATTCTAGATCTGTTTTTTTTTATTTAATGGCGGGGGGGTTTGCTCGTTCTAAGGTGAGCCTCGCGCTCAGTTCTAAGGTGAGCCTCGCGCTCAGTTTTCAGTCGAACCTCGCGTTCGTGCTTCAGTTGAACCTCGCGTTCGTGCTTCAGTCGAACCTCGCGTTCGTGCTTCAGTCGAACCTCGCGTTCGTGCTTCAGTCGAACCTCGCGTTCGTGCTTCAGTCGAACCTCGCGTTCCGTACTTCAGTCGAACCTCGCGTTCATCTTTTTTAACGAACCTCGCGTTCGTTCTCAAGTTGAACCTCGCGTTCATTTTTCAAACGAACCTCGCGTTCATTCTCAAACGAACCTCGCGTTCGTGCTTAAGTGAATCTCGTACTCAATACAGTCGAACCTCGCGTTCGAAGTCAAGCGAACTCCGTGTTCACTATGGTTAAGCCTCAGTTTTTCATGGGTCCACTTTGGTATACTTAATTTATTCAATTAAGTTATGGGCCCTAATTAAGCTCTGAGACCCCAATTAAGTTTTTTGGAAATTTAGTTGATTTAAATTAAAACCTTTTAATTTAAATCTAATTTGGTTTTTAATCAATTATTTAATTCAAATATTATGACACTAAGGAATTAAGGTTGTCTCTCACTCCAATTGATTAATTGAAACAAGAAGTTGCCAAAGTAACCTCTCTTGTGTAGATTGTTCATGAGGAATGTGAGATGTTTGTGTGTATGCTTTCGTGTAAATATTTAATCGGCCCAAAGGAAGGTTAATATTTATTTAGACTGTATACACATCTGCGATGATAAGCGTGTGACAATTATAAGGTTTACATGTGAATAATGAATCGATCCAAAGATAGTTTCATTATTTGACATGAGTTATTGTCAATGTTTGATCATTGCAACAATGTATCACTTACAAGTTAATATTACTGTCCAAAGACTTGATATTAATGTTGTGCCCGATATCTTGGATGGGGATTGTCATTATTTGAATTTTATTGATTATGGTTATTGATGTAAGCATTTTTGTTTTATTTCAGCTAATGCATCTGCTGCAACAATTTCTACTAATATCAACTCAATTCCCATGCTAAATGGGATAAATTTCAAGGTTTGGAAAGAGAACATATTAATTGTTCTTGGCTGCATGGATCTTGACTATGCATTAAGAACTGAACAACCCCAACCTCTCAATGCGGAAAGCACTCTTGATGCAGAGAAGGAGCATGAGAAGTGGGAGCGTTCAAATCGCATGAGTCTTATGATCATTAAGCGCAGCGTTCCGGAAGCCTTCAGGGGCATAGAATCCGAAGGGATTACTAAGGCTAAAGATTTCCTTGCCGAAATTGAGAAGCGTTTTGCGAAAAACGATAAGGTAGAAACAAGCACGCTTTTAGCTCGCTTGATTTCGATGAAGTATAAGGGCAAGGGAAACATCAGGGAGTACATTATGGAAATGTCTCATATTGCTTCAAAACTTAAGGTACTTAAACTCGATCTTTGTGATGAGTTATTAGTGCATCTGGTTCTGTTGTCTCTTCCTGCACAGTGACGAGTTATTAGTGCATCTGGTTTTGTTGTCTCTTCCTGCACAGTTTAACCAATTTAAGGTCAGTTATAACTGTCAAAAGGAGAAATGGACTCTAAATGAGCTCATTTCATACTGTGTGCAAGAAGAAGACAGGTTGAAGCAAGATAAGACAGAAAGTGATCATTTGGCCTATGCCTCTAAGGATAAGGGTAAGAAAATGAAGAATGATAAGGAAGCTGCTAAGGGTCCAGTTGAGAAGAAACAACATAAGGATAATCAGGGTTGTTTCTTCTGTAAGAAGCCTGGACATGTAAAGAAGGACTGTACAAAATATCACGCCTGGCGTGATAATAAGGGTACGTTCCTTGCTTTGGTCTGTTCTGAGGTTAATTTAGCTTCAGTACCTAGAAACACTTGGTGGTTAGACTCTGGTGCTACTACTCACATAAGTGTTTCTATGCAGGGTTGCCTGAGCTACCGAAAGCCAAGTGATGTTGAAAGACACATCTTTGTGGGCGACGGACAATCGGTAGATGTGGAAGCAATTGGGCACTTTAGGTTGTTGTTAGGAACTGGTTATTATTTGGATTTAAAAGATACTTTTGTAGTACCGTCTTTTAGACGGAATTTGGTTTCTGTTTCTGTATTGGACAAATCAGGTTATTCTTGTTCATTTGGAAACAGTCAATTCAGTTTATCTTTTAATTCAAATGTTGTGGGAACCGGTTACTTGAGTATTTATGACAACCTATATTTGCTTGATACAATTGCTTCTTACAATGAATCCTTGCATGTGGAATCACGTGGTACTAAGCGTAAATTAAATAAGGAAAATTCGGCGACATTATGGCATAAGCGCTTAGGTCATATCTCAAAAGGTAGAGTTGAGCGTCTTGTGTCTGATGGCATTTTGGATTCCCTTGATTTTTCGGACTTCGACGTATGTGTTGAATGTATCAAGGGAAAACAGACCAAAGTGAAGAGATTAGGTGCCAACAGATCTTCGGATGTCTTAGAATTGATACATACGGATATTTGTGGGCCATTCCCTACGGAATCCTGGAATGGTCAACAATATTTTATATCATTCATAGACGATTACTCACGTTATGGGCACCTATATCTTATTCATGAAAAATCTGAGTCTCTGGACATGTTCAAAGCCTATAAAGCTGAAGTTGAGAATCAACTCAACAGAAGAATTAAAACCGTCAGATCTGATCGTGGTGGTGAGTACTACGGTAGATATGATGGTTCAGGTGAACAACGTCCAGGACCATTTGCTAGATACCTAGAGGAATGCGGTATCGTCCCACAGTACACTATGCCGGGTTCACCTAGCATGAATGGTGTAGCTGAAAGACGAAACAGGACTCTTAAGGATATGGTAAGAAGTATGATTGCTCATTCTTCTTTACCAGAGTCACTCTGGGGAGAAGCACTTAAGACAGCAGCTTACATTCTGAATAGAGTACCAAGTAAAGCAGTTGCTAAAACACCTTATGAGCTTTGGACTGGTCGAAAGCCCAGTTTAAAGCATTTACATATTTGGGGATGTCCAGCTGAGGCAAGGCCTTATAGGCCAAATGAAAAGAAATTGGACTCCAAAACAGTTAGCAGCTACTTTATTGGGTACCCTGATCGCTCTAGGGGCTATAAGTTTTATGATCCCACTATAAGGAATATTTTTGAGACGGGAACAACAACATTCTTTGAGGATGTTGAGTTTGGGGGGAGAAATAAGGTTAGAGACATTAGTTTTGAGGAGGAATTGGCTTCAGATCCAATCCATACAGTTACTTTTGACAATATTCAGGTTCCTATACCTGTTGTTGCTCAAGAAGTAAATCCGGAACCTCAAGATGATAATGTTGAACAACTCCCTGTTCCAGAAGAACAAACTCAACAACCTCAAGAACCAGTGCCATTAAGGAGATCCACGAGAGAAAGGAGAAATGCTATTCCGGATGATTATATTGTATTTCTCCAAGAACATGAGGAAAGTAGTGGAATGTTAGAAGATGATCCAATCAACTTCTCTCAGGCCATGAAAAGTTCTAACTCTCAACAGTGGATTGATGCCATGAATGAAGAGTACAAGTCTATGCAAGACAATAAGGTTTGGGAACTTGTCCCATTACCAGAAGGTGCAAAACCAATTGGTTGTAAATGGATTTTTAAAACCAAGCGGGATGCAAATGGTAATGTGGAGAGGTATAAGGCACGTCTTGTGGCTAAAGGCTATACTCAAAAGGAAGGCATTGATTATACAGAGACTTTCTCTCCGGTTTCATCGAAAGACTCTTTCAGAATAATCATGGCACTTGTTGCTCATTATGATCTTGAGTTACATCAGATGGATGTTAAGACTGCATTTCTCAATGGAGACATTGGTTCGAAAGACTCTTTCAGAATAATCATGGCACTTGTTGCTCATTATGATCTTGAGTTACATCAGATGGATGCTAAGACTGCATTTCTTAATGGAGACATTGATGAGATGATTTATATGGTGCAACCAGAAAACTTTGTATCAGGAGATCCAAAGAATATGGTTTGCAAATTAAGGAAATCCATCTATGGACTCAAGCAAGCTCCTCGTCAATGGTATCATAAGTTTCAACAAATAATTATCTCGTTCGGTTTTGAGATGAACATTGTTGATGACTGTGTATATCACAAGTTCAGTGGGAGTAAGTATATTTTTCTGGTTCTGTATGTGGATGACATCTTGCTTGCCACTAATGATATAGGCATGTTGCACGAAACCAAGAGATTTCTATCAAAGAATTTTGAGATGAAAGATCTTGGGGACGCCTCTTTTATATTAGGGATCCAGATACATCGAGATCGCTCTCGGGGTATTCTTGGATTATCACAAAAGAGCTATATCGATAAGGTACTTAAAAGGTTTGGCATGCAAGATTGCAGACCAGGTGACACCCCTGTTGCTAAAGGAGACAAGTTTAGTCTCAATCAGTGCCCTAAAGGTAACCTTGAAATTCAGGAAATGCAGAAGATTCCTTATGCTTCGGCTGTAGGAAGTCTAATGTATGCTCAGGTATGTACGCGTCCGGATATTGCGTACATTGTTGGGATGTTAGGCAGATACTTAAGCAACCCTGGTATGGATCATTGGATAGCAGTCAAAAGGGTTATGAGGTATCTTCAGAAAACAAAAGATTACATGCTCACATACAGAAAATCAGAGAAATTAGAGGTCATTGGGTATTCGGACTCTGATTTTGCTGGATGCCAAGATAGCAGGAAGTCTACATCAGGCTACATTTATATGTTAGCAGGAGGAGCTATATCATGGAAAAGTGTCAAACAAACACTAGTAGCTTCCTCCACTATGGCAGCAGAATTTGTAGCTTGCTATGAGGCATCCAATCAGGGAATATGGCTGTGAAATTTTTTCACGGGACTGCGCATTTTGGAAAATGTTGAAAGACCACTAAGGTTATATTGTGACAATAAATCTGCAGTAATGTATTCCAATAACAACAGGAGCTCAACTAAGTCAAAACATATTGACATTAAGTTCCTGGTTGTGAAAAAAAGGGTACAGAGTGGACAAATATCTATAGAGCACATTGGGACAAACTCTATGATAGCTGATCCTCTTACTAAGGGATTACCACCCAAGGTCTTTCATGAGCATACTGCTCATATGGGTGTGGTATTATTTGAGGATATTATATTTTAGTGAGAGTTTGTATTTGTGGTGCTTTATGTTTGGTTGTATTGTCTGATCAGAATAAAGTATTCAGTTAAGACACTCTGTTACATTATGTTTGGTTTTGACCTCACTAAAGGAGGACCAGTTGAAAATAGACATGTACTGATCACATTGCATGTAATTTTCATGCTGCACATCCATGATTGATCTATGTCGTTTGATTGTATTGGTATATGTGACCATTGATGGGTCGAGTCACGATAAATGTGACGAAGACCGCTTTGATCCTATATTGATATAGTCAATGGACGAGATTGTTCGGAAATACCTTTTCAGTAATAGCAATTTTGAGCTCATAAGGTTATACACAATTTAAGGAATCATATGGTGCCCAAGTGGGAGATTGTTGGATTTAATCTAATAAATCTAATTGTGGGCACATATGATTAATCAATGTGTATTGCTATCTTTCAGGATAACCCACTAAAGTGATCAATTAATTTGGGTTAATTGGGTATTTAAATAAGTCATTGGGTTATATGTGCAGATACCGGTTGTAATTGTAATTTGTTGATGGGCCAAATTACAAATGTACAACATCTATAAATAAGGGGTTATGGTCCCTAACCTAGGGTTACATTTTCTAATTCTCTACACCCCCATCTAGTAAGAGAAATTCGGATTTAGAGGAACCCTAAGGTTAGAATATCATCAAAAACCCAAATCAAGTTTTCTTCTATGGATTCAGGTATAAGTTTCCGCTCATTTATGATTCTTGTTAATCTCTTTGAATTAATCATGGCTATATGGTTTTAGATCTCAAGTTTTGGTTTAGATCTAACATGCGAGAGGAAAGGAATCATCTACATTTCCTAAGTTCTTCCTCAAGCCGCATGGAATGCTATATTCTGTTCTCAAATATTCTCCTATATACGTTGTTGTTGAATTAAGTAACCAGAGAGTTTCCTCTGTATTTGTTTTTATAGTGTCGTCGGAATAATTGAACCCTCTGAGTTTCAAAGAAACAATGACAGCCAATTTGATAAACAAAATGTTATTGGACAATAATTTTGTATGTAAATCGAGTGCAATGAACTTTAAGAGGGTCTAAGTCGCAATTAACCCTTAATCCTTTGGTTTAGATTGAACAAAGGTTAAGCTATGGAAACCCTCTATCTTTTCTCATTGAAGAGGGAGACCAACACAGGACTTGCCTGATCCGGTCCTAGTCCTACTCATAATGGCTATGCCAAGAGATCAGGAAACAAAACTCGTAAGCAACTCCTTAACTCTCAAAAGAAATCCTGTACGTACCTTATAAAACATTACAATCTCTATCCACCCACAAAGTTGTTTTAATGTAGGATTAGATTAAATGGATAGGTTCCAAGTTCTTAGTTATCGAGGATGGATTTTGATAGGTTAATTCAAAATCCAGACTACGATCTTAGGTTACTGAATCTATTGAATCTTGACCTTGCACTCCCAAAATTATCTACTTGTATTATAAGTAAAATTGAAGCCAATAAATGACTATTCTTGGAAGCTAGCTCCTTTATTTTTAGAGTTACGTCCTTGTTCTTCTTGAGCACATAGGAAACCAAAGTGGCATTGAAGTTTGTTGGATACTAATTTTTTTAATCAAATCTCACATGGGCTGCTGCAGAGCCGCCCATGTTTTCATTAATTAAATAAAGTGGTGGGCCCCACCGAAGAAAATTAGGACGTGGATCCACATGTATAGTAAAATAATATTATTTTATTAGTACATAGTATTTTCTCAAACGTTATAAATAGACCCTAAATCCTTCAAAAAATTTCATTCCAAAAACAACAATCAATATATATATATATATATATATATATATATATATATATATATTGTAAAATAGCTAGTGCTCGTAGGAACATTGTCTGGACCAAGAAGATCTTATAGATCAAGGAGATCTTTTGCTTTATAGATCGAGGAGATCTTGACAGTACTGGGTTGATGCACACCAGAGTACTGTATTGTTGTTCATGGAAGTAATTTGGCCTTGGGATCCTTACACCGAAGTAGGTCAAATATTGTTTTAAGCACAGCGTTTTACAAACGCACAGCAGCTGAGTTGAAAATTTTAAATTACTGCACTTCAGATTTCTTTTTAGTTTTTACTGCTTTATATCTGTATTATTTTAGATTTAACCACAGTCGCCAACAATCTTAAAGCAATATTCTGATTAACCATGGATCCTGCAAGGACTCTTGGAGTGGATTGTCTTAAGTTAGAGAACTTTGACGGATCCAACTTTAATGCATGGCGTCAGAAAGTTATCTTCGGAATGCAACTCTTAAAAATATACTATGTGGTCTCTGAGGAGAAACCCGACTCTGGAGAAGATTCTGAGTCTGAAGTCTCTTGGGCTAGAGATGATCACTTCTACAGGAGTTATCTCCTTAATTGCCTGGCCGATCATCTAGCAGATACTTACACCAACAAGCCTTCTGCAAAGAAAATCTGGAATGCTCTGGAGGACTAGTACAAGGATGAGGAGAAGCTTTCCAAATCTCATATCATCGACAAGTTTCTAGACCTCAAGTTCGAAGATGAAACTGAGGTTTTGCCTCAAGTCAAAGAGCTTAAAAAACTTGTTATAAAGCTGAAAGATGAAAAGATTAGTCTTTGTCAAACCTTTATTTTTGGTGCAATTGTCAACAAGCTTACTCCATCTTGGATGTTATTCTCCACTGATATTCGAAGAATAAAAAGACAGGTGACTCTGTCTGGTTTGAAAAGATTCATTCGGATCGAGGATGAGACTCGGACACACACGAAGAATAAGCTCATTGCTAAGTAGAAGGCATCTGCTAACATGGTGGTTGCTAACTCTGAGAAGGGTAATAATTCATCTTTCAACAAGAAGAAAAAGTTCTTTAACAAAAGGAAGAACCAGCATCCAAAGAACCAGAACATTCAGAAGAAGGAGTTCAACAATGTGACGCCCCTGTTTTCACACTTGGCTGCAGTCCAAGGTGAACCCAGAGATGTCAAACCTGTCATGCACCTCCACTGTGCAACAACATGTTTCACCAATCACAGTAATATCCTCTAGTGGAAACCAATATAAATGAAGGTACAAAACAGGCAAATAAGGGAAATAAATACTATAGACATGATACGGAAAGATATATCTCATAAATGAAATCATGTCCCAAATAAACTAAACTGGAATACAACTGATATACATCTAAAGTCTAAAATAACATGATATGTCTCAACATTCTATGATTAATGGTGTAATCCCCATATTTATCTGATCAACATAAAAATTATTAAAAATACAAATACGACAGATGCTAACGGACTTGATACTGTCTCAAAATAGTATTTCAGTCTCCGTTGTCAAAACGCAACAAAACTTTAATCACAGAACAGTCTTGACATTCTAAAATCAATGGCGTAAATTTCGTGCCCATCTGATTAATAGAAAAATGACTAAAAATAAAATAGAATCATTTTTCAGTAGACTCGCGATACCGAGGCAGAAATTGCGAATCGATCTCAAATCTATTCTAATCTAATCCATTCATCCCAGAATGATCACAAATCATAATAAAACTCATTTATTATCATTTATAATAATATTTTTAAAAAATTTTAGGGTTTTACATTCTTCCCCCCTTAAAAGAATTTCGTCCTCGAAATTCCGCAATTGTATCTTAGAGATTAATAATATGAGAAAAGCACATTGAGGGAATAATCCAGACAAGGAAACCCTCACATATACATCTCGTACCATTAATCTCTAGATATGAAACAAAAATATCTACACTTAACAATCTAGAATGCAAATACTCTCACTTAACCCCTAATTAAGCGAAACTAGTACGTCGGGTGAAAAATCCAAACAAGGAACCCCCCATATATATACCATGTGTTCCGAATGATTAGGAGCTAAGTGTTAATACCCTTATTCTAGCATTAAATATAAATATGACCATATAAATAATCATAAACACAAACAAGTCATAATCAATTAATTTTACCTGCTCAAACAGGTGTGGGTAGTCGTTATGCATATCCTCTTCGCGCTCCCAAGAAGCCTCCTCAGCTCCTTTCCAGTTCCATTGAACTTTAACTAAAGGAATCACCTTATTTCTTAATTAGTCTCTTGTCCTCTCTAGCAAGGATACAAATTGGCACCTCAATGGTGGACAAATCTGTCTGAATCTCGATCTCAGATGTATCAATCACCCTCTGTTGCTCCTCGTCGCGTAGGTGCTTCTTAAGCATCGACACATGAAATACATCGTGCACACTTGACATCGATGCTGGAAGATCTAGTCTATATGAAACCGCTCCAACACGCTTGGTAATCCGAAATGGTCCAACATATCTCGGGGAAAGTTTTCCTCGTCTTCCAAATCGCTTAACGCTCTTCATTGGTGATACTTTCAACATAACAAAATCTCCAACCTGAAACTCCAAAGGTCGTCGTCTTTGATCTGCGTAGCTCTTCTGCCGACTCTGAGCAGCAAGAATACGCTCCCTAATCAATGCTACCTTCTCAGCAGTCTGCCTCACTAGCTCTGGCCCAAGCAATAAGCTATCCTCCGGCTCTGCCCAACAAATCGGGGATCTACAGGGTCTCCTGTACAATGCCTCATACGGAGCCATACCAATCGTCGCTTGATAACTGTTGTTATAAGCGAACTCGATCAAAGGTATGTGGTCCTCCCAGCTACCCTAGAAGTCTAAAATGCAAGCCCGCAACATGTCCTCCAAGAATTGGTTTACTCTCTCCGTCTGCCCATCTGTCTGCGGGTGAAATATACTGATGTATGATAATCTGCTGCCAAACGAATCCTGAAAGCTCCTCCAAAAATGTGAAGTGAAAACCAAGCCTCGATCCGACACGATCGTCTCTGGAACTCCATGTAGTCGAACTATCTCCCGAATGAAGATTCTCGCATAAGTCTCGGCGGTGTAGGTAGTTCTCACTGGTATAAAATGTGCTGACTTTGTCAACCGATCAACTATCACCCAAACGGAATCATTCCCTTTCTTTGACCTCGGTAACCCCACAATGAAATCCATAGAGATACACGTCCATTTCCATTCCGGAATGGGTAAAGGCTGTAGGGTTCCTGCTGGTCTCTGATGTTCTGCCTTCACCTGCTGACAGGTAAAGCATCTAGCGACATATTCTGCTATCTCCTTACGCATGCCGCTCCACCAAAAGTGTCTCTTCAGGTCCTTGTACATCTTTGTTGTGCCTGGATGCACTGTGTACCTAGAACGATGCGCTTCATCAAGCAACTCATTCTTTAGCTCTGCACTAGCTGGCATAACTAATCTGCCTTTCATTCGAAGGCCTCCGTCTATTCCAACGGTCCAATCAGCTTTGGGCTCCTTGGAAATCTCCTCCTTTCGGGTTTGAATCCAAGAGTCCACTAGCTGAGTTTCGACCACTCTATTACTCCAAGATGACTGCACTGACATAGCTCCCAAAAATATGCTGCTCCCGTCGATCTCTGGCTTGAAATCAAACTGGCTAAGAGTGTAAAGATCTCGGTACAACGAACACCTCAAAGCCACAACCCGATGTCGACGCTTCCTGCTCAAAGCGTCAGCCACGACGTTCGCCTTCCCCAGATGATACTAAATCGTGAACTCGTAATTCTTGATGAACTCGACTCATCGCCGCTGCCTCTGGTTGAGTTCCTTCTGAGAAAATAGGTATTTCAGACTCTGGTGGTCTGTGAATAACTCGAATTGCACCCCGTACAGGTAATGTCTACATGTCTTCAGTGCGAAGACCACTGCTGCTAACTCCAAGTCGTGCGTGGGATAGTTCTGCTCATGCGTCCTTAACTGTCGAGAGGTATAAGCTACTACTCTCTGGGTCTGTATCAAAACACCTCCTAGGCCTGCTAATGACGCATCTGTGTAGACAACAAATGCCCTATCACTGCTCGGAATAGTCAGAACCGGTGTTGTAGTTAACTTTGTCTTTAATGTCTCAAAAGCTTTTTGTAGTTAACTTTGTCTTTAATGTCTCAAAAGCTTTCTGGCACTCTGTGCCCCAAATAAACTGTACACCCTTCTTCGTAAGGCGTGTAAGTGTTCTGGCACTCTGTGCCCCAAATAAACTGTACACCCTTCTTCGTAAGGCGTGTAAGTGGCGTCACAATCTTTGAGAAGTCCTGAATGAACTTCCTGTAATAGCCGGCTAAGCCTAAGAAACTACGGATCTCTGTGACGGTCTTTGGCGGCTCCCATTCTAGTACTGCCTCAACCTTCGCTGGATCTAGTGCAATGCCCTCTCTACTGATGACGTGACCTAAAAATCTAACCTCCGATAGCCAAAATTCGTACTTGCTGAACTTGGCATATAACTGATGCTCCTGCAAAGTCTGCAATGTCAATCGTAGATGCTGCTCGTGCTCTGCCTCCGATCTCGAATAGATAAGGATATCGTCAATAAATACAATCACGAACTGGTCCAAGTATGGACGGAAAACCCGGTTCATCAAATCCATGAATACTGCGGGTGCATTGGTCAGCCCAAATGGCATGACGAGAAATTCAAAGGACCCATATCGAGTCAGAAAGGCGGTCTTGGGAATATCCATCTCCCGAACCCGCAACTGATGATAGCCAGAACGAAGATCAATCTTAGAGAAATAATGCGCTCCTTGTAGCTGGTCGAACAAGTCATCAATCCTCAGTAATGGATACCTATTCCGGATGGTGACCTTGTTCAACTCACGATAATCGATACATAATCGCATACTACCGTCCTTCTTCTTCACGAAAAGGACTGGTGCTCCCCATGGAGAATGACTCCGACGAATAAAGCCTTGAGATAACAACTCATCCAACTGGGTCTGTAGCTCCCTCATCTCAGCAGGTGCCATACGATAGGGTGCTCGGGATATCGGTGCTGTGCCCAGCTGCAACTCGATGCAGAACTCAACCTCTCTCATAGGAGGTAATCCAGGTATGTCCTGAAAGACATCCTGATAAACTGAGACAACTCTAGTCTCGCAAAAATCAGCACTCTGGTCCCTCAGCATCACCTCCTCGACGTATTCCAGAAATAACTCCACATTCTGGTTACCCTATGAGATTGCTACTATCTATACAAACCCAACAAAAGCTCACAGGCTGACTATTTTAGCAAAACAATCGATACTAACATGGTAGGATGAAAGCCAATCCATACCGAGAATGACGTCGAAATCCGACATCCGCAACACGATCAGATCTATGAGAAACTCGAACTCATCTAAACTGATGATACATCTCCTACAGGTACACTCTAATAGTGATATTTATAGGAGTAGAGACTAATAACGGAACATCTATAGGATGTGCTTTAAGCTGAAGCCTATCCATGAAGGCATGAAAGATAAAAGAATGCGAAATTTTTAAATAAAACAAGGTCTAAGCTGGAATGGAAATTATGAAGAAAACTCCGCTCCCACCATGATCACACGATACGGCTGCATAAACTCTGCCGGTGGCTGGTGACTGTTGTACTGCTGGTGGTGGAACATACGAGACTATGTGTCTCTCAGGAATCTCCTGGACAACGCAAATCTGGCCTACTGGCCCCTCAATCCTCGGAATAACAGGTAGTGCCTCTATCCTCCGCTGCTGGCGTAATTGCGGTTCTGAGACTGCCGACCCTGACCTCTATCAAGCTGGCTTCCTGCTGGTGTACTGCGACAAGTCCTTCGCTCTCTGTCTGATCTTGTTACAATTGTAACATGTACCCCGAACTCTGGGTTGCTACGGCGCTCTCAAATCATATTGTGCTCCCTTCTTATACTGTCCTTGTTGATAGTGGTAAAAATCTTTACACCGTTGTTGGGGTTCTCTAGATCCCGCAATAGGCCCCTTGTCCTTGCCATCGTCACAATGCTGGTTTTGATTTCTTCATTAACTACAGGCATATCTCCCTCCTTCAATCGGACTAGCTCTAACTGCTTATCAATGAAGTAAATAAAATTCTCTCAAATAAGTGATATTTGCTGCTCCGGCAAAAATCTAAAGTCGTTGCTATCCTCCGGTGATGTCCTTTACGCTGATTACATCTAACTTCTGTTTTGTTACTGAGTCGACGTTAAGAAAATTTCACATATTTCTTTTATTTATAGGCTGCACATGAATCTGGTGTGCCCTAAAACTATGGTGCTCTCATTGTTTGATATCTTTCTCAATCTTACTAAGCCAAGCCTTCTACTCTGCGGCTCTATCAACAGCTGATTGTGGTGGTGGTGTACTCATTGGTATTACCTTTTCACTTGGCATGACGGGTACAATCGATGGTGGAACTCCTAAAAGTGGTACTGCAGACGGAAACAGATACTCCTCTTGCTCCTCAAGTGTTGCAAAAATCTTGCTGTAAACGGCGCCATGAAGTCGATCAGATACTGTAGAGTCTGTTGCGGCCCGGGCTCTGCTTGCCTAGCTCTCCGGGTACGAGTTTTACCTCGACCACGTCCTCTTCTCAAATTTTGAGATATACGCATATATCGTCCTCACTCATTCTAAGAAATTCTTATCGGACTCTATACATGAATCCTAGGAAACTCTATTCTACCTCCACGACTCAACACAGGATGATCCTAAGGATGCTGGAACTAGAGCTCTGATACCAACTGTGACGCCCCTGTTTTCACACTTGGCTGCAGTCCAAGGTGAACCCAGAGATGTCAAACCTGTCATGCACCTCCACTGTGCAACAACATGTTTCACCAATCACAGTAATATCCTCTAGTGGAAACCAATATAAATGAAGGTACAAAACAGGCAAATAAGGGAAATAAATATTATAGACATGATACGGAAAGATATATCTCATAAATGAAATCATGTCCCAAATAAACTAAACTGGAATACAACTGATATACATCTGGAGTCTAAAATAACATGATATGTCTCAACATGAATCGATTAGAAATCGTACTAAGGCATATTGCCTTAACAATATGAGTACAAACTCAAATGACTAAATGGAAACATAAGATCACTGTGGAGTCCATACTAGTAAAAATACGCGACGGTGACTATGCAAGAACTTCGTCACCCTGCGACTCTCCGATGCTCTGAGCCGCCTGAAATGAGAAATAAAATAAAAGAAAAAGAACAACAACAAGAGCGTCAGAGCGCTACAGCAAGTTCACCTCCATCCGCCCCTAGGGGAAGGGCTGCTAGATGATAAAGTGGAGGCTCTATCTATTAAGCATAGTCTACCTAGATTATTTTCCATGTATCTAATGGAATTAATATTTAGAAACTTACAACTCGAGACGTAGTACGTCGAGCGAAATAATCCAAACAAGGAAACCCTCATGTATATACCGTATGTCTCAGGTAGTAAATAACTAAATATTAACCCTGAACTAAGCAATCAAAATATAACTGGAAAGTAAAGCATCAGCATATGTATCTCGTGTACTCGTATAGCAAAGTATCTCAACAATGAGTAGAAACACTTTTGGCATCCGCCAAATACTCATGTAAATAGTTTATAATATTATCATTCTGAACTTCTTCCAACTCATCGCATCATCGCGCGGATCGACAAATAGGTATCATCGCATCATAGTGCGGATCGACAAATATGTATCATCGCATCATAGTGCGGATCGACATATAGGTATCATCGCATCACCGTGCGGATCGACAAATAGGTATCATCGCAGTCTCATTTGCGGTGTACTAACTCACAAGTAAATAGATCTCAATTCGTCATAATCCCCGTGGGATACTCAAATGCATATTTCGTCATATTCATGATTGTAAGTATAACATCGAGCGGCTCAAACTCCACGATCGTGTCACAAATGGCGCAAACAAACTCCAGAAAATAAAACTGGACCAAACTGTCCAGTAAATGATCAGGGTTACCAACCCCGACTATCTGCTGTATTAACTAATTGTGAATAGTAGCAGTACTTACTAATAACAACAGTACTTTACGACTAGTATCCGTACTCATGAATAGTAACAGTACGTATGAATAGTACCATATACATGAATAGTAGCAGTATGTATAAATAGTACCCATACGTATGAATAGTATCAGTACTTATGAATAGTGTCGTATGTATAAATAATAACAGTACGTATGAATAGTACCCCCAATATGCATGAATAGTAATAGTACTTATGAATAGTGCCGTACGTATGAACAGTACGGTATTTATGAATAGTACCGTACATATGAATAGTAACAGTATTTATGGATAGTGTCGTACGTGTGAATAGTATCATACGTGTGAATAGTACCGTATGTATGAATAGTATCATACGTATAAAAAATAGTAACAGTATTTCCAACGGTAGACATGTACGTATAGTTCTAGCTAGCAATATCATGTCTTTAGGAATTTGGTCTTATATTCTATTCATCAATTTTCATCAATATCAAGTCTTTTCTTCAATATCATGTATATTCATCAATTTTTATCAATATCATGTCTTTTCATCAATATCATGTATATTCATCAATATCATGTATATTCATCAAGATCAAAATTTACTGGGGATGGGTTTGGAAAGAAATAAACTTGCCTTTATTGATCTCTGAAATTAGACTCCATATCCGTTCCTTTTCTCCGAATAGCTAAAGTCCCTTCTATCTTTTACTATATTTTCTTCCTCTCTCTCTCTCTCCTTCTTTCTCTCTCTCTCTCTTTCTCTTTCTCTTTCTCTCTCCCTCTCTTTCTCTCTCCCTCTCTCCCCTTCTCTTTCTCTCTCTTTTTTCTCTTCTCTGCGTGCTCAGAAGAGAGAGGGGGGAGAGGCTTTTATAGGAGGGGGGTAGGTGGGGGTAGGTGGAGAGAAGAAAAGGAAAGGAAAAAAATAAATAATAATATTTATAATTTTATATTATTTAAAAATTAAGTTTTAAATCTCCATTCTCAGAAAGTAATAAAAATTTACCCACAAGACCGTCTCAACATTCTATGATTAATGGTGTAATCCCCATATTTATCTGATCAACATAAAAATTATTAAAAATACAAATACGACAGATGCTAACGGACTTGATACTGTCTCAAAATAGTATTCCAGTCTCCGTTGTCAAAACGCAACAAAACTTTAATCACAGAACAGTCTTGACATTCTAAAATCAATGGCGTAAATTTCGTGCCCATCTGATTAATAGAAAAATGACTAAAAATAAAATAGAATCATTTTTCAGTAGACTCGCGATACCGAGGCAGAAATTGCGAATCGATCTCAAATCTATTCTAATCTAATCCATTCATCCCAGAATGATCACAAATCATAATAAAACTCATTTATTATCATTTATAATAATATTTTTAAAAAATTTTAGGGTTTTACAAACAAGAGCGACAAATGTTTCAAATGTGGGAAGCAATGACATTATGCCAAGGTTTGCAAAGCACCAAAGAAAGAAACTACACACAATGTCAATCAAGTTGATGATTATGTGGCTATGATCTTCCAGGTAACAACTCCTAACACCAATATCTCTGATTGGTGGTTAACAGGTGCTACTTGTCATGTTTGCTCCAATAGAGATTTGTTCTCTTCTTATGTTACTGCCAAAGAGAACATATCAATGGCTGATCGATCTGTGGTTCATATTCTTAGAACTGAGACTGTGGTGCTGACTCTCTTTTCAGGAAAGACTCTTACATTAAAGGATGTGAAACATGTTCTCTCAATTACCAAAAACTTAGTCTATGGAAGTCTGCTATGTGATGCAAGTATGAGGTTGAATTTTCAAGGAGGTAAGGCTGTATTATCCTTTAAGAAAATATATTTTGGCAATGCATATCGTACTGATGGCATGTATAAGATCAATGCTATTGCACCCAACTTGGTTATAAATAAAGTATTCTCTTCTGCTTACTCCCCTGTATTATGGTATAATAGGCTAGGACATGTAAATTATAGAAAATTGTCTAACATGGATAAGTTAGGATTACTTTCAAAATGAGGAGGTAACAAACCTGAGAAATGTGAAGTTTACGCGCAAGCAAAGATGACGAGGAAGCCATTTTTATGTGTCACGAGGAGCACCAACCTTTTGGATCTGATTCATTCAGATACTTGTAACTTCAATAGCTTCATCACTCATGACGGCAAGAAGTACTTCATCACCTTCATTGACGATCATTCTCTCTTTTGTAATGTTTACCTGCTAAAATCTAAAGATAAAGTCTTCAGCAAGTTTGTCGAGTTTCGGACTCGAGTAGAGAAGCAGCTTGGAATGCAGGTGAAAAAACTCAGGAGCGACAGAGGAGGAGAGTATCGATCTAAGGAGTCGGAAGCATACTTCAAGGAACATTAAATCATTGCTGAAACTAATGCTCTGTATTCTCTGCAATCTAATGGGATTGTAGAAAGGAAGAATCACATATTGACCGAGATAGTGAATTTGATGATAATCACATCTGGTTTACCTACCTGCTATTGAGGAGAGACTTTGTTGATAACAAACTGGATTCTAAACAAAGTACCCTACTCTAAAACTGATAGTACTTTTCATCAGTTATGATTAGAATATCCAGATCCTTTGGATAATCTCAAAGTGTGGGGGTGTCTCGTATATATTCGAATTCCATATATCAGAAGGCCTAAGCTCGAACTAAATGCTAACAAATATGTGTTTCTTAGATTTGCTAAAGATAACAATGCTTGCAGGTTCTTGGACCTTGAAACCAACTCCATCATTGAAACTCGAGATGCAGAATTCTTTGAGGATAAGTTTATCAAAGATAAAGATTTATTGTTCAAAGATATAGCAGAGAATGCTAGTACGTCAGATGTACCAGAGGAGCCAGTTTCACAAGAAACTAAAAATGTCAATGATGAATGAGTTATCGAACCATCTTCCAAGCGTATCAGGAGACAGAAAGATTTTAGAGATGAATTTATCACCTATAATGTGGAAGGAGACCCATAGACTTTCCAAGAAGCAATACAGTCAACAGACGCACTTCTGTGGAAAGAAGCTGTAGAAAATGAGATGGATTCATTGATCCAAAATCATACTTGGGAGCTGGTGAATATACATGAAGGTGCAAGGCCTATCAGTTGCAAGTAGATTTTTAAGAAGAAGCTTCGTCCTGATGGTACTATTGAGAAGTATAAAGCAAGACTAGTGGCGAAAGGATTCTTTTAGAAAGAATGTATAGATTTCTTTGATATCTATGCACCAGTTTGTAGGATCACTACCATCAGAGTGCTTATTATATGGATGGTGATTAAAAGGTTCGTCATATATCAGATGGATATGAAGACTGCATTTCTCAATGAAGATCTAACAGAAGAGACCTACATGGAGAAACCAGAAGGACTTGATGCTCCAACTGGTAAGCTTTGTAAATTTATTAAGTCTCTATATGAACTTAAGAAGGCACCAAAACTCTGGTATGAGAAGTTCGATGTGGTTATTCGCAACAATTGGTATCAAGTCAGTGAATCTGACAAGTGCTTATACATCAAGGTCGCTGAAGGAAATGTGGTGGTCATCTGACTCTATGTGGATGATATGCTCATCATTAGAAGTGATTTAGAGATAGTAATATCTACCAAGAATTTTCTTTCAGCACAGTTCAACATGAAGGACCTTGGAACTGCGGATGTGATTCTCGGAATTAAAATTATATACTCTGAAGAGGGTATTGAATTGTCTCAATCTTATTATGTCGAGAGCATGCTAAGAAAGTATGGCTACTACGACCTGTCAGAACTGTCAGTGCTGTATGATTACAATAAGAAGCTTCGACCAAACACTAGAAGACCAGTAGAGCAGCTAAGGTACTCAAAGATCATTAGGAACCTTATGTACGCGATGAGCTGCATAATACCAGATATAACATTCGTTGTAGGAATGTTTAGTAGGTTCACAAGTAATCCTGAAAAGCTTAATTGGGATCCTACCCAGAGATTGATGAGATACTTGAAAGGAACAATAACTTTGGGCCTATTTTACACTGGATATCCGGGTGTAATCAAAGGCTATTCAAATACGAGCTGGTGCTCAGAACCAAATGAGTGTAGATCTACTGGAGGATTTGTCTTCACTATGGGAGGAGTTGTCGTCTCGTGGAAGTCTAAGAAGCAAACCATGATTGCACAGTCATCAATAGAATCTAAGTTCTTCGTACTCTGTGCTGCAGGAGATGAAGCTGAATGGCTCAGTTGTTTTCTCCGAGACCTTTGATTGACAGAATTGTAAGGCACAATTACTATCTATTGTGATAATCAGATGGCGAGTATTATGACAGCGAACTCGATGTTCAATGAAAAGAAGCAGACCATTCGTCTGAGACATGGCTATTTGAGAGAGCTCATTTGTCAAGGAGTCATCTCTGTGATTGACGTCTGTAGGCATCAAAAATTGCCTATAGGTCTCCACGAACGGTTCGATGTTAAAGAGCGACGATGAACGTCACTATCCGATCCACAGGAGTTCGATTGACGTCGATGAACGATTGAAGTGAATCGACGAACTACGTTGTAGGCGTCAAAAAATGCTGAAAGATATCCAAATACAGCTCAAGAGGAAATCATCCAAAAAGGCAGAAGAACACAAGTCTTGAATGTCTCGCCATGCGAGACAGACTTGACTGTCTCGCCGCGCGAGACAGTATCTGATGATTATTTAAAGTCCACGTGGCGGAGTATCAGAAATAGAACGTGTGCTGATGTGGAAAAGCAGTTAAACCACGAAAAAGGTGGTTAAAGGTCGTGGGAGAACTGTTTCAAACACGTATGAACGTGGGTGTAACTGCCCCTTTAGCCGCGGCAGTGTCGACTGCCGCGCTCTTTGGCCGCGACAGTGTCGACTGTCGCGCCCTTTAGCCGCGACAGCATCAGCTGCCGCGCCTAAAGAGACAGTTATTGACCAGCTATTTCTTCAGTTATCGTCTAAGGAGGCTATAAATACCCCCCTATAGCCATCATTGACAGGGGCTGAGCATTTTCCAGAGAGATTAGAGCAGAGAGCCTTGAGTTTTGGTGAATTAGAGCAAGAGAGAGAGTCTTCCTTCTTCACAAACATCCTCAAGAAGCTTCTAGCGAGTCCTAGAGATCTAAGCTCAGACTTGATCTTTGGAAGAGTGAACATCTTACATCGATAAGATATTCGCTTCAAATTCTTACTTCGATAAACGAAGGAAGAATCATTAAACCCCTCACGGTTCAATCAGAATCTGTGATTTGGTGGTCCACGAGTCAAAGCGCTCCCGGCACAGGCAAAGATCCCACGAAAGCAGTGATCCAAACAACGATCCTGCGTTTATTTTCTCAAGAGTTGTAATTTTCTTTTTGTTGTGTAAAAGAGTCTTATAAAAAGGCTGTTTTCTTTGAATTTATTGTAATCGACCGAAGATATAATGAATTCCATGACAAAACCAACTTTTGACCCAAACAAGCTGGCGACCACAGTGGGAGCCAACGGTCTCGCTGCCGAGACCGTCGTGTCGCAGCCGATCAAGATTCCAGTTGAATCCATGGTCGAATACGAATTCGACCAAACCAAGTTTGAGGAATATTTCTCATCATCCTCTTCAAGATCTTCAGTATCTCGCAAGTACAAGAGGATCTCACAATTGAGGAAGAGTTGCATGCCAAAGAAGGCACAAAATGAAGACTCTCGCTTGATTGTTGCTGAGAATTTCACTCGCAATACTTCTGCTCACAATGGCTCTTATCTAGTTAAAGAGTCATCGAATCAAAGCCCGCCGGCATTGACGAAAAGAGCTCGTCAGAGACAACGCCAACGCTGTGCTCGCCAAATGGCTAAAGCCTTGGAACAAACCGACGGGGTTCGTTACCACGCGGACCTAGAGTCGAGGAGACATCGAGTGGTTCAGTTGTCTCAACAACCAATCACTCGTATCTCTGCTAAAACAACGACGGATGAATGGACTATTGTCAAAAAGACTCGTTCGACCCTCAAAGAACGTATACAAAAACGTCGTGCAAAAGCTGCTAATGCCCATGCTCTCTCACAACAAAGACGAGAAAAGAGAAAGGAAATGGTGACCAAAGAATCACCAAAACTTCGTCAAGTTTGGATTCCAAAGTCTGGACTTATGCAAAATCAGCATTCGGAGCCCGTTAAGACTCCATACCCACAAGGGGGTGGTTCTAAACGTGCGACTCCCGACATAACCTTGGATCGCTTAAAGACAAAAATAAATTGTCCTGAGAATGCCAACAAGGTTTTATACCCCCAGAAGAAGACGCATTCACCAAATGATATCGTCATACCTGGGAGATCATACCAACAGACGATACGATTTTTTGGCAATCATACCGATGAATCGTATTATCAAGTTGAAGTTGTGAATAATTTTCGAAAGAGAGTTATTCGAGAGATAAACTCTCGTTGTTCCTGTGCGCGACTCGTTAAAACAGCATTATCAGAATGTGACTGTTTCAAACGAGAAGTCATCCCACGAAAAGTCTCTGTATTATCGAAACCTAAGCCGAGACATTTCCGCAAAAGAAGAGCAGCTGTCCAAAATGATGAATTCCCTGAAGTCACCATCAACGTGGCTGATAGAAGAAAGTCTAAACAGCATTCAAGTGACTCAAATCCCGACTTTTCCCCGAAAGGAAAAGTCAATCCAAGAATTGCTCAAAGGATGTCTCGACTCCAATTAGGAGCTATCAGACGCAGAGACTACAAGAGAATGCAAGAAGGAATGTCCTCGGAGGATGAATTCTCGGACACTTATTCTGCAATCGCTTCTGATGATACAATGTCTAGCACAGGACAAATCAGAGAAGTATTCACAATCACTGCTGATCAGTTCACTCAAATACTTCAGGAAGCTCTAGCCAAACAACGTGAAGAAATTAGAGCTGAAGTGAAGACAGAAATGAAGTTGGCTATCCAACAAATGAGAGAACTGTTAACTCAACAGCCTCAACCTCCTGAGTCCAATCAGCGATTTGAATCCAGCCACCACATTCGGAATGTTGTAGATGACAGTGATCCAGAGGTGGATGAAGTCATTATGGCTGATACACCTCCCAATGGCAATAACGCTGGGGGTGGTTTAACGGATCCTCCCAATAACGATATTGGGGGTGGTTCAATAGCACCTCTCACTGGGGGTGGTCCAATTATCTTTACTCGACATCATTCAGAAAGAAATGAAGACGATGACGGGAAAATGCAAAAACTTGAAGACAAAATCAATGCTTTGATGACGGCTCAAGAAGTTAAGAAGACGGGTATTCCATGTCCTTATCCGAGGGAATGGGATTCAATACCATACCCGACCAAATTCAATCTGATTAACTTCACACCGTTTGAAGGGAAGAGTTCGCCGATTCAACACTTGATTTATTTCAAGTCTTATTTGGGCATAATCTCTGGAAACGAGGCCTTAATGATCCGGTCGTTCGTTGGCACCCTTCATGGGCCTGCCTTCGATTGGTACCGACGGCTCAAGCCAGGGAGCATCAATTGCTGGGATGACATGGAAAGTTTGTTCCTCAGCAACTTCTTCGATGATGACACCGAAGTGTCAATCGGAACTCTTTTGGATGAGAAGCAAAAAGACGGAGAGTCAGTCGACGATTTTGTCAAACGCTTCCGTGGCAAAGCAATAAATTGCAGAGATCCTATTACGAAGGAGTTCATCCTGCAAACATGCCACAATAACCTCTCCATCGATGTCCTGGAAGCTCTGGGGGTTGTGCCATCCACAACTTGGAAGGAGTTAAAATCTCGGGGTGAACAAGCTGAGCACTTTCTTAAAAGAAAGAAAGCTGAGAGAGGCCAACCAATGACATCTGCAATCATTGAGAATGCGACTCTCGATCCGAGGTTCCAAAAGGAGTATTCTTTCGAAGATGATGAAGCTCCAGCCATATTGGAATACCTCCTCGCTAATGACAAAATCGAGCTACCACCTATTAAAGATCAGGATGGTGCTAAGATGATTATGGATCCAAATTACTGTGAGTACCACAGAAGGGTTCTTCATCCTACTAAGATTTGCTTTGGACTCAAAAACAAAATCCAAGCCCTAATTGACGCCGGCGTCATAACGACGAAAGAAGTCGAGTAAAGACGACCATAAAACTCCATTGGATACACGAGTATAAACTGTTTCCCCTCACTCCAAAGAGTATACGAGTATAAACTGCTTCTCGGTTATCCAACTAAGTACAATGTTAAACCCAGTCTCGCAAAGGAAACTGGGGGTGGATGATTTATATAACGGGAAGTTCCTGAAGAATCTTATATTCTTAAGGATAACCCGAACATGCGACTGAGGATAACGTACTCCTCATTACACCCAGTTTTACAAAGAAAACTGGGGGTGGATAATTCATGTAACGGGAAGTTCCCGGAAGAATGTTAAATGTAATATTCTTAGGGATAACCCCGATCATTATGAATGAAGTGATAAACACTAAACTCCTACTAAGACTTCCGAATACTCTTTTGCTGAGATGAGATTCGATCACCTCTCTAGATCAATCTTCCCTCACAAAATTCTCATCTTGGTTAAACCTTTAAACAGTTAGGACCAAAGCCAAAATCCCCTCTCAATTCATTCCGTGAACGAGAGGTCCACAAATTGAACGATCAAACCTTTAAACAGTTAGGATCGTCTCAAATTCTCATCTTGGTCAAACCTTTAAACAGTTAGGACCAAAGCCAAAATCCCCTCTCGATTCATTCCGTGAACGAGAGGTCCACAAATTGAACGATCAAACCTTTAAACAGTTAGGATCGTCTCAAATTCCCATCTTGGTCAAACCTTTAAACAGTTAGGACCAAAGCCAAAATCCCCTCTCGATTCATTCCGTGAACGAGAGGTCCACAAATTGAACGATCAAACCTTTAAACAGTTAGGATCGTCTCAAATTCTCATTTTGGTCAAACCTTTAAACAGTTAGGACCAAAGCCAAAATCCCCTCTCGATTCGTTCCATGAACGAGAGGTCCACAAATTGAATGATCAAACCTTTAAACAGTTAGGATCATCTCAGAACTCCCACTTGGTCAAACCTTACCACAGTTAGGACCAAAACCAAAATCCCCTTTCGATTCCTTCCATGAACGAGAGGTCCAGCTTCGATTTGTGCAATCAAAACTATAAAAGTTAAGACTGCTTCCAATCTCAATTGATCAAACCTTATTCAGATTCTCTGAATAGAAATCCCACTTCAAATTTCCTTTGTACCAGGAGATAGAATATAAAATTCTTCATCTCCAGTTCTGGGTTTATCTCTACCAACAAACAAGAGACCAGGAGATAGAATATAAAATTCTTCCTCTCTAATTTCTGGGTTTATCTTTACCAACAAACAAGAGACCAGGAGATAGAATATAAAATTCTTCCTCTCCAATTTCTGGGTTTATCTCTACCAACAAACAAGAGGCCAGGAGATAGAATATAAAATTCTTCCTCTCCAATTTCTGGGTTTATCTCTACCAACAAACAAGAGACCAGGAGATAGAATATAAAATTCTTCCTCTCCAATTTCGGGTTTATCTCCACCAACAAACAAGAGACCAGGAGATAGAATATAAAATTCTTCCTCTCCATCATCGGGTTTATCTCTACCAACAAACAAGAGACCAGGAGATAGAATATAAAATTCTTCCTCTCCGATTTCGGGTTCATCTCTACCAACAAAAAAGAGACCAGAATACTCCAACGGGTACACGAGTCTAAACTGTATTCCCACCCTCAATAGGAAGTTCCTGGAGAATATTAATCTGAATATTCTTAAGGATAACCTGAGAAACTCTCAATGGATATACCAACTCAGTGGTGAAAGTTGAATCTACAAGAGCAAATACCGACTTCAATTCAGGATCTTGACAACGGTCAAGCGATAAACGCGACGCTGGGAGAATTTTAGCTATTCTACGAAGAACTGAATAGACTAAAAGCAGAAGAGATCAAGCATTGAAGTCATGTACAAGTCCTTCCACACGATCTACTCAACCAAGCATTGAAGGGATCGTAAGCAAGACTTATCTTATCCAAAGTATCCCAGAACTCCTCTATAAAAGAATGAGTCTGGAATACTTTGGAGGGGGTATCTGTAGGCGTCAAAAAATGCTGAAAGATATCCAAATACAGCTCAAGAGGAAATCATCCAAAAAGGCAAAAGAACACAAGTATAGACTGTCTCACAGGCGAGACAGTCTTTACTGTCTCGCCTGGCGAGACAGACTTTTACTGTCTCGCCCACGCGAGACAGTCTTTGCTGTCTCGCCGTGCGAGACAGAATTTACTGTCTCGCACGTGAGACAGCTTTCAGATGGTCAAAACTACCTTTGTAACTGCCCTACACGTGGCCACTAACTGTTCAAGAACGTGGAAAACGTCGTGGGCGAGAATCACGTGGATAACTGCCAAAATAACGGAGTTTGAAACGTGGGAAAGCAGTTACATCAAAAACTGCCAGAAATGTTGACAGTATTTTACTGTCTCGCTGGGCGAGACAGCAAATTTACTGTCTCGCTGGGCGAGACAGCAAACACTGTCTCGGCCAGCGAGACAGCAAACACTGTCTCGCCATACTGATTTCTATGATTGCTGAGTTTTTGTAGTTACAGACCCTTGAGGCTATAAATACCCCCCTAGGGTCACTTCTGACGAGGATCGAGCATTTGTTAGAGCATTCCAGAGCAGAGAGAGCAGAGATTTGAGTTCTTTTCTTGCAACGCCTTGAAATTAAGCTTCGACTTGATTTTAAGAAGAACGACTATCTTACTTCGATAAGATATCGTTTCAATTTCTCACTTCGATAAACGAAGTCAGAATCATAAACCCCTCACGATTCAATCAGAATCTGTGACTTGGCGGTCCACGAGTCAAAGCGCTCCCGGCACAGGCAAAGATCCCACGAAAGCAGTGATCCAAACAACGATCCTGCGTTTATTTTCTCAAGAGTTGTAATTTTCTTTTTGTTGTGTAAAAGAGTCTTATAAAAAGGCTGTTTTCTTTGAATTTATTGTAATCGACCGAAGATATAATGAATTCGACAACAAATTCGACTTTTGGCGAAAACAAACTGGCGACCACAGTGGGAGCCAACGGTCTCGCTGCCGAGACCGTCGTGTCGCAGCCAACCATCAAGATCCTGGTTGAATCAACAGTCGAGTACGAGTTCGACCAAGCGAAGTTCGAGGAGTATTTGTTATTCTCATCTGTAAAATCTTCTTTGCCTCGCAAATGCAGGAAGATTTCATCTTTGTCGAAGTTGTCAAACACTACAGATGAAGACTCTCGCTTAATTGTTGTTGAAAATTTCACTCGCAACACCTCTGCTCACAATGGCTCTTATCTAGTTGAAGAGTCATCGAATCAAAGCCCGCCGACATTGACGAAAAGAGCTCGTCAGAGACAGCGTCAACGCCGCGCTCGTCAATTGGCTAAGGCATTGGAACAAACCGACGGGGTTCGTTATCACGCGGACCTAGAGTCGAGGAGACATCGAGTAGTTCAGTTGTCTCAACAACCAATCACTCATATCTCTGCCAAACTCACGACGGAGGAATGGACTATTGTCAAAAGGACTCGTTCAACCTGTCTCGCCTTGCGAGACAGAATTTACTGTCTCGCACACGAGACAGTTATCAGTGGTTCAAGAAAACCTTTGTAACTGCCCTACACGTGGCCACTAACTGTTCAAGAACGTGGGAAACGTCGTGGGCGAGAATCACGTGGATAACTGCCAAAATAACAGAGTTTGAAACGTGGGAAAGCAGTTACATCGAAAAACTGCCAGGCAGTTGGTTTTTCCGAGACAGTGTTTACTGTCTCACAGGCCGAGACAGCAAACGAGACAGCAAACACTGTCTCGCCCGTCGAGACAGCAAAAGCTGTCTCGCGAGCCTGTTTTCTGCCAACTATTCTTGGAGGTTATAAAGACCCTCCTAAGGCCATTTTTCCGAGGGGCTGATTTTTTTGAGCACTTCAGAGCAATCCAGAGCAATCCAGAGCAGAGAGAGAGCAGAGGCGCTGATCTTACGGCCAATCCTTGATAATCAAGCTTTGACTTGATTTCAAGAAGAACGACTATCTTACATCGATAAGATATCGTTTCAATTTCTCACTTCGATAAACGAAGTCAGAATCATAAACCCCTCACGGTTCAATCAGAATCTGTGATTTGGTGGTCCACGAGTCAAAGCGCTCCCGGCACAGGCAAAGATCCCACGAAAGCAGTGATCCAAACAATGATCCTGCGTTTATTTTCTCAGGAGTTGTAATTTTCTTTTTGTTGTGTAAAAGAGTCTTATAAAAAGGCTGTTTTCTTTGAATTTATTGTAATCGACCGAAGATATAATGAATTCGACAACAAAATTCAACTTTTGGCGAAAACATACGTGAGCTGATAGGATTTCGGAATAGCGAAGGCACGGGCCAATCGGGAACCCTGCGATGTTCACGAAAAGAACAATGACCTTCACGTCTCGATCACTCTACAGATAATCCAACCATCGGAGCGGATCGAACTCTTCGTCAAGCTTCCAACGCACTTGGAATCACTCAAATCCGAGTTCGGACGAAGAATTTACAGCGGAAGCGGACGAATGCACCTCAACGGAATGTCTCAGGAATTCCAAAACACCCCCAGGGGTGTCTCGGAAATTCCGAGACACCCCAAGGGTGTCTCGGAAATTCCGAGACACCCTAGGGGTGTCTCGGATTTTCTGAGACACCCCAGGGGTGTCTAGGCTTTTCCTAGACACCCCAGGGGTGTCTAGGCACCCTAGGTGCCCCCATTGCCTATAAATAGCAACCTTAGGCCTCATTTTTGGGGATCTGGATTTCTTGGAGAGTTGGTGAAGCCCTGCTGCAGTGAAGAGTGGTCGAGCGCTTCAACGGAGGAGAGGTCTTCATCAAATTCTTCATCACCCGTGTCCGTTCCTTAGTATTATCCTTCGCCGGTAATCCTAAGAAGAGCAAATATCTCGTTTTAGCCGAGATAGGCGCTTCAAGCTTCTAGATCTCCTCGCGGATCGACGAAGCTCTGTCTGATTTTTCCGGAACAGATCTGAGTATCAGGTAGTCCACGGATATCGACGTCCCCGTCACAGGCCAAAGACCCACGCAAGCAAGAGACGATAAACGGATCTTGCGTTTATTTTCAAGAAAGTTATAATTTTTATTTTTTTTTGTTATTTGAATTTATTTGTAAACGATTAAAGTTCTAATGAAATCAATGATGAAGGCAATTTTCGACGAAAACAAACTGGCGACCACAGTGGGAGCCAACGGCCTCGCTGCCGAGGCCGTCGTGACGCAACCGGCATTCAAGATCCGGGTGAATGAAGAGATCGAATACGAGTTCGATCGACAAAAGTTTGAAGAGTACCTCTCTTCCTCCTCCTCCAGATCCGCCTCTACGAACAGGCGCAGGAAGGCATCCTCTTCCAGAAATGTTCGTGGGACATTCGGCTCGAAGATCCAAGATCCCATTGCCGCCGCTGCGCCCGCACCACGCGGTGTTCCCGCGTCGTCCAACGTGGTCGAGACCGCAGATCCGGACTTCTCCTCCGCCGAGGAGATGGCTACTGAAGACGCTCCAGCATTGTCAAAGAGAGCACGCCAAAGACGGCGTCAACGCCTTGCTCGTCAGCTGGCCAAGGCTTTGGA
The DNA here is from genome assembly GCF_001876935.1 of Asparagus officinalis. Taxonomy (NCBI): domain Eukaryota; kingdom Viridiplantae; phylum Streptophyta; class Magnoliopsida; order Asparagales; family Asparagaceae; genus Asparagus; species Asparagus officinalis. The sequence continues at coordinate 24,115,672 of NC_033796.1, forward strand.
GCCGATGGATGGGATCCGCTATGATGTGGATCTAAAATCCAGGCAGCGCCGGGAACAACAACGGCGAACAACCAACTCCTCCTCCAAGACAGAAACGAACGAATGGGTTCGTGTCAAGAGGACCCGCTCCACCCTCGAGGAGCGAATCAAGAAGCGTCGAGCATTGCTCGCACATGCCCGAGCCCTTTTGCAGAAAGCGAAAGAAATGCAGAGGAGAGAAGCAGTGGGGAAGCCGCCTAAGCGCAGACAAGTTTGGGTGCCAAAAGCCAAATCAGCGCCTAAGGCAAAAGCCCTAGATCCCGAACCTCCGATAAAGCCCTACCGCAGCGCGGATTTCCCCAAGTTTAGGATTCCTCTGAAAGATCGTATCGGTGCCCTGCCCGAGAATCGAGGAAAAGAGCTTGTTAAGGAAAGCTGGAGATCGTTGAAGGAGCTTCGAGCCAACATCCGGACTGGGGGTCGTACGCGACCTCCTAACAAAGGGATTTCTGCAACGGCCCGCTTGGCGGTGCGTGCAAAAAATCAGGAGCCCGTTAAGGTTTCACCCTCACAAAGGTGTGATTCCAAACGTACGACTCCTGCAGACGCCAACAAGGCAATGTTTACTCAGAAGAAAACACGTCAGACAGACGAACGCGTTATACCTGAGAATCCATGTGAGCAGCCGATGGGTTACTCCGACCGCAACGTCGATGGGTTGTACTATCAGGCTGGGGGTACGAATAAATCTCAAAAGAGAAGTACCCGGAAAGCGGACTCTCACTGTCCGTGTATCAAAATTATCAGAGCAGTATTATCAACGTGTAGCTGCCCCAAGACCGCTCCGCAGAGGGTCTCGATATTCGAAAGAATCTCCGATGGAACGACAAAGCCCAAATCAAGGCGTTTCCACCAAAGAGGATCGGTTGCTCGAGATGATGAATTCCCAGAAGTTACCATCAACATGGTCAACAAGGGAAAATCTCCAATTGTTTCAAGTGATTCCGACCCTAATTTCTCTCCAGGAAGCAGAGTCAATTCGAGAATAGCTCAGCTTCCGCTAGAAGCCGTCAGATATAACGATTACCATGGGATCCATGAAGGAATCCATTCCGATGACGAACTCTCAGATTCGTATTCCGCACTCGCCTCCGACGATATAACGTCTAGTATAGGACAAGCTCGAGAAGTGTTCATGATCAACATAGAGCAAATAGCCAAAATCATGGAGGATGCTCTAGCCAAGCAGAAAGAAGCATTCAAAATCGAAATAGAAATGGCTATGCAGGAGATGAGACAAATGCACGACCAACAAATCCGAGCTTTGTCAAATCATCTAGTTGAATCCAGCCGTCGCACCCAGAACGCCGCAGTTGACAGCGATCCGGAAGTGGACGAAATCATCATGGCCGACGCACCGCCCAAAAATACTGGGGGTGATTCCACTAAAAATAACGACGTTGGGGGTGGACCCACCAATGATGATAACACTGGGGGTGGCCGTATTATTCCTCTCGAGAATTGTCCAAAACAGGATATAGATGAGGCCGAAAAGCTGAAGGATCTCGAAAGAAAAATTGACGCCCTGATGTCTGCTCGAGAGGTAAAGAAGACCGGCATTCCGTGTCCTTACCCGAAAGAGTGGGACTCGATCCCGTATCCAGCGAAGTTCAACCTGATCAACTTCACGCCGTTCGACGGGAAGGGCTCGCCCACTCAGCATCTAATCTACTTCAAGTCCCACTTGGGCACGATCTCCGGCAATGAAGCCTTGATGGTTCGGTCATTCGTCGGCACCCTTCGCGGGCCTGCCTTCGATTGGTATCGGCGTCTTAAATTTGGAAGCATCAATAGCTGGGAGGACTTGGAGAGCATGTTCCTCACTCATTTCTTCGATGATGATGCTGAAGTGTCGATCAGGACACTCTTTGATGAGAAACAAAAAGACGGAGAGTCGGTGGATACCTTCATCAAACGCTTCCGCAATCAGGCAATGAATTGCAAGGTTCCCATCACGGAGGAATTCATCTTGCAGACTTATCATAACAATTTGTCCATTAACATCTTGGATGTTATGGGAGTAGAGCCGCTCAAGACATGGAAGGATTTGAAGGCCCGAGGAGAGCAAGCCGAACGATTCCTCAAAAGGAAGAAGGCCGAGAGGAGCCAACCGATGGCTAATTCTCCGAACTCGAACTTCGCCTCTCGTGATAGGGGCAAGGCACCTGCAGCGGCTGTTGATCAAACGTCAAAACAGCAGTCCCGAAGACAGCAGAAGACTTCGGATCAAAAGGCCCAGAAAGAGTACTCGTTCAAGGACGAAGACGTTCCCGCCATCTTCGAGTCTCTTCTCGAAAACAACAAAATCAAGCTCCCGCCCATCACGAATCAGGAGGAAGCTGAAAATACTACGGATCCAAAGTACTGCGCATACCACAGGAGGATCCTTCATCCCACCAAGGATTGCTTTACTTTAAAGAATAGCATCCAAACCTTGGTTGAAGCTGGCGTCATAACGCTGGGATAAGCCAAATGAGAACAGCAGCACTCCGAAGAGTATACGAGTATAAACTGCTTCTCAACACTCCGACAAGTATACGAGTATAAACTGCTTCTTAATACTCCAATAGGTATATGAGTCTAAACTCTGGGTTGAAGCCGGCGTCATAACGCTAGGATAAACCAAATGAGAATGGACAGACTCCGACAAGTATAAGAGTATAAACTGCTTCTTAACACTCCGACAAGTATAAGAGTATAAACTGCTTCTTAACACTCCGAAGAGTATACGAGTATAAACTGCTTCTCAATCCTCCAACAGGTGCAAGAGGTTAAACTGCTCCCTTACATACTCCAAATAGGTATACGAGTATAAACTGTTCCCTAGTTTTGGTTGTGAAGTTCCTGAAGAATATTACGTTAATATTCTTAAGGATAACCCGGTCAGGTAGCTGAGAATAATGTCCGAACCAGTTCAGCAGAGGAAGCTGGGGGTGGACGATTTATGTAACGGGAAGTTCTTAGAGAATTATATATCCTTAAGGATAATCCGAACATCCAACTGGGTACAATACCAGACCCGGTTTCGCAAAGGAAGCTGGGGGTGGATGATTCATGTAACGGGAAGTTCCTAAAAGAAATCCATATAGTGTATTCTTAGGGATAACCCGGTCACCACAACAAGATGATGAATAAGAAACAACCATTCAAATTCTCACCGCGTCTGTGCACTCAACACTCTTATTGTTAGAGTCTGGACATAATATTCGGAATTGGTCAAACATTCCTACAGTTAGGACCAAAACCAAAACCCCCTCTCGATTCCCCCAATGAACGAGAGGTCCACTTTCAAATCGTATAAAATTCTTCCTCTTCAGCACCGGGAGATAGAATATAAAATTCTTCCTCTCCTCGGACCTTTCCGATGCTCGGAGTGGAGAACCCACTCCCAGTTCATCATTCCGGATTCTGGGGGTGGGGGATCCCACCTCAAGTTCCCTTTCCAGCTGTAGATAGAATATAAAATTCTTCCTCTTCAGCACCGGGAGATAGAATATAAAATTCTTCCTCTCGCGTTTCTCAATCTGTCTTTGCTTTTAGAAAAGACACGATTGTCAAATCCGGGCACTCGATGCACGGGGAATTTTATCCCGAAGCCTGAGTAGGGATAAGTCAACGCCTAACACGCGTTGCCGGTTTAGTCTTTTACCGATTGAAGAAGACACCAGAATTCCAGTCTGGGGAATTTCATCCCGAAGCCTAAGGAGGGATGAGTCAACGCCTAACACGCGTTGCCGGTTTAGTCTTTTACCGATTGAAGAAGACACCAGAATCCGAGTCTGGGGATTTTTATCCTGAATCCTAAGTAAGGATAAGTCAGCGCCTAACACGCGTTGCCGGGTAGTCTATTCCCGTGAGAAAGACGAAGTCTACGTATTCAATATCGTAGCACTAAAAGGGTTAACTCTTTTAGCTTAACGTCACATATGGAACGGACTTAAACAATCCACATGCTAGCCCGACTCAAACGGTAGTCGGTACGCCTAACACGCGTTGCCGGGTAGTCTATTCCCGTGAGAAAGACGAAGTCTACGTATTCAATATCGTAGCACTAAGAGCGTTAACTCTCTTAGCACAACGTCACATGCGGAACGGATTTAAACAATCCACATGCTAGCCCGACTCAAACGGTAGTCGGTAAAGGCTCATCAAACCCGTTGATGGCTGAGAATTTGCCAAAAATTCTATAAATGCGGGTCATTGACGCACCAGCTCCACTAGTTGGTCTCGTGACTTGAGCATCCAACAAATTCAGGATAAAATCCACACATGCAGATGAATCAGCTTTAACAGTTGGTCCTGCAGCCCCAACATTTGAGACCGCCGTGCTCCAATACCTTAAGAGCTTAAACTGTGTATACTCCAGAAAACGTATGAGTATAAACTGTGTCAACGTACGAGGTTCAAAAACCCTAAGGTCAATGCCAGTCAACGCGTAACCCTAGGTCAACGCCAGTCAACGCGTTGCGACCAAAGTCAACGTTTGACGATTCAAAACCCTAGGGTCAACGCCGGTCAACACGTAACCCTAGGTCAACGCCAATCAACGCGTTGCAACCAGAGTCAACATACTGTGATCTGAAACCCTAAGTAAACACAATGTGACGGAGGTAGTTCAAAGTCAACTCAATGACACGAGCCAAACTCATTGATGATTCGAAACCCTAGGGTCAACGCCGGTCAACGCGTAACCCTAGGTCAACGCCGGTCAACGCGTTGCGACAAAAAGTCAACACACGATGATCTGAAACCCTAAGTCAACACAATGTGACGGAGGTAGTTCAAGGTCAACTCAATGACACGAGCCAAACTCAATTCATCAGCTGCAGACTCGAGACTCCGACGACGGCCAAGCGATAAACGCAGCGCCGGAAGAACTTCGGCTATTCGTCAAAGCATCGAATAGACCGAAAATCGAAGGAGCCAAGAGTTGAAGCTAACTACAGGTCCTTACACCGACTGAAGGCTAGACCAATCACATCCAAAGTATTCCAGCCTCTTCTATAAAAGAAACGAGTCCGGAACGCTTTGGAGGGGGTATCTGTAGGCATCGAAAATTACCTATAGGTCTCCACGAACGGTTCAATGTTAAAGAGCGACGATGAACGTCACTATCCGATCCACAGGAGTTTGATTGACGTCGATGAACGATTAAAGTGAATCGACGAACTACGTGAGCTGATAGGATTTCGGAATAGCGAAGGCACGGGCCAATCGGGAACCCTGCGATGTTCACGAAAAGAACAATGACCTTCACGTCTCGATCACTCTACAGATAATCCAACCATCGGAGCGGATCGAACTCTTCGTCAAGCTTCCAACGCACTTGGAATCACTCAAATCCGAGTTCGGACGAAGAATTTACGGCGAAAACAATCAAACATACCCAACGGAGCGTCTCAGGCTGAACTGGGACACCCGGGGTGTCTCGGGAAAGTCGGAACACCCCAGGGGTGTCTAGACAAAGCCTAGACACCCCAGGGGTGTCTCGGCCAAACCGAGACACCCCAGGGGTGTCTAGGCTTTGCCTAGACACCCCAAGGGTGTCTAGGCTTTTCCTAGACACCCCAGGGGTGTCTAGGCGCCCCAGGTGCCCCCATTGCCTATAAATAGCAACCTTAGGCCTCATTTTTGGGGATCTGGATTTCTTGGAGAGTTGGCGAAGCCCTGCTGCAGTGAAGAGTGGTCGAGCGCTTCAACAGAGGAGAGGTCTTCATCAGATTCTTCATCACCCGTGTCCGTTCCTTAGTATTACCCTTCGCCGGTAATCCTAAGAAGAGCAAATATCTCGTTTTAGCCGAGATAGGCGCTTCAAGCTTTTAGATCTCCTCGCGGATCGACGAAGCTCTGTCCGATTTTTTCGGAACAGATCTGAGTGCCAGGTAGTCCACGGATATCGACGTCCCCGTCACAGGCCAAAGACCCACGCAAGCAAGAGACGATAAACAGATCTTGCGTTTATTTTCAAGAAAGTTGTAATTTTTATTTATTTTTTTGTTATTTGAATTCATTTGTAAACGATTAAAGTTCTAATGAAATCAATGATGAAGGCAACTTTCGACGAAAACAACGTCCAGTCTTCAGAGAATATTGTTTATCCTTTGATAAAAGGTCTGAAAAAGGATATAGTCGAAAGGACGTCTACTAGAATGGGTCTCAAAGTTTTATAAGTCTTACAAATACTTACCATTTATATCATGTTTTTAGTTCAAAGCTTATGCTACTAATGATAAGATATTTGTTTCAAAAGTTAAGTAAAATTTACAAAGTTTGGTGAGTCTTACAAATACTTACCATTTATATCTAGTTATTAGTTCAAAACTTATGTTACTAATGACAAGATAAATGGTTCAAAAGTAAAGTAAGATTTACAAGTGAAATCCTAAGGGGGGGTTCAAGTTTTCTTAGATTAGTCGGTGTCTAAGATAAGGTTTGAGGGTTGCGTAACATGCTCCGTAAGGAACGAGGTACTTAATTGATATTTGATCTCCCTCTAGTACTATTCTTACCTGGCTGAACTACCCGAGTAAAACTTTGATCTTTTCACCTATGATCCTATCATGTAAAGGGGATGAATGTTAAGCCTTAATAAGTCCAAAGCATTTCGGATGTGGGGTGTCAGATAGAAAACACACCTAAAGGACTCACATAGAATCCTATCATGAGAGAGGATGGCTCTTAAGCCTTAATGAGTTCAGAGCATTACGGAGGCAGGATGTTTGATAGGAAACATGTCTAAATAACTCATCTATGCAAGGGTAGAGATTTGGTCGTCTCCTATGGTGTCTTGTGAAAAGATACCTAGAGCCCTAACAGAAACGAGGACATGCACATGGTCATAAATGTGTAAAGACAAAGGCAAGGTAAAGGCAAAAGCAAAGGCAAATGTGGTTCAAAGTGAAAACTACCACATATAAGTTTGATCATGTGTGATCGCTGGATTTTTAGACATGTGCTGGTTCAAGTCTCTGCGACACCATGCATCTATCTTTTATTCAGGTTGTCTAAAGGGGATTCAAGTCCTTGTGACATCTACCTTATACACAACGATTGAAACAACGGCAAGGTTACAATACACTAGTTTAAAAATTTTATGGGGGATTATTGAATATTAATTTTTTTAATCAAATCTCACATGGGTTGCTGCAGAACCGCCCATGTTTTCATTAATTAAATAAAGTGGTGGGCCCCACCAAAGAAAATTAGGACGTGGGCCCCATATGTATAGTAAAATAATATTATTTTATTAGTATATAGTATTTTTCCAAACGTTATAAATAGACCCTAAATCCTTAAGGAAAATTCATTCCAAAGCCAACAATCAATATATACAATATATATATATAT
>NC_033796.1:24123075-24154382 GCF_001876935.1 Asparagus officinalis
GCGTTGTAAAATAGCTAGTGCTCGTAGGAACATTGTCTGGACCGTGAATCTCTTATAGAACGAGAAGATCTTTTGCCTTATAGATCAAGGAGATCTTTTGCTTTATAGATCGAGGAGATCTTGACAGTACTGGGTTAGTGCACATCAGAGTACTGTATTACTGTTCCTGGAAGCAATTTGGCCTTGGGATCCTTGCATCGGAGTAGGCCAAATATTATTTTAAGCACAACGTTTTACAAACGTACAGCAGCTGAGTTGAAAATTTTAAATTACTACACTTCAGATTTATTTTTAGTTTTTGTTGCTTTATATCTGTATTATTCCAGATTTAACCACATGCGCCAACAAAATTCATATATCAAGTTAATTACGAGGCAAATATGAGCCAAGTAAACCAACGAAAATTCAAAAACTGAGGAGAACAAGCATCATATGATGATTTACAAGCAAAAACAAGACATGTAACTGCAGTTACAAATGCAAGTTTTGGTACTTCAGTTTTTTAATATGCAGTTGTATATAAATACTGTAGTTTCATGCAATAACAGTTGCAACGATTTAATTTACGTGTACGTAATTGCATTGCAACTACAGTTGCAAGTCAAGGAAAATGCTCTTAATAGATAAGATTGGGCCCCACCTTTTTCTTTTATGCCAGATTCAGAGTGGATATATATATACATGCAGAAAGACATTGAAACTATTGATGCTCAAATTGCCACATCCGTGTTCGTGTTCGGCCTTAATGTTGACGGGACCAAACAAATCTAACTCGATACAATCCCAAAACCATAACTTTAATGGTGGGCCCACCGACTATACAAATATTTGCACCATACTCTGCAGTTATCCATACGTTTCGTTGCTTAAAAAGATTGAGAGATCTATTTTATAATACCACCTTATGGATTGGGGACCAAATATTCTAAATTATAGTTATATCACATTTATCCTAATACGTTACACAGTCGCATTTGCAGATTTATAATTTTGTCTCAGTCGTGTTTCCATATAATTTAGTGGTGATATATGCTGATTTCAATATCGCTTTAGATAATAAATATAAGCAAAAGTAGACAATATCAGTAAATTATGTGAGACCAAGCGTTAAGATTTGTCATAAAAGAATCCTAAAAACAAACCGCAGTATTAGGATTGAGAACATTACAAGACAAAGAAGACTAGAGTAGACTAGACAGAGAAAGGTCAACAATATTGACTCTTAACCATTGAACTGAAAAATGCAATGAATCCCTGAGTCTCACCTTCAAACTCAAATATCCTTTCAAACCTACTCCTAATGAGGTTTAGGGAGACCACGGCACGTGACTTTCAACATCTCCGAACCCCAAACAGAGTACAAACCAAAGGAAAGGACCCCCACAATTTTCACAATTATACAACACCCAACTGATTCTAGTTTACTGTACGTGTCAATTTGCTACGAACTCGATCGTCATTGCCTGATCGATGATTACGACTAATAGGTTTCCACATGACATTTGTCTGAAAAAAACACAAGAAACGTATCTGTAGGGTTCTTCCCTTGAGAAACACAAGGAAATGTCAAATCTGAACCATAATTGGTAGGGTTTTTCCGAAACTCTATTGCTTTCAGAGTCTTGATCTGAGAATGATTTGTCTCAGAAAATCCACTGCTAGCTAGATTCTCTCGTGTACAGTACAGGGTTTGTAATTTGGACCTCTGGTTTATTAAACTGTGTCGAGAAGATCAACAATCGAGTCTTTTTTTAAATTTGGACCTCCTTTAGGGTTTATCGGAAAACCCCCATTACTTTAGAATTTCTTTTTTATCAGAAAACCCTTCGAGAAGCCGTGACTGGCAAAAATATTCTCTTGCCTAATTTCTTTCACCCGATCATGCGAAAATTACAACTGACACTGTTCGGGGGATCTTTTCATAAAATCTTAAAGTCGGAGGGGTTTTCTAAAAACTACTAAACTTAAGGGGGGTTTCCTGATATTTTAAAAGTTGTGGGGGTTATCTGATATCTAGCCTTTAAAAGTTATGGCGGGGTTATCTAATATCATCCAAATAGCTAGGCTCAACCTAACCATAACAGTCTCTAGTTCTCTTGATGCCTCTGATTGCTTTTTACTGCAGCTTTGTGTAAGCTATAAATGGATTCGGATCCTCTTCACTATCTAAAAAGTAGTGAATGGACCACTACATAATCATAACCGTTGATTACGTAGTTCGTGGTTGTGATTTTTTCTTTTAGTGCAAATTAGGAATGAATACAATACACAGGGGTATGGTAAGTGTTAGATTTAGATTGTATCATAAGCGTCTCTTAAGTAATCAACGATTGAGATTAAAAGTAGTGACCTTTCTCGCTTATTCAGATGCACTGATGCTGCACAGCTTGTGTCCTCAAAGAAATCAGAAAGACCGAGTCATTCACACAGTGTTATCGTCCTCTGTTTGCAAGTACTCTATAATTGTATTGGACGTAGAAAGGAGATGAAGGCATCAATTATATAACAAGGAACCGCGCGATAAAGTTCGAAGAAAGTACATGAAAAGGCTAATGGGGGCATCTCAAGCCTCTGCAGTTTGCAGTCGTTCTGTTTTCAGCTAAACTTTGACGACCCAGGTCACAGTGACTTGCGTGAGGGCACACAAACCGAGCACCGAATCAGGATCCTTTTTTTTTCTTCACTTTTCATGTTAAAGAATCCAATGCTTAAAATCTGTTCAAGATGGCGGTGTTGTGCTCATGATGATGTTAAAAAAAAGAGCAGAAGGTTCATCACTCTTGTTTCAAGATACCATTTTTTTTTAAAAAAAACGTAAAAGAGCCTATACTTTTACCTTTCCCTTCTTATCTGGGACCTCTGGGTCTGATTTGAAATCAACTGCGTTTAATGTATATATAATTGTGAGCATACAATTTGTAGTTCTATTACAATAACCGAAGATGACGCAAATAGAAATTTCAAAGCCGAAGAGATGCTACGGACTAAAAGTTTCGGTTTATTTTTTATTATTTTGTCTTTTTATATAACCTCGTTACCGATCGAGAAACAGAATGCAATAATTTCCATCTACTGGATTAATGACATATTAGAATCCATCCGTTTTAAATTGGTATTACTCCAAATTAATACAAAAAATGATAATACTATGATCACCAATGTACGTACGTTCGTGCTAAAAGAATCACGAGTGTCTGCATATTTTGATACGAATACGTAAGGAAGGACCCCCATACTACGGTACAAAAGTTGCTTAGTATTTGTTAGATAGTTACCATTGCTCTCAAATATACGACCATATTTGAACCAGTTTAAAACTAGGTCAAGATCAATTCTGAGCAAGTTTTATCCTAAATCAGTTTGCAAATAAACCAGGAGGAGAGTGTTCCAAAAAAGAACCGATTTAATAAAATTGGACCCGTTGCCAAATAAGAAAAAAAACGGATCGGGTTTAATCCCGTTTCAAGTTAAAGGGTTGCAAACACCCCCTAAAGATTGCTAACATATATAGTAGATAACACCACTGCATATTTTTTTATCCACCGTCTGCCATGGAATCTATAAAAGGTTCACGCGATTTATTTCGTCAACCACCTGAAACTTTAAATATGCAGAATAACACAGAATTAAACCAGACCTGTGGTCTCTGTGGTAATTATATTCCATCATTTTAGTTAGTCCGCAGTCAACTAACACATTCACCCAATCTGTAGCGTTCGAATTGAAAAGTCTAAGTTCGAGGCATTTGGCTGGATGTGTAAGATGCACCGCATGCGTTCTTTAATAGTGAAAGAATCTAAAAGGAAACCGAATCTTTGATATTTGTCCCTTTTCGCTAAGCCTTCTAATTAATTAGTCTCCGAGGAATACTAGGTTGCGTAATCAAATGTTTGTTTAACGACACAGAATTATTCAGAGGCGGGAAAAAAAAAACTTTCTTTTTCTTCCTTTTCATTTAAAAGGCCTAGTGGCCAGTGCAAAGACAGTTGATTTATAGATATTTGTTGTGGAATGATGTATCGACTTTTTATATCACTATACTAAGGGCATGTTTGGTTCGTTTCCTTTATTTTTCAAAACTCGTTTTTTTTTTTTGTGTGTTTTCTTCACTTTCATGGAAAGTATTTTTTGTGTTTGTTTCGCCAAAAAATATGGGCTAAAAATACTTTCCATCACTTTTCTTAGTTTGGTTCGACTTGAAAAAAAAAAACAAATGATGTGTGAATAGATTCCCTCACCTTCTAGTGTTTGGTTCAAATGGAAAAAAAAAGAAGAAAGTATGACTATAGTCACTATGGTGTGCTTATCACCCTTATAGCATAAATTCATTTCCAACATAAATTGAGAGGTGAACATATATCAACCGTCATATAAAAATATTTAAAATTTTGAGGGACTAATTTGCAATGTTTAAAAAAAAATTGAAGGTAGTGATTTGCAACATATTCAAAGATTTGAGGGGCTAATTCCAAAATCATATAATCATCTCATCTAACGAAGAACCAAAATGCTCAATGAACAAGACATAATTGAATGTCATAACAACCAATTGATTACAAGGACATCGATCGCCAGCATGTAATATCCAAGACTGAACCAAGGCTGAAACCAACTCGAGAGAATCTAATTTTTGTTGGCTATAGTTGATCTTTTACTCTTTATTCTTTATATAACCCAATTTTTGTTTATTTTGCAAATAGGAATTATGTAGAGTATTGTTTCAATTAAGTGTCAGGTTTCATAATTTCTTTTCCAACATCCGTATGGTTATGGTAATTTTCAGTTTCTAGAAGATATTAATCATGCATTTAACAACTGAAAACTTCATATATTATTAAGTTCAAAATTGGGAAATGTAGAGGTTCTAGCATGATTTTTCTACAAATAAAAATGTCAAGATGGACCACAAAAACTCTTAATCATTATGTGAAAAATATATATTCACTATTTATCATTTGAAGAGCAAGGAAAACACCACAATAACCATCAATATCCAAATCAAGAAAAATCCTCAATCTTGAACAGACTATGAGACTCAAACTCCCCAAATTCTTATGTCGAACTCATCCAATTGCTTCAAAATCAACTTCGACTTCTCCTTGTGCTTGACCCTTACCAACACAGAACCCATCAATAACCAAATCGAGAACAAATAAACTAAACTGCACAAAAATCCCAATCTCTTCAACATCAACCATGATGAAATTGTGATTAAAAATAAAAAAAAATTTAAAACAATTATCCAAATGAATACCTGAGGAGTAGTTAGCACCTGGATGTGGGCTTTCACGCGAGGGAAAAATTGAGATTTGGGGCTGAGTGAGGAGTCAGAATTGCTAGGGTTTGGGTAAGGGTTTCGATGGAGGCGGAGCTGAGATTGGTCGAGGGTTTCTTGAGGATGACAGCGAGTGAGCTGAGACAACGAAGGCAGCGAGAAAAGGTGGCGGCGGCGCGGGGAAGAGACAACGGCGTGAGGGGGGCGACAACGGCGTGGAGAGGAGATGAGGGGGCGAAGACATGGTCAAGTCGGTGACGAGAAACAGGGCGACGGTGGCGGGGATCAAATTGTCGAGCAGCGAGGTTTTCTCAGGGAGCGGGAGAGAAATGAGAGGGAGAAGGGGCGATGATTGTAAACCTAGAGTGAGAACGAAAGATTTCAGCGGGAATAAAACCGACGCCCCCTTTTCTCCCAAAATCGGCAAATTTCAGCGTTTTTAGGAAGGAAAACAACATTCCTCCAAAGTGACCTGACAGCCCCCTTTTCCCCCACTTTTATTTTTCTATTTTGACCATCTAAACACCTGAATTTACAAAAAAAAACTGATAATTTTTCTATGTCAGTTTTCTTTTAGGGGTGTTTTCAGCATTTTTTGGCCAAACAAACAGGCCCTGAATGCCTTTGATGACAGCAACAGAAGCTGCTGTTCAATGACATATGTTGGATAACATGGGATCAATTTCATAACATATTTGTCATTTGTGTCCCTAATAACTCGCTAGGCCCAGATAAGTTCCCTGTTCTGCTTGGGCCGTAGCTGCTGGTGCTTGAATTAAATCTCAGTACTAAGTGGACTTTATAAGCCCACCAAAGCTATTTCTTAGCCCGTTAGGGTCCAACTTAACTGCAACGGGCCTAGGCCTTTGCATCATTAAATCGTACGCCGAATTGCCACCCTATAGTCTATTGGGCCTAGTTTTAAGGCGTGGGCGCAAGTGAAATATTATACTGAATAAGGATCCTTTACGAACGAAACAATATGTATCGTAAAGAATGAGACGATTTGTATCATAGACGGAAGAGTTAAAGTTGTTAAACTAAACCACTCCAACAACGTATGAATAATATAGATCATTTCATTTTGTGAGGATGTTCTAATAGAAACTTCGCTTTATTGTAATGAGCATGATAATTAAATTGTAATTTGGTTCAACTATATAAACTAGAATTGTATATAACTCTTGACTCTATAATATAATATGAGCACAAAGATAGCCTTCACCCAGAATTATAAAGGTAAAAGTTTTGAAGACAATCGGTGAGCAACAAATTATTAAATGCTGGTATTTTTAACTTACTTAAAATGGCAGTTATGGTGATACCTTGATTACTAGCTATAGATGATATCTTGTAGGGATAGAGAACAACAGCACTGTTGTTGTCTCAAACCTAAGGAAAGCATTATCGTCACGTGACCTCTGCTCTGTTGTCTCTTGGAAAGGGCAAGGTTTTTGACAGCTAGAAAGGCTTGCGTCCAATTGGCATTTGGAATTTATCAAGGCAAACCCCCCCCCCCCCACCCCACCCCACCCCCACCCCACCCAACCCTCTTCCTGTGATTATTTGAATAATGCTTTAGTGCTTTTTCAACGAAATCCCCAACACTTTCATATTTGAGATTATTCTCCTAACTTTTTAAATGTTTCGAGATTAGTCCCTCAAAACGAGATTGAAGATATGGAGGACTAATTAATACATGTGTACACTATTTTTGAAACTAAATCTTGATTCGGTCAGTATTATTCAATCTCGTTGTTGTTAGGGCGTGTCCATTTGGGCCAAAGGCCCCGGGTACGGCGAGCGCTCGTCGATGCCCAGCCCGGCCTGTTATATAATATATATTATATTATATATATATATATATAATATATTATATATATATGTGTGTGTGTGTGTGTGTGTGTGTGTCTCTTTGATGTGTGTGTTGCCTGTGCGCGCCTTTTTGCTTTTCGATGATGATTAACAAACAATTTACAACTAATGTTGTTTGTCTAGTGTTTGTGTTTTGTATTTATTCTAGGCAAATAATATGTTGGAGGATGGATGGAATCGAGCATTCACGATCATATCCAATGGAGGTTGGCGGAATATTGGAATGAAGCAATGCAATTCACGTTGAAGATCCAAGTTCAAGCTTCATCCACTAGTTTACCAAGTAAAGCTATATTAAAGACCTTCAAGCTTGGGTATATAGTTTATAGTGTTTGTAGTATAGGTTTATACTTGTGTGTTAATATTTTAAGCTCATATTAATCACACATACGTATTTGTTGATTTTATCAAAATATAGGTGTTTTTATGAAAACATTGTTTTATTAGTTTATAGACTTCAATATCGGTTTATACATATTTTATTAAGTCTATAAAATCAGTTTACAAAGTTTCAAAATCTTGCTTAAATCAATATGTCAAAAACATGTATGTTTAGTTTCATGTTTTTGGACATTTTTGCAAAATGATGATATTTTACAAATGGAAGGTGATTTTTAAAAAACAAGATTTTGTAACATGTGTATTATCATGTCTACAAAATTCCCAAAGTTTTATATTTTTCTAATTTTATTTGCTATTTTTAAAAGGGGTTTGAAAAATCAGTTTTTCTATTTGATTCAGGCTAATAACCTGTTATCAGCTGACTTACCAATCGACTGATCTTACCAGTCGACTGATGAAATCACTCGACTAATGTGTCGACTGAAGAATATGCCTGGAATCAACAAAAAAAATTGTTTCATTTTGGTCGACTGATCAGTCGACTGATGATCCATCAGTCGACTGATAAATATCGTCAGTCGACGGATGAGCTGAAAAATTCCTGTAACGGTCAGCTCATTAGTCGACTGATCAGTCGACCGACGACATAACGGCTAGTTTTTCCAGATTTTCATGTTGCCGTTATTTTATCTTTTTGCTGGGATTTCTTGGATTTTTGGGGCTTTGTTTCTTGATCCTATATATACCCCTTGCTCTCTAACATTCTGAGGTAATCAATAAGTGTTTAAAACAAGTTTTACAAGGGTTTTAAGTTTGTTTTAGTGTTTGGTTCTGTTAGGAATCTTGACCCCAAGATTAGTTTATTTTGATGATAACAAATATTATATGTTGTGTGTATTATGTGCTAACATTTGTTTTGCAGTATCAGAGCTATATCAACAATTATATTCAAAGAGATACTCAAGACATAGATGAGTTCAAGACAAAATGAAGCAAAGAAGAAGATATACTTTATTGTCAAAATATAATTTTATATTTTCTTTGCTTAGAAATTTGTACAAGCCTTGATCACTCACACACATGCACACACATAGTGTTAGAACACATTAACACATGCTTAGTGTGTTGATTAATAATAGAAATCCCCTATGTTAGCCATTAGAGTTTATAGATATTGAGTGAGTCTTAAAACATTTTATTTATACCCCTTATCAATTAGAATCTGGAAAAACTCAAAAGATTAAAGTTGTAGGTCTCTTCAAGAGCTTTCTAACAAATCTTAAATTACCTCATTCGATCTCGTATGAGAAAGTTATAATTAAAATACTGAAAAGAAAATTTCAGAATCTGTGAGTTACAGTGTAGTCGACTACTATGCCTTATAGTTGACTACTAAGCAATTTTCTGACTTCACAGAGTCTGTTTAGACTCAGTGTAGTTGACTACAGATGTAGTTTTTCCAGATTTTAGGTTTTGAATAAGTGACTATTTATAGCCGTTTTGTGTACGTTTTTAGGGGTTAAAACTTATCTTTTTAAGGGCTATAAATAGGTTATAAGTTCAAAAATTTACACAACTAATTCATACACATAAGATCACACATTTGTGCATATTCACTCTCTAGTTTTCCATATTTTCATGCTAAGTGTTTAGAAAAAAAGAGTTTCTGATATTGCCTTGGTTTTAATCATTCTTAGAGATTGTATAGGCAATATTCAGAGAGTTAAAAGAATCCTAAGCCACTGCTACACTTCACTACACATTCAAGGCTTATAGGATCAATTGTGTTCTTGCTTCAAAAAGGATTTCTCTCGGATTTAAGAGGGTTGATCTCTTGGTTTAGAGATTGGGTGGCAATTGGCATGATCTTGTCAATTGGGTTTGTAATTTACATGGTCTTACAAATTGGTGAGGTTTACTTTTAATTTTGTAAGGTTTCAAAATTATAGTGGAAACTCTCAAGCGGAATTTGCTTAGGGACTGGATGTATACTAGGGAGGTGGAACCAGTATACATGCTTATGTTTGTGATGTTTATTTTCTGAGATTGTTATTCTTTCTTTACAATTTATAATCTACTTTGCAAACTCACCCTCTAGTGTTTAAGTGTAAAGCTTCCACAGATTTTTATAAGAGCTCACTCTATTCTTAAGGGTCACGATCCTACACATGGTATACATAAGCAAAAACAGGACCCTACATTTGGTATCACAGCAAGGTGAAAGATGGCATCAACAAATACATCACAATTCAAAGAAGGTCATTCTACAAATCGTCCACCAATGTTCAATGGATTGAACTATAACTATTAGAAGTGCCGAATGAAGATTTACCTTCAATCAATTGGCTATGAACTTTAGAGCATTGTGGAAACAAAATATGAGAAGCCAACCACTCCTTTCACGAAATGGAATACATCTCAAAGGAACAATGCAAACTTAGATTCTAAAGCAATGAATGTCTTATTTTGTGCTCTTGACAAGAATGAGTTCAATAGGGTGTCAATGACCACATCCTCATATGATATTTGACACACACTCGAGGTAACTTATGAAGGTACAAGTAATGTTAAAGATACTAATAATAATTTCATTTGTTATGGTTACAATAAGCCAGGACATATGAAGAATGATTGTCACCTTCTAAAATCAATGTCAAACTCTACAAAATTCAACAAGAAAAGGAAGGCTTTGATGGCTACATGGGATTATAGTGATGATTCATCTTCGGATGAAGAAATCAAAGAAAAGGAAAGCGCTCATATGTGTTTTATGACACAAGATGAAGTAAGTGACAATGAAGATCTTTTAGAGGCTTTCAATGAATTATATGAAACATTTTTGAGATTAAAGACTTCACATAATTTTCTTAAAGGTGAAAATAAAAGATTACTTAAAGAAATTTCTAATTTTAATTCTTCTACTATTTCTTATTCTCAAGTAATTGAATTGAAAGAGGAAAAAAAATCCTTGCTTAAAGAAAATCATATTTTGACTAATGAGAACGTTTATCTAAAATCAGAATGTAATAATTTAAAATTTTGTATTAATATTTTAGATAAAGATATTTTTTCTATTAAATTAAAATATGATGATATATGTTTGAACGTTAGTAAATTCAATAAAAGTAAAGAGAATTTGAATAATTTGCTCTCATTTCAAAAATCTTCAAACAATCATTTTGGCATTGAATTTGTTCCTAAGTATTTTACAAAGAATGATTATGTTTTGAAGAATAATAATAAGAATATTCATGCTAAACAAAATAAGTATATATGGATTCCTAAGAATTTGAATATTCATGATAGGAATGATTATATTTCATTTTATATGCATGAAGTTTACAATTCAAAGAATTACACTTATGTTAATAAATGGAAACCAAATTCCAAGTGGATTTGGATTCCTAAGGGCTAATCCTAATGATATAATATAAAATGGTACCAAAGTGCTTAATATTTTTATTAAGGTACCCGGGAAAAGAAAATTTTAACTAGAATTATGTTTATTTTATTAAGGTACCCGGGAAAAGAAAATTTTAACTAGAATTATGTTTATTTCTTTTTGTTAATGACAAATAGGGAGTTATATAGAAAATTTTAAATTTTTACTAATACTTTGATGCAGGGGGAGTAAAAGATTTTATTTAATGATTTTATGCAGGGGGATTAAAATTTTTATATTTTAATAACATATATTTGTCATCATCAAAAAAGGGGAGAATATTGTTAGGAATCTTGAACCTAAGATTAGTTTATTTTGATGATAACAAATATTATATGTTGTGTGTATTATGTGCTAACATTTGTTTTGCAGTATCAGAGCTATATCAACAATTATATTCAAAGAGATACTCAAGACATAGATGAGTTCAAGGCAAAGTGAAGCAAAGAAGAAGATATACTTTATTGACAAAATGTAATTTTATATTTTCTATGCTTAGAAATTTGTACAAGCCTTGATCACTCACACACATGCACACACATAATGTTAGAACACACTAACATATGCTTAGTGTGTTGGTTAACAATAAAAATCCCCTATGTTAGCCATTAGAGTTTATAGATATTGAGTGAGTCTTAAAACATTTTATTTGTACCAATTATCAATTAGAATCTGGAAAACATCAAAAAATTAAAGTTGTAGTTCTCTTCAAGAGCTTTCCAACAAATCTTAAATCACCTTATTCCGATATCGGATGAGAAAGTTACAGTCAAAATACTGAAAAGAAAATTCCAGAATCTGTGAGTTTACAGTGTAGTCGACTACTACAAAATACTGAAAAGAAAATTCCAGAATCTGTGAGTTTACAGTGTAGTCGACTACTATGCCTTGTAGTTAGTCGACTACTAAACAATTTTCTGACTTCACAGAGTCTATTTAGACTTAGTATAGTCGACTACTATGACTTGTAGTCAACTACAGATGTAGTTTTTCTAGATTTCAGGTTTTGAATAAGTGACTGTTTATAGCCGTTTTGTGTACGTTTTTAGGGGTTGAAAACTTATCTTTTTAAGGGCTATAAATAGGTTATAAGTTCAGAAATTTGCACAACTAATTCATACACATAAGATCACACATTTGTGCATATTCACTCTCTAATTTTCCAGATTTTCATGCTAAGTGTTTAGAAAAAGAGAGTTTCTGATATTGCCTTGGTTTCAATCATTCTTAGAGATTGTATAGGCAATATTCAGAGAGTTAAAATAATTCAGAGATTGTATAGACAATATTCAGAGAGTTAAAAGAATCCTAAGCCACTGTTGCACTTCACTACACATTCAAGGCTTATAGGATCAATTGTGTTCTTGCTTCAAAAAGGATTTCTCTCGGGTTTGAGAGGGTTGATCTCTTGGTTTAGAGATTGGGTGGCAATTGGTATGGTCTTGTCAATTGAGTTTGCAATTTATATGGTCTTGTAAATTGGTCAGGTTTGCTTTTGATTTTGTAAGGTTTCAAAATCATAGTGGAAACTCTCAAGCGGAATTTGCTTGGAGACTGGATGTACACCAGGGAGGTGGAACCAGTATACATGCTTGTGTTTGTGATGTTCATTTTCTGAGATATGTACACCAGGGAGGTGGAACCAGTATACATGCTTGTGTTTGTGATGTTCATTTTCTGAGATTGTCATTTTTTTTTTGTAATTTATAATCTACTTTACAAACTCACCCTCTAGTGTTTAAGTGTAAAGCTTCCGCGGATTTTTATAAGAGCGCACTCTATTCTTAAGGGTCAAGATCCTACACTTGGTATACATAAGAAAAATCAGACCCTACAGGTTCAAGTTTAGTTTGTGAAGCAATTTTTACAAAAGCAAAGTGGAGATCATCTTTTGGTGTTTGAGCATCCACTCTTCTCTCTCTCTTGTTATCATTAGAGAAGTTTTTCTAAACTCATATCTAGCTAATTTATATGTTTGATTTTTATTTCCATAAGCTAGAATTTATTTGAGTTTAGTTTGATTTAATTTATCTCTTTGTTCACACACAACCTATTGAGCTTATTGTATTTACGTTCATAGTATAATTTGGGGTTATGAGATTGTGTGATTTAGAGTGTGAGCTTACATTGTGTTCTCATCCTTATAGAGAATAATTTATTTGTATTGAGAGCTATTATTATGAGGTTCACATTGTATTACACTAGTACACGAAGAGGAGTGTGTGGTGAGAGATGGGGTCGTCCCAAGAGGAGTGAGGTAGGTGATAATGCCTAGAGAGATGTTGTAATTCCTAACACTTCAGGGAGACACGGGCTAGAGACCAACACTTGAGATGGTAGTTAGTGTGTTTATATTGTGAGTGATTGTAAAGTTTTCGGTGAACTAAAAAACCAAGTGTAAGGTGTAAACGTTATTCGGGTGAGCATAGAAAACCCGGTTGTGATAGTGGATATCTCCTCGAGGTGAGGAGCGGAGACGTATGTCGTGGGGACCGAACTCCGTGATCATATCGTTTGTTTGTGATTGCATTGGCGTACTTATTTTTATGTTCATATTTTATATCGCCTTTGTCTATTGCTTATTGTTTATATTCTCACTATCTTGTTCGTGTTCATATTTCCCTTGGTTTATTATCCTTGCACATATATTGTTCATATCTTATTTGCTAGAATAATTTTTTAATAAGTTTTAAATTGGCATAAATCGGATTAGATTAGCATAAACCCTATTCACCCCCCTCTAGGTTCCTTCCTAGTGGCATTAGGGTACTTTTAATATAATATATATATATATATATATATATATAAAATGACCATAAATTTCTAATATGAGTTTAAATAATTTTTTGGTATTTAAGTATTAAATATTATTTTTCTAAAAGAGTATTTGTATTTTCCCAATTTCTCTAGAATTTTCTATGATTTAAAAATACGTTATTATATTATTTTAATAGTTTTGCTAATTATAAATTTAATTGTTTCGGTAAAATTTTTAAATTAATAGTTAATTATTCATTATTGTTATTGTTACTATTACTTTGATCAGAAATTTTTAATATTTATTTGAATAAATTTTCTGATATTTTAAATTATTTAAAAGGGTATTTTTACTGTGTTTTTCTCTGCGGTATTTCACTCTGTATCTCTCTCTCTCTCCCTTACCTCACTTACCTAAATCACTCCTCAATTCCCGCACCCATCACTTCTCTGTCCCCCTCTCCTTCTCTCTCTTCTATTATTTCTCTCTCTGACACTCTCTCTCATTTCTCTCTCTCTCTCACTCAGTTCTCACTCTCTCTCTCTCACTCACGTCTCTTCTCTCTCGCTCTTCTCTCTCTATCTCTCGTTCTCATCTCACTCCAGCCCCTCTCTCTCTCTCCGCCTGAGTTCACCGTCGCTCGCCGCTGCTCCAAGCCCGCCGCCGTGAGCTCCGCCACCAGCTCTCCCCTCCGCCACCAACCCCGCTCGACGACAGCCACCCACGCCGCTCCGCCCCGACGACACGCCCAAAAACCCGCCGCGCCCACTCTAGCTCCTCCTCCTACAGTCGCAGGCACGACAACATCTTCTCTTTCTACTCCGGCCAGCCTTACACGCCTGCGCAAGCAAAACTCCACGCCCGCCAACAGATAGCTTCGCGTCCGCCCAAACCGAGCCGTCGACCACCTGAGCACCGCGCGCCCTCTCTCTCGTTCTCTCCTCTCTAAGCCGCCGGCTAACCCCTATCAGCCACCTCCCCTGTGCAGCCATCAAACAACCCGCCTCCAGCCAAGCTCCTCTCTCGACAACCATGCTTCAGATCCGACGCCTCACGCAGCCCTCGCCAGCGCCGCTGACCAGCCCCGCCGCTCGCCGAGTTCATTACCCAAACCGCCTCGACAGCCTGCAGCGCCTCCAGAGCTCGACACACCGCCTGAGCCGCCATCGCCCTCACAGACACCCCCGTTTGCCTCCCTCGACCCAACTGCCCTCAGATCGCAACCCCGCTGTCTGAACGTCGCAGTCAGCCCCGACCCGAGCTCGCGCTACCGACGCCGACCGAGTTCGTCGCCGCGCTCGACCGCGTTCAGATCCGATCAGATTCGCCCACCTTAGTGTCGTCGCACGCCACCTGTTTGATCATATGCCAACGTATATCCAGCTTGGAGAACCGCCACTTTCTAGCCGCCTGCGAGCTGTCGGAGCCCCGAGACATACCAACGACACCCGAGGCAAGATCCCTCTTGCTCAGATCTGAATGTTATACCTGTTATAAGTTAATTGCATAGTTTATTTACGATATATTTATCTGCGTGGGTTGTTGATGAATAATATTAGATAGATCATGATAATCTGATAGATAACGTTCTCAGAATAATTATAATATTAAAAGAAGTTATTTCGGTATTAGAATTATTTTGAGATAATTATGCTAATTTAAAAAGAATTTATTTTGAGAACGGAATCATTTTAGATAATTATAATACTTTAAAAGAAGCTATCTTGGAAGAAGAATATTTTAGAATAATTATAAATAAATTAAAGTAATTTATTTTGAAAATGGAATTATTTTAGATTAATTTTAATTAGAAAAGAAATTATTTTGTAAGAGGAAATATTAAAAAGAATGTTTTTAGAATTATTTAAAAGGAGTTACTTTGGAAAATGGAATTATTTTGGGTAATTATAATAAGAAATAAAAGATTTATTTTGGATAAGGAAATCATTTTGAAGTAGATAAATTTATTAATTTAAAGGATTATTTTTGAATGTGTGATTCTCATTTTAATTATGTGATATGCCATGATATCGTTGCGCATGATTGGTTGTACTTATTGTTTCCTATTGTGTTTGAGAACCCCTAGCAGTTCATGACTTAGTGGCCCCGTGCGTCATGAACAGACTTAGTGACATGTGTGTGTTGACTGAATTTAGGTGGTGAACCCGAGTTTTAATGAAGATTATGATTGATTTAGAAAAACGAGAAGAGTT
Organism: Asparagus officinalis; assembly: GCF_001876935.1. Taxonomy (NCBI): domain Eukaryota; kingdom Viridiplantae; phylum Streptophyta; class Magnoliopsida; order Asparagales; family Asparagaceae; genus Asparagus; species Asparagus officinalis. The sequence goes on from NC_033796.1 coordinate 24,138,981, forward strand.
GGGATGGGAAAGTTAATGTTCATGTGCTTGGATGTGACTGTTGATGTATCTTCCAGCCCACACCGGTGAATTCGTGTAGTCACTGGGGTTGGTTTGTTGGTCTAAAGTGAATTCGTGTAGTCACTTTAGTCCGTGACTTGTTTCGTCACCTGAGCTTTGCCTGAGTTCGGACCAGGCTGAGATCGGATTGCGTGTAGTCCTCTGACCGATTCGTGTAGCGGTATTGGATGCGCGTAGAGGATTTGTGAACAGTCAGTTATCTGGTAATATGAGCGTTGACTCTGTGTGAGATGTTCGTTTCTTGGCTAGGTATGACTTCTTGTGAGATGTAGGCCGGTTGTATTTCTTTTCATACATAGATCGGGATTAATATTTAATTATCTATAATTTGAGACAGATGGTATATACATGAGGGTTTCCTTGTTTGAATTATTTCGCTCGACGTACTACGTCTCTTGTTGTGGATTTTTAAGTATTAATTCTATCTAGTTGTATGACCTGGTTAGTTGGATGATTGTTCTGATCGCTAGTTGCATGATCGACTTGTTATTTGATTGATTTTGTTGGATTTCCAGTTGCACGTTCTTTTGTCATTTCTGTTATCGTATCGTTTTCCGCTTGGGTTTTCATTCGTTCTTTTCTTTTGTGGGGTCTTACCGTGTGCCATGCGCCCTGACGTACACTTGTTTTCTCTGGTGTACGTCAGACTTAGAGGAAGTACAGGTCCATCTTAGAGATATGCCAGAGCCAGGATATTCTTAGTAGGAGTGCCCTGCAGACAGAGTAGAAGAAGCCGAAGCTTAGTTATTGGTCCTCATTTTTCCTTTGTGCTACCTTCCATTTCCATTTGGTCAGTGTATTTTATATTCTTCAGTATTTCATTCAGATAATTTTGTATAAGGGTATGTTTGACCCGTATTATTATGTCTGGATGATATCTCATTTGTGATATGATATTTTTTGTATAAGGGTATGTTTGACCCGTATTATTATGTCTGGATGATATCTCATTTGTGATATGATATTTTTTATTCTGAGTTTGTCTATTATATTCTTGCTCTTGCTGATTGTGATCGGGGACCTGTGACTTCACATTGTATTTATTTCCAGACGCTTAGCGTATTGGATCGAGAAGAAAAAAAAGGAAAAAAAAAATAATAGTGTATATTTTTTCTCAATCTAATACGTCGCGGGCTTGTTCACGTTCCGATTCCCGGGTATTTTGGGAAGCGGGGCGTGACAATAACTCGATGTGTCTTAGGATTCTGTTGACAGAGAGCCAACCACCGATGATGATGCTTACAAGATTACATTCAAACACTAAGAGAGTTGCTAGTGGTCTAGTTTAAAAGTATACACACGCGCGCGCACGCGCACACACATATATATACATATGTATAAATACATATATATATACACATATATATATATATATATATATATATATAATATAGTTATAAGTATACTTATATGTGTATATTAAATAATTACAGTTATATAAGTATATATAAGTGCATAAGTATAAGTATAATGTATATACTGTATATTGCATCTAGTATATATAAAAGTATATCATATAAGTAAATTGTATAACTATACTTAAATAAGTATAATATAATTTAATTCATTTGGGATGTATTCTCGGGATGTATTCATCTATTGTGATGTGACAAATTCTAAAATAAATTTATAATTGTAGATGATTAATTGATTATTAATAAAGAAGGTATTTTATTATTTTAATTTCTATATTTTTTTGTATTTGTAAATTATATAATTACAAGTGATTAATAATAAAATTATTTTTATCAAATAAAAATTATTTTTTTGCTTTGTATTCTTGAAAAAAAATTAAAAAAAATTAAAAAAAATTTAAAAAAAGCTCAGCCAGTGCCAACCGGATCTGGACCCTGGTTTTGGCTTGGTATTTTTTTGGGCCGGACCGTTTGAACAGGCCTAATTGTTACTATAGTAATCGGTTTATCCTTCGACTGATCTAGCGACAAAATACCTTCAGAATACGAAAGATAACTCTATAGTCCTTTCATTTTGGGATGCTAGAAATCTCAATTATCGACAATAATTTAAAAAAAATTAAGATCCGACCCAAATAAGATAATTAGAACATCTTGCTATCATACGGAATGTTACTATACTAACCGCAGTCGACTGATATTATCTGCCAAGGTAAAATAAAAATAAAAATATATATAAAAGAAGAAAATCGATAGACACTCTACAGTCTACAACTTAATTAACAAATAATCAAACTCCTCCACGTCAAGCTTGTGGACCTTTGCATTTCCCCATCCTCATTCTTCTCTTGACAGCTGTCATCCACGTAACCATCAACACAAACTTTACATTTCCCTCTCCCCAAAAACCAATGTATTATTAGTTATTAGCAAAAAAAAATAGGCAACAATTCCCCAGGTCACAAATTGCCCTAATCAACTAAATTACAGCTGTGCCACCTCACACTATAGCCCACAGAGGCCAGGGAGCTTGCACCTCTTCCATATAAAAAAAACACCGCATCTATTATTTCCCAATTAACAGTAAAAACAATAGCTAATTATAATTAATTACAGTAATAAATCATCTCATCGACTCTGACTCTTTGGTCCTCATTAGGCAACTCAACAGACCACCGTCGCCTCGTTTGACGCCTGTCTCCACGTGTTCCTTTCCCCTTCTTTCTCTTTATTTAAAAAAAATCAAAAAAGAATAAAAAAGGCAATTATTATTTTTATTTTTATATTTTCTAAAAGTGGTAGCTCTCTCTCTCAATCCAAGCTCGCTTTATATTCGCTCTCTTTAATCCTTCTCTTCAAGAATTGAGATCAACTGAGCAAAAATTTTTCAAGATGTTGAAGGAGAAAGAGAGAGAGAAGGAGAAAAATTTCGTGGTGGGCTTCATCTGCAACTGGGCCGACATTAAATTTCTCTTAAGCTCTCTCCTCATCATCTGCGTCCTTGGCACAGCGTTTCAATTCATCCCCTACAAATCTTTCCTCTCTCCAAACGATCTCCGTTCTTGCCTCTCGAAGCTCTCAGCTCCGAACCCCCCTCAAAATCTCACGACCCAAGAACTCGCAAAACCCTCGAAACCCATCGAGTTCCAACAAGAAAACCAAACCTCAGATCTCATCACGAAGCGAGTGTTCAACTCGGTGGGGTCGGCCGCTTACCTCTTCATCCAAATGGGCGCTTATCGAGGCGGGCTCAACACTTTCGCGGTGGTGGGCCTCTGCTTCGAGCCCATCCAGTAACGTCTCTCGAAGCCCGAGTTCGTCTGGCGACGTGGTCCGCGCCCACAGCAACGCTCGCGGCCGTCACCGCCGTCTCGTACAAGATGCTCCCGATTGGCGGCTACGCCAGGCGTCTACACCGTCAGTCGTCGTCAACTGCCCTTCTCCGCTCGACCGTGGGATCACCCCCGAACCTAATACAGTAACCCAATCTTGTCCCTGACCAATTCTCGACACTGCATAAATCACTGTATTCAGTGACTAAAGTGGTCTCGGCGGTACATATCACGTCTGACGGCGACGGCGGCCAGCTCATCGTGCACGCCACCACCGGCGGCGGCGGCCGGCGCGCGACGCGGGACCGCAGCGAGGAGAAATTCGTCGCCGCTCGCATCGAAAACCCGGTCTCCGTCAACATCACCCAGTTCAACTTCGCCCCGCACAATTACGATTACTTGTAATGCGGGTCCTCGCTTACGAGGACCTGAGCCCTCAGCGTCAGTGTCAGAGAGTGCAGTGTCTGGGTATACGCAGCCTTCGGGCGGGAGGTCGCATTTCCGTGGATCCACAGGACGCCGGTGGGGTCGACTCGGAGGTGATGGAGGTGCTGAGGCCGTGGAATTGAGTAAGGGATCGTTGACGACTGCAGGACGTCAGGATCAGACGAAGCGGTTTCGGATGGGTACTACCACAACCAGTTCCTGGTGGTGAACGATTGCTTGCATAGGTATCGCTACGATGCGAAGTGGATGTTCTTCTTTGATGTGGATGAGTTCATCTACGTGGACCCGAGGACGAGGTTCGACGGCTTCATGGATTCGATGTCGGGGTTCACTCAGTTCACAATCGAGCAGACGACCATCTCGAGCAAGCTCTGTCTTGTTGGTGACGCTCCAAGAATTGGAAGGTGAGCTCGTCTTTGATTTCTTATGTTAAGTCTGATCGATTAGGATTATCTGTCTGATTTTTTTTTTCTGCTGTATTGTCGGTTTAAATTGGGATCTGATATGTTTGGAAAATGCGTCGCTGCTGGAGCTGGAGAGAAAAGAAGTAGATAACTGGGGCTTTTAACTTGTCACTGAATTATACATATAGCTTTGATTCCAGAGACTTAATTGGAAGGGGAATTGAATGGAGTAGTAATAATTCAGGCTTTTATTGTGCACTGGCTCTTGCTTTTGATTATTATATTTAATTCCATGTTATTAGATAGCAGAATTATTTAATTAAACCCCACCAGGCTACACGTTTAAGCTGAATTACCATTCTATAGCCCATATTTTGCGCTATGTCTACATTAGAAAACCACCGCCTAGTATTAACTATTTTATTCTTTAGGATAGGATGCCATCGGATCGCCTCCTCTCCCCTGTCCATTTCAATTGATTTGAATTGATTAGGACTGTAATAATAATTAATCCCTAAATGGGGTTTATTCTTCGGCACTCGGTTGTTCCTTTCTTCTGGATGCGTCGCCAGCATTTGATTACATATATATTACAGTCCTCTTTTAGGATTCCGTTAATGTCAGTTTGCTCGTTTAGGATCTTCTTTTATCGGTAAGTTCTAGTCACTGATCTCAAATTATGGCGTTAAGCGGTGGTTGTTCGAATGTGATTGGTGGTTTGCATGTATTATTTGCGCCAGTCTCTTTCTACTCTAATCACTATACCATTGCATGCTGACCAGTTTGTCCGGTACAAAACTCTTTTATCAGTCTGGAAAACTTTTATCTTTGATTATGATGGGTGACTAAGCGCATTCTATTTGGCTTTCTTCATCGAGATTGTTCCATCAATTATTTCCCTCGCAGTTACAATTAATGCTATATGCATGAAACAGCGATCGCCAATTCACTGTTCAATTTTAATTGATTTAACCCAATACTGATACCCTCTTAAAACTAATTTCCACAGGATGTGGGGTATTGAGAAATTAGTATACAAAGACATAAAACGAGGAATCAGAAGGGATCGAAAATACGCCATCCAACCCCGCAATGCTTTCTCTGTTGGGGTCCACCTCTCTCAGAACTTCGCCGGCAAAACCACCCACAAAACGGAGGGCAAAATCAAGTACTTCCACTACCACGGCACAATAGCCAACCGCAGGGAGCCATGCGTCGAATACGTCAACGCGACGAATTTAGTGTACGAAGGTACACCGTATTATCTGGACGATACTCTTCGAAGACTCGCGGGCTCTGTTAAGAAGTTCGAGCTGAAGAGCATCGGAAAGCGTTTGACGAGAACAACGCAATGAGGGATAGGATTCATTCTTTAGTACTTTTGGAAAATAATAATTTTCACTAGAATTTTTGGTTCCTTGTTATCCTTTTTATACATCTACTTGCTTGTGAGTCCTTGTGTATGGTGTCGGGGGATGTGTATAGCAAGCTGGTTTATTCAAATTTTATATGAACAAAGTTGAGAATTATTGTTAACTGGAAGAGTATGATGAAGGATTTTCTATTACTTTTTAAGATTTTTATTTATGTATGGATCATGAAGAGAGAATTTGACATTGGTTGTGGAAAGTCTAGTGCGTGTGATCGAGTACTTCGGATTGCGGCAGCATTTGCTGTATCCAGCGTCATGTACGAATTAGGATGGGAAATCTAGAAGAATTTAAGTTTACAAATCTTATTATGAACATTTATGGAGGGTTGTCTGTGATTATTGCTGTATTGGACCCGGATGCATGGTTCAGACAGACCCGACCCGAACGAGGGTAATTGCGGATCCTTAGCTGACTGGGCGGTGGGCACTGGCTCAGTCTGAACCGAATTAATATACACTGGAACAGCCGTTTACTCTAGTTAGAGTGATGTTATATATCAAAAAAAGATAATCGTATATTCACGTGACGAATGATGTTTATGTATATGAATCTATTCTAAAATACCTCTTCCCTTTCATTCTAAATATGGAATTAGCGGACAAGAATCGCACAATCTCATTGAGACGTCACTTTCTTCTTCAATTTCGACTTCGCTTTCTTCTTCAATTTTGACTGTAACAATAACTACGAAGCTTATTGTTCTAATCTTCTTCAACTACTAAAAAAAATCCTCAAATCCTTTCTCAGATATGTAGCAATCATTTCTTTGCTTTTTATGTTTTGAAAGCATCTATGCTTATTTTTTAAAAGAAGATCCGACTTTCTTAGAGAAGTGAGAAGAGTCCTCATAGTTGGGGGAAAAAATTATCCTCACGCTTGAAAGATAGAGGAGCACTAGGGGCACACCTTGGGACACACTCCCAACCACACCCCTCACCTGCTACAGTGCAGGGGGGTCCCACTTGAGATTTTTTAAAAAATCTCAAGTGGGACTCCCATGCACTGTAGCAGGTGAGGGGTGTGGTTGGGAGTGTGTCCCAAGGTGTGCCCCTAGTGTTTTTTTGAAAGATAAACAAAAATGCCTCCCGACTAAAAAAACATCATCAATCTACTCCTCTATACTTAAAGAAGAAACCAAAAAGTCATTGTTCATACTACAGTAATGTTGTAGCATAAACAGTAAATCAAATCTTAATTATCATCTATATATACTCGAAGTTACTATTCATGCTGCAACCTCCATACTTGAAGTTAGTATTCATACTATATCATTTTACTGCATTATAAACAGTAAAACAAATCAAATGTATTAACACTTGGATCTTTCTTTAAGTATAGAGGAGTAAATATGATTTCTAAATCAAATGTATTAAAATTTGGGTCTTTCTTTAAGTATAGAGGAGTAGATATGATTTTTAATTCTAAACATACAATAACTAAATCAAATGTATTAAAATTTAGAGCGAGACAAGTTCAAAATACAATGTTTAAAAAAATAGGGGGTCATGCTTTACACGGGGGTGCACACTAGTCATGTAATAAAAGGAAAGCTAACAAAATGTCTATTCTCTTGATATATAATTCTACTATGTCACTCCTCTAGGTTCTCTATAGTAGACTAATACTAGCATCACTTATTTATTGGAATTATTTAAGTTGTGTGCTATTTGGATTATACTTCGACTGTATGTCTAGACTATGTTTTCGGAGTTGAATGGACTCGAAAGAGATTCTTTATTTTTCGGAAATGAGAAAAAAAAAATCCCACAGACAGTAACGTATAAGATCCTGTTAAGCAGTAACATTTGTGGTACGCAGGAGATTGCCACGTCCTTATGTTAAATGGAGCATGGGACCACGCTTCAATCAATTTAATAGCTCAAGTTGTAGCATAAAATGCAGAAGAACGTCAAGTGTGGGCTCTGTCAAAGACTATATATGCATGATTATGATTTACTATGAAAGTGATTACAGAATTTAGAATTAGTTTACGTAGGTACTGTGGTCTTGTAGTCATACTCACCAAACATTTATTTAGCACTTACACAAGCCCTGAAATTTCTTTACGTGCATATATTTTTCTGATAACCCAGCACGGAATCGAAGTCAGGACTGTGGAAGCCATATTAGAAACTTCCAACAGTCAGGGTCAGCCACGTGGGCTACACCCCTAAATTTTAAACGATATTTATTTGACAATTTAGTTTTTTAGTTAAATAGAGAACAAAAATGTAAGTAATTCATGTGATGGTATCTTTCATTTGTAGTTTAAGAAGTGTGAGCACTAATAAATTTGTTTGTGAGACAGCAACGGATAATTAAGAAGAGAACCCAGCTTTTTGCCTCTTTTGATCTTTTGCAGCTATCATCCCATGATTTTTGTTGTGTTTTTTGTTTAGATTGTGTATAGTCATCCTCGTTATCTACTTCTGATTTGGCTTTTTTCTCCGGTTTGGGGCTCCTGTCCAAATCATAATTAGATAACTTCTTATGTAATTTTGGGCTACTTTCAGATATATAATACATACATGATAGGGCTAACTGCCCTATTTTTCATAAAAAAAAAAAAAATTCTTTGTGAGATGGACATATTGCATAAGAAGTACAGGCAATCAGCCCTGAAATCTGTAGCCGTTGGAGAAACTGTACAAGAAACAGAAGAAAGGGTGTTCGACGCTTTTTTGAGGCTAATATGTCAAATGTGTTACACGGACAAAGAATTCAGTAGTCTCCAGGCAATCTCCAAACACAGCGAGGGCACCCACCACACAATAATTGAACAGTGTAAAAGTAGCGTCCGTTGCGGACCAAGGTGGGGACCACAAAAAAAAAATAGAAAGCCACGTGTATCAATCGATCGCAAGCTCCATCGCTTGAAATGAGCTGTTTCCCTTTGTCGACCGGGTGATTAAAATTTCAGCGGTCCTCTAATTTTACAGTTTTAAGCGTATGATTTGCAAAAATAAAAATAAAAAAAAATTGCAGGCCGGCCAAGTTCACAAACGAGTCGGGCTAAAGATCAAAAAGTTTGACTAGTTTATTAAAGTATAAAGGCAGGTTCGGCAAAAGCTTTGACGAAATGGTTTGTTGGCTAGAGATTTAGCTTTATTTGAGATGGAGGAGTGCGCTTGAAGTATGCTCTGATTTTATGCTGGATTCAAAGAAAAGAATCCGTTATTGGTCTGTGCGTGGTTCAAGGAAACGAACCATGTGCCTCTTTATCTTGAGTCCATTGAGGGAGTTCTTGGCTCTAGCACCATGTTTGCTATATCCACTTCCAAACAGTAATTTTGGGAGTGGGTTGCCGAAAATGCCCTTTTGATGTTGAGGGTGTTTCTGGAATGGACTTGGCCTGTTTTGGTTTAGGAGAAGGGCAATTTAGTCCGGGTGTTTCTGGAATGGACTTGGCCTGTTTTGGTTTAGGAGAAGGGCAATTTAGTCCTCACACACCCCCAAAGTTACTGTTTGGTGGACTTGGCCTGTTTTGGTTTAGGAGAAGGGCAATTTAGTCCTCACACACCCCCAAAGTTACTGTTTGGAAGTGTGAATAGTTGGACCCCTCTAGCACTTAGCCTTCAATATTTATTCAATTTCCATTGTATCTTTATCCCAAGCCTATCAATCTCAATCTCATCTGAATAAATGGTCTTGCGTCTGAATAAATTACATCAAATGCTTTTCAAGCACTAGAACTTTATACTCGAAGACATCAAGGTAAGAACCTACTTATACCAATGCATAAGTTGCTATCCAGATTATTTTCTGTGTTCTATTTCAAGATTATGCACTAAGTTGTAGACACTCGCATCGAGGATCATAATCAGTTTTCTAATTAATGTATGCTATGTGACAACAAAATTTAAACAGGGATCACGAACATCAACGTGCATAAATATTAAGAGAAAAAAAGTAATTAAAGTACATAAAATTGATGGAATAGATGAGATGCGTTATCCTAGATACCAAAAACTGACGTATTATTCTCGATGCCAACCACCAAATTAGGTATTAGGATATTAAGATGAAAAGATGCTTTGAGGAGACTAGAGGATTTGAATCAATCTCCAACTTGTTTATGTAAATCAGGCCTTGTTTTGTTTAAGAATCTTCGGATGTTGATCCTAATTATTAAAACATTAGGTAACAAATAATACAAGATTTTCATAACACGACGGAATTAACCAACGCGCTGTATTTGTGCAAGTTTTGACCAATATCCAACCAAGCGTGTCATTCTCGCTCAATTTTGCACGTATGTACGTCGGAGGTCAAGATTTGTCTAATCTGATGTAATCTTCCCACCCAAACTCCTTGGAAGCTCTGATGCTCAACTTCGGTTATAAAATTGAGTGATCTATAACACTGAACCAAGATGCGCATTCTCATTGACATTACTAGGGGAAGCTAATATATCTTAATGCATATAACCAGATCTGTCTCAAGAGTAAATAAATTACATAAGTTTTTATTTTCGTTTTTGCTTTTTTTTGTTTTCTTTGTTTTTTTTTGGTTTTCTTTGTTTTTTTTAGGGGGTGGGGGATGACATGTTGACTTGGGGGCTATTTGGTTTAAATGCTACAATTTGAGAATTTGTAATCTTATAGAGAATTTGAAATTATTAGTGTTTTATATATGCTTTGGGAATTCTAATATTTTCTTTGGTTTAACATTATTATAGGAAAGCAAATCTTACAATTTGTAATATCTTATTTGATTCAAACCCAAATTATAGGATAACAAATTCTAAAAAAGAAGAAGAGGTAAATATAGTAAAGGGTTGTTTGGTTCAAATCCTAAAATTATAGGATTTGGAATCTCATCAAGAATTTGAAATCCATGTGGTTTTAACATATTTTGGATTTCCGGATCTTATATTTTGTTCAACGTGATTAGAGGAAAGCAAATTCTAGAAATTATAATTTATTATTTGATTCAAACTCTAAAATATAGAAAAGTACACAATGTATGGATATCTAATGTCAAAACTTTAATTTTTTAGCATTTAGCAAATCCTCTCCAAATTGTAGGATTTGGCAAATCCTAAAAGTTCCTATTTTTTTCATTTTATGGATACATAATTGTTGATGTTTGATATCACACTGTCGAGGGGGTTGCGGTTCTGGTCTTCGCGCTGGCGGCGAATAGAGAGAGGATGAGAAATTGGGCCGACTCCTCCTCTGACTTTATGCCCGATCCTTAGACTGGAATTCTTGATCCTTTTGCACAAACAAGAAGAAATCCATGGGAGGGCGGGGCTCATTTCCCCCGTGGTACCTCCGACGGTCAAGTCAGCTGGTGAGCTTGAGTGAGGTTTGAGAGAGAGTCTCTGGGCCATTGAGGTCCTTAGAGGGTACTCTTTGAGAGTTATTAGTTCTTTTTAGCAAAGGTAAATTCAAAAATTTTGTGAAGAAGTAGCAAAAAAATCTCCTCCCTCTTTTACCTGATTTCCCTCCTTTTATAGCCCATCGCCTCAGAGAGTTTGACCATTGGGCTTTGACTATGCACAAGAGGCGGTTGAGGGCTGAAGGCTGCTGAGTCATCCTTCTCCTTCCAGATGTCGACTGGCGATTGGAAGGGAAGTCATTCGAGTACAGGAGAGAAATGTCTTCTCAGTATCATGGATTTGACAGATGAGGCAGGACAGAGGATAGGCTAGTTGCTTGGTCGTCCTTCCCCCTCCAGATGGCGGCTGGTGATTGGAGGGGAAGTCATTCGAGCCCAGGGGAGCATCATGGCAATCCCTAGGAAATGACTTGTGAGTAGAATAAGCGGCTTATACACGAGATTTGTCAAAGCGGAGATCTTGATGAGACTGATCAATACTGTAGTGTCGATTGACGTCTGAAGCGAGCTTAGCTGGATCTCATCCTCTTAGTAGAGGCGGGTCGGTTCGTGAGTTGTCATTATGATTTTTCGACCCGACAGTCGAGTGAGCTTCGGGTCGAGTGTATTGTAGGCATCGAAAATTGCCTATAGGTCTCCACGAATAGCTCAGTGTTAAGGAACGACAATGAACATCACCATCTGGTTCACAGGAGTTCAATTGACGTCGGTGAACGTTTGAAGTGAACCGACGAACTACGTGAACTGACAGAATTTTGGAATAACGAAGGCACAGGCTAATCGAGAGCCCCGCGATGTTTACAAAAAGAACAACGCCTTTCGTGTCTCGGGGCTGATAGAACTCTTCGTCAGAATTCCAACACAATTCGAATCACTAAAATCCGAGTTCGGACGAAGAATTTACAGCGGGGTGTCCTAGATTTTTGGGGACGCCCAAGGGGTGTCCTAGAATTTTGGGGACGCCCCAGGGGTGTCCTAGATTTTTGGGGAGGCATCAGGGGTGTCCTACATTTTTGGGGACGCCCAAGGGGTGTCCTAGATTTTTGGGAACGCCCAAGGGGTGTCCTAGAATTTTGGGGACGCCCCAGGGATGTCCTAGATTTTTGGGGACGCCCCAGGGGTGTCCTAGATTTTTGGGGACGCCCAAGAGGTGTCCTAGATTTTTGGGGACGCCCAAGGGGTGTCCTAGATTTTTGGGGACGCCCTAGGGGTGTCCTAGATTTTTGGGGACGCCCCAGGGGTGTTGCATATAAATAGAAGCCTTAGGCCTCACTTTTTTAGGATCTGGATTTTTGGAGAATTGGCGAAGCCCTGCTGGAGTGAAGAGTGATCGAGCACTTCAACACAAGAGAGTTCTTCACCAGATCTACATCACCCGCATCTGTTCCTTAGCATTACCCTTCGTCGGTAATCCTAAGAAGAGCAAATATCTCGCTTTATCCGAGATAGGCGCTTCAAGTTTCTAGATCTCCTCGCGGATCGACGAAGCTCTGCCCGATTTTTCTGGATCAGATCGGATTGCCAGGTAGTCCACGGATATCGACGTCCCTGTCACAGGCTAAAGACCCACGCAAGCAAGAGACGATAAACGGATCTTGTGTTTATTTTTAAGAAAGTTGTAATTTTTATTTTCGTTATTTGAATTCATTTGTAACGTTTGAAGTTTTAATGAAATCAATGATGAAGGAAACTTTTGACGAAAACAAGCTGGCGATCACAGTGGGAGCCAACGGCCTCGTTGCCGAGGCCGTCATGACGCAACCGACTTTCAAGATCCGGGTGAACGAAGAGATCGAATACGAATTCGATCAACAAAAATTTGAAGAGTACCTCTCTTCATCCTCCTCCAGATCCGCATCTCCAAACAGGCGCAGGAAGATTTCATCTTCCAAGAGTGTTCGCGGGTCCTCAGGAGCGAAGATCCAAGATCCCCTCGCTGCCGTGGCACTTACTCACCGCGACGCTCCAATGGTGTCCAACGTGGTCGAAGTTGCAGATCCAGATCTCCCTTCCACCACGAAGTCAACTGCTGAAGGTGTCCTAACCTTGTCGAAGAGGGCGCGCCAAAGACGGCGTCAACGCCTTGCGCGACAGTTGGCCAATACCGCAGAATCGATGAACGGAATCCGCTACAATGAGGATCTAAAGTCCAGACAGCGCCAAGAGCAACAACGGCACACAACCAACTCCTCCTCCAAGACAGAGACGAACGAATGGGTTCGTGTCAAGAGGACTCGCTCAACTCTCGAAGAGCGAATCAAGAAACGCCGCGCATTGCTTGCGCATGCCCGAGTCCTTCTGCAGAAAGCGGAAGAGATGCAGAAAGAAGAGACGGTCAAGAATCCGTCAAAACACAAGCAGATGTGGGTGCTAAAGGCAAAGCCGGCGCCTAAGACAAGAGTGGACGGAAATACCGTCCAACCTTCAGCAAATCCAGATCCCGTTTTCCTTGCCCCTCCGGCGGAGTCAGGTAAGAACGTGGATCCTTCAAGATCCAGGGTTCCTTTGAAAGGTCGCCTCAGTCCTTTACCGGAGAACCGAGGTAAAGCACCTGTCAAGGAACGATTGGGACCGTTGAAAAGTCCCCAAACAACAAACCAGACTGGGGGTCGTGCTAATCCCCCCAAGAAAGATAATAGAGGGAAAGCCTCTGTTACCGACCGCATTGGATTGCGGGTCGAAGTTCAAGAGCCCGTTAAGTTTTCACGCTCGCAAAAGCGTAGACTTGAACGAGCGACTTTTGAAAACGCTAATAAAGCGTCATATCCCCAGAGGGAAACACATTCGTCTGATGATGATTGTGTTATACCTGGGAAGTCATGCCAACACTCTATGAGTTGCTCCAGTTATCAAACTGACAAGTTGTACTATAGAGCTGGGGGTATGGATAAGTCTCGAAAGAGATGCGCTCAAGACACGGAGTCTCACTGTCCGTGTGCCAACATCATCAAGGCGGTGTTGTCAGAATGCTGCTGTTCTAAAACCCCAAAGAGAGTCTCGGTGTTCGAGAGGATTTCCAAGCCAAGGCGTTTTCGTGGGAAGAAGTTCGTTCGACAAGAGGACGAATACCTAGAAGTGTCTGCTAATATGACCGGCAGAGGGAAATCGACACGACAATTTGGTCCAGATCGGTTTGCCGGAGTATCACAGCGTGTGACTCGATCGCAATCAGGGATCAATACGCGAAAGAATTACCAAAGGATGCAAAAGGGACTCCCTTTGGAAAAGGAGGTGTCAGATGCTGGTTCAGATTCTTGCTCGGCTATAGCGTCCGATGACACGGCTTCTAGTGTGGGACAACCCTACGAGTCATTCATGATCAGCGCCGAGCAAGTAACCAAGATGCTTGAAGATGCCCTGGCTAAGCAGAAGGAAACTTTCAAGTTCGAGATGGAGATGGCCATGCAACGGATGAGAGAGATGCATGACCAGAAAATTACGGCACTGACAATTCACCAAGGAGAACCCAGTCGACGCAATAATCAGAATCAAGATGAGAATGAACGGGAAGAGAATAATGTCAACATAAATATCCCTCCTGTCAACAACGACAATGGAAGCGGTCCCGTGGATGATAATGCAAAAGAGGACCACGTTACCTCTCCCCGAAGCCACTCGAAGACAGGTACGAGTGAAGACAAGAAGATGAAGGACTTGGAGAGCAAAATCAACGCGTTGATGAATGCTCAAGAAGTGAAGAGGTCCGGCATACCATGTCCATACCCAAGGGAGTGGGAATCAATTCCGTATCCGGTAAAGTTTAATTTAATCAACTTTACGCCGTTTGATGGAAAGGGTTCCCCTACCCAACACTTAATATATTTTAAGTCTCATTTAGGAATCATTTCTGGGAATGAACCTCTTATGGTGCGGTCATTCGTCGACACTCTTCGCGGAGCAGCCTTCGACTGGTATTGCCGTCTCAAGCTCAGGAGTATCAGCAGTTGGGACGACATGGAAGATATGTTTCTGACAAACTTCTTCGATGACGACACCGAAATCTCAATCGGTACACTATTCGATGAGAAGCAGAAGAATGGTGAGACGGTCGAAAACTTCGTGAAGAGATTCCGAAACAAAGCAATGAACTGCAGGGATGAGAAACAGAAAAATGGTGAGACGGTCGAAAACTTCGTGAAGAGATTCCGAAACAAAGCAATGAACTGCAGGGATCCGGTCAGTGAAGATTTTATCCTCGAGACTTGTCACAATAATCTTTCATTGGACATCCTCGAAGCTATGGGAATGGCGCCACCAAAGACCTGGAAGGACTTAAAAGTGCAAGGAGAACGAGCCGAGCGATTCCTTAAAAGGAAGAAGGCGGAAAGGGGTCAAATAGCAAATAATGCTCCGCAACCAAACTTTGTCCCTAAGGGAAAGGGAAAAGCACATGCGAATGCTGTGGACGCGAATCAAACATTCGAGGTGCAAGCACAACCGCAACAGCAACAACAAAAGGCGCCACAGC
>NC_033796.1:24155442-24182081 GCF_001876935.1 Asparagus officinalis
TGGTTCATTTGTTCAAAGGTTGGAACTTTGAGAGCCGAAACTCTGCCGAATTGAGAATTGAGCTTGGAGTTTTGAAGACTTAAGGACTTGAATATTCAGATCTGGTTCTCGACGAGCATCCACATCACAAAAGGCAGGAGTTCGAGAGAGAGAGAGAGATCAGATCTGAGATCTACACGAGATCATACTCCGGATCAAAGCTTGGCCTTTGATCCCGAGAACTAAGGGCGATTATTTCCTTGGTGAATTAATCCCCCGGGCTATTATTTCCTTTGCGAAATAATACCCGTCAAATCGTGTAGATCCGACCGGATCTAGATCGCACGGTGGTCCACGGATTAACCCCGGCGTTGGCAAAGAACCCACACAAGCGAGCGACCGCAAAACAGGAGCTCGTGATTTGTTCGGAAGGAAAGTTGTAATCTTTTGCTTTTTTCTTTGATTTCGTTGTAACCGGATCTAAAAAAACCGGATCTTTTGTAACCAAAAAGCAATTACTTGAGATAACAATGAATTAAATGAAGGCAATTTTCACGGCGAACACCAGGTAAGAACGTGGATTCTTCAAGATCCAGGGTTCCTTTGAAAGGTCGCCTCGGTCCTTTACCCGGGAATCGAGGTAAAGCACCTGTCAAGGAGCGATTGGGTCCGTTGAAAGGTCCCCAATTGATAAACCCGACTGGGGGTCGTGCTAATTCCCCCAAGATAGATAACAAAGGGAAAACCCCTATTGCCGACCGCATTGGGTTGCGTGTCGAAGTTCAAGAGCCCGTTAAGTTTTTACACTCGCAAAAGCGTAGACTTGAACGAGCGACTTTTGAAAACGCTAATAAAGCGTCATATCCCCAGAGGGAAACACATTCGTCTGATGATGATTGTGTTATACCTGGGAAGTCATGCCAACACTCTATGAGTTGCTCCAGTTATCAAACTGACGAGTTGTACTATAGAGCCGGGGGTATGGATAAGTCTCGGAAGAGAAACGCCAGAGACACGGATTCTCACTGTCCGTGTGCCAACATAATCAAGGCGGTGCTGTCGGAATGCTGCTGCGCTAAAGCCCCAAGGAGAGTTTCGGTGTTCGAAAGAATTTCCATCGGAACGTCCGAGACCAAGCCAAGGCGTTTCTGTAGGAAGAAGCCTGTTCGCCAAGAGGACGAGTTCCTGGAGGTGTCTGCTAATATGACCGGCAGAGGGAAATCGACACGACAATTTGGTCCAGATCGGTTTGCCGGAGTATCACAGCGTGTGACTCGATCGCAATCAGGGATCAATACGCAAAAGAATTACCAAAGGATGCAAAAGGGACTCCCTTTGGAAAAGGAGGTGTCAGATGCTGGTTCAGATTCTTGCTCGGCTATCGTCCGATGAGACACGGCTTCTAGTGTGGGACAACCCTACGAGTCATTCATGATCAGCGCCGAGCAAGTAACCAAGATGCTTGAAGATGCCCTGAATAAGCAGAAGGAAACTTTCAAGTTCGAGATGGAGATGGCCATGCAACGGATGAGAGAGATGCATGACCAGAAAATTACGGCACTGACAATTCACCAAGGAGAACCCAGTCGACGCAATAATCAGAATCAAGATGAGAATGAACGGGAAGAGAATAATGTCAACATAAATATCCCTCCTGTCAACAACGACAATGGAAGCGGTCCCGTGGATGATAATGCAAAAGAGGACCACGTTACCTCTCCCCGAAGCCACTCAAAGACAGGTACGAGTGAAGACAAGAAGATGAAGGACTTGGAGAGCAAAATCAACGCGTTGATGAATGCTCAAGAAGTGAAGAGGTCCGGCATACCATGTCCATACCCAAGGGAGTGGGAATCAATTCCGTATCCGGTAAAGTTTAATTTAATCAACTTTACGCCGTTTGATGGAAAGGGTTCCCCTACCCAACACTTAATATATTTTAAGTCTCATTTAGGAATCATTTCTGGGAATGAACCTCTTATGGTGCGGTCATTCGTCGACACTCTTCGCGGAGCAGCCTTCGACTGGTATTGCCGTCTCAAGCTCGGGAGTATCAGCAGTTGGGACGACATGGAAGATATGTTTCTGACAAACTTCTTCGATGACGACACCGAAATCTCAATCGGTACTCTATTTGACGAGAAGCAGAAAAATGGTGAGACGGTCGAGAACTTCGTGAAGAGATTTCGAAAAAGCAATGAATTGCAGGGATCCGGTCAGCGAAGACTTTATTCTCGAGACTTGTCACAATAATCTTTCATTGGACATCCTCGAAGCTATGGGAATGGCGCCACCAAAGACCTGGAAGGACTTGAAAGTGCGAGGAGAACGTGCCGAACGATTCCTTAAAAGGAAGAAGGCGAAAAGGGGCCAAATAGCAAATAACGCTCCGCAACAGAACTTTGTCCCTAAGGGAAAGGGAAAAGCACATGCGAATGCTGTGGACGCGAATCAAACATTCGAGGTGCAAGCACAACCGCAACAGCAACAACAAAAGGCGCCACAGCAATCAAGGTGGCAGCAACAGCCCCAGAAGCAAAAGGCTTCAGAACCAAAGTTTCCAAAGGTCTATTCATTCAAAGAGGATGAATTTCCCGGTATTTTTAAATATCTTATCGAGAACAACAAGATCAAGTTGCCTCCGGTCCAGGATCAAGAAGACGCTAAAAGAATTAATGATCCAAAGTATTGCGCATTCTACAGAGCGGTGCACCATCCTACCAAGGCAGGCGTGCTATGCCCTTAAAGACAAGATTCAAGCTCTGATCGATGTCGGAGTCATCACTATGAAGCAACCCAAGGAGAAGAAAGTGGGTGCGAATGCAGTGTCGATTAGCTTCGGCTCTGTTCCCTTGAACTGGTTCCAACATGAACCAGTGATAAATGCAGCAGTAAAGACGGTGAATGATGATCCACACAAACAGCACCGGAAGAACTTCGGTTATTCGTCAAAGCATAGAATAGACCGAAAATCGAAGGAGCCAAGAGTTGAAGCTAACTACAAGTCCTTTACACCAACTGAGGGACTGGACCAATCACATCCAAAGTATTCCAGCCTCTTCTATAAAAGAAACGAGTCTGGAACGCTTTGGAGGGGGTATCTGTAGGCATCGAAAATTGCCTATAAGTCTCCACGAATAGCTCAGTGTTAAGGAACGACAATGAACATCACCATCTGGTTCATAGGAGTTCAATTGACGTCGGTGAACGTTTGAAGTGAACCGACGAACTACGTGAACTGACAGAATTTCGGAATAACGAAGGCACAGGCTAATCGAGAGCCCCGCGATGTTTACAAAAAGAACAACGCCTTTCGTGTCTCGTTCGTTCTACAGATAATCCAACCATCGGGGCTGATAGAACTCTTCGTCAGAATTCCAACACAATTCGAATCACTAAAATCCGAGTTCGGACGAAGAATTTACAGCGGAGTGTCTCGGATTTTTGGAGACACCCCAGGGGTGTCCTAGATTTTTGGGGACGCCCCAGGGGTGTCCTAGATTTTTGGGGACGCCCCAGGGGTGTCCTAGATTTTTGGAGACATCCCAGGGGTGTCCTAGATTTTTGGGGACGCCCCAGGGGTGTCCTAGATTTTTGGGAACGCCCCAAGGGTGTCCTAGATTTTTGGGGACGCCCCAGGGGTGTCCTAGATTTTTGGGGATGCCCCAGGGGTGTCCTAGATTTTTGGGGACGCCCCAGGGGTACTGTCCTAGATTTTTGGGGACGTCCAAGGGGTGTCCTAGATTTTTGGGACGCTCCAGGGGTGTCCTAGATTTTTGGGGACGCCCCAAGGGTAGGGCTGAGCATGGTTCGGTCCAAACCGAAAAAACCGACCGAACCGATCCGAACCGACTCGAAAAAATCGGTTTTAAGAATAGGGCGGTTCGGGTCGGGTTGAAAACTATTCAACCCGAACCGATCCGAACCGACTGAATACCCCATTGTCTAAATACCCATTCTGCTCAAACCCGACCCATCCCCAAAGACAAAGTTTCAGACTCTCAAACCCTAAACACCTAAACTTCCCTTCCCCCTTTCCCAATCGCCTCCTCAGTTCCTCTCTCTCACTCTCTCATTCACTCCTCATTCCTCAATTCCACGGTCCACCTCTCTCACTTCCTCTTCCTCTTCCTCTTCCTCATTCCTCAATTGTCAATTCCTAGGTATAAACTTTATCTTTTGCTCTTATTCAAGCTTCTGACTGTTATTATTCTTTAATTTTGATTTATTTCCTTGGATACAGCAGCTAGTAAGTTGAGATATCGGCCTATCAGTTTCCTGTTCATTTATGCACTCCTATTCTGTTATGATTTCTGAGTTTGTGTTTTGATAACGATCCTTAATTTGTTTTCTGGTATATATGTTTTCATGGATGATGATTTTGTTCCTTTTTTCCCCTTTTGTTTTTCCAAATTAAGTCGGCAACCCCTGAAATACAACTATTTAATATTCATGGGATCCCTTACCCGTCACGATATGTTCTATTTGATTTAGCATTTGGCAAGTCTACTGTTTAAGTCATTCTGAAAATGAAGTTAGAACCGAACAAACCGAACCGAATCGCACCGAACCGACTTGCAACGGTTCGGTTCGGTTTTGAATTATATGCGGTTCGGTTCGGTTGTTCAAAATTTAGTAAAAACCGACCCGAACCGAACCGTGCTCAGCCCTACCCAAGGGTGTCCTAGATTTTTGGGGACGCCCCAGGGGTGTCCTAGATTTTTGGGGACGCCCCAGGGGTGCCCTAGATTTTTGGGGACGCCCCAGGGGTGTTGCCTATAAATAGAAGCCTTAGGCCTCACTTTTTCAGGATCTGGATTTTTGGAGAATTGGCGAAGCCCTGCTGGAGTGAAGAGTTGTTTGTGGAATCAACACAAGAGAGTTCTTCATCAGATCTACATCACCCGCATCCGTTCCTTAGCATTACCCCTCGTCGGTAATCCTAAGAAGAGCAAATATCTCGCTTTATCCGAGATAGGCGCTCCAAGTTTCTAGATCTCCTCGCGGATCGACGAAGCTCTGCCCGATTTTTCTGGATCAGATCTGATTGCCAGGTAGTCCACGGATATCGACGTCCCCGTCACAGGCTAAAGACCCACGCAAGCAAGAGACGATAAACGGATCTTGTGTTTATTTTCAAGAAAGTTGTAATTTTTATTTTCGTTATTTGAATTCATTTATAACGTTTGAAGTTTTAATGAAATCAATGATGAAGGCAACTTTTGACAAAAATAAACTGGCGACCACAGTGGGAGCGCAGCAGATGGCAGCTGCGTTTGGCAGCGCTTGGAGCTGTGTTGAGCAGCAGATGGCAGCTGCGTTGAGCAGCAGATGGCAGCTGCGTTTGGCAGCGCTTGGAGCTGTGTTGAGCAGCAGATGGCAGCTGCGTTGAGCAGCAGATGGCAGCTGCGTTTGGCAGCGCTTGGAGCTGCGTTGAGCTGCGTTTGGTAGCTTGGAAGCTGCGTTTGGCAGCAGATGGCAGCTGCGTTTGAGCTGCGTTTGCAGCTTTTGGAGCTATGTTTGCGCTGCGTTCGTGGCTATGAACGCGGTGCGTCTTGATGCTGGTGTGCGGGGAGGACTTCCGCAGCTTGATTTGAAGAGACCGTCGATTTGTAGTCTCTTTCTGTCGAAGCATTGTAAAGATCGTCATTTTGTAATCTTTGCTTTAGCTCTCTGATATGTGAGAGTCGTCAGATTGTAACTCCCGATGTTGATTATGAAAGCTGTTTGATTAGAGCTTCCATCAGTTATCGTGAAGGTCGTCAGATTGTAACCTTTAGCGATCTACGTAAAAGTCTTCAAATTGTAGCCTTCTGGAAGTCGTCAGATTGTAACTTCCATCATCGGTGTTTTGATGGGGATCAGCTATTTATTGTGATTTTTAGACAGCCTACAAGAGTGATCGAGCACTTCAACACAAGAGAGTTCTTCATCAGATCTACATCACCCGTATCCGTTCCTTAGCATTACCCCTCGTCGGTAATCCTAAGAAGAGCAAATATCTCGCTTTATCCGAGATAGGCGCTCCAAGTTTCTAGATCTCCTCGCGGATCGACGAAGCTCTGCCCGATTTTTCTGGATCAGATCTGATTGCCAGGTAGTCCACGGATATCGACGTCCCCGTCACAGGCTAAAGACCCACGCAAGCAAGAGACGATAAACGGATCTTGTGTTTATTTTCAAGAAAGTTGTAATTTTTATTTTCGTTATTTGAATTCATTTGTAACGTTTGAAGTTTTAATGAAATCAATGATGAAGGAAACTTTTGACGAAAACATGTATGGTCGAGACGTCTGCTCGAGGAGTCGTCTTAACTACGAGGGACCGACTGATCCCGCACTTCGAGTTGGTAATGATGACCCTTGGTCAAAAAATGACTTGTCTGTTCGGCTGGCAGATAGACTTGCCCTTGGCTGGGCTTTTGGGCCTCTAAGCTGGTTTGGACCATGTCTTTTTAAAGCATTTGCAGACAATCTTTCGGTATCGTCATCTTTAGATGGTAAATTACCATAACACTAAAGCCAAAATTTGCTTTGAAACAAACACTCTATATAAAATCCCATAGATGAAAATCAGGCATTTTTGCTCTAAGAATTTCAAATCCACCTCAATTACTAAAAAATTTGTTGAACCAAATAGCCCCTTACCTTGTTAAGGTTATCTCCCACAAAAAAAAAAAACAAAACACAAGGGTATAGAAAGAGATGCAAGCATACCCATTTATGAGATTTGCCAACTCCTCTCTAATTGAGAGGATTTAGCAAATTCTCAAATTTGGGTATTTTTTGCTCTGTTGGATTCAACATTCTGAAAAAATTATTGAACCAAACACCGACTATGAAATCCCAAACCCCCAAAAAGCACACTTTTTTATCCCAAAATTTGTAATTCACACTAAATTTCAAATTTTACTTGAACCAAACAACCCCTTAACGGTGCTGCTTTGAGGGTTGACGTAAAAACCTTAGAGGAGTTTAGGAGAATAAAAAAATTTCAGGTTATCCAGAGCTCTTCAAATTTCAGAGGTTTTTTTGAAATTGAAATAGTCAAGGGTTTTACCTAAAAAAACCAAGAGTTAACGGGGTATTCAAAAATTAACGTAATAAAATATGAATGATTATAATTACGCTACACTTTTCTATACTACTCCCGCACTATAAGAAAAAAGAAGCATTGACTCTCTTGATGAGTCATCAATTTTGAAAAAAGTTAAATAGGTTGGGCCGCACAATGTTCTCTTTTGTACTGTAGAAGTACTATAAATGGAATAATGTAGTCATCGCTATTCATAAAATATGAATATCATTGAAAGTTCTATTGAGAAATGAGATATTCATAAGCTTTTATGAGCAACGATCAACTTAGCCTAACTTTGTAGCCGAACAGTGATGTTTGTGATTAATATTGCCCTCCAGCTCTGAGATGGGAACCCACAACGGTGCCACCGCGTACTACTGCTAGAATTTCGCCGACATTTTTGTTTGGGTTGCATTGCATGTGGCTACAAATATCGTTGGCAGACTGTCAAACTCGTAAAAATTAATAGAGAAACCCTAATTGTGTGATGAAAATTTGTGACAAGCAATTAACAAGAGATGATAATGTCAAACTATAAATGCTGCATGTTTCAGTTATGGAACATATGCAATTTTCTTTATAAAAGATTTTAAATTGAAAAGTTGCTGGCAAATTATCTCTTCGACCTCAGTTAATAGCTTATTATTATGGCGTTCTCAAGTAGAGATTATGAAGGGGGTTCAAATCTGAAACTTTCTCATAATTCAACCTTGTGCTATTTTTGCTCACAAAAGTATTATGTTTTCTATGATTATTATTATTATTATTATTATTATTATTATTATTATTATTATTATTATTATTATTATTATTATTATTAGGGAAATATGATTTTAAGGAATCACCTTAGACTGAATCTAAGGATGCACCTCTCAATGTATGGATTGGGCTATTTCAATGGACGATCCGCTCCATTCATCATTATCTGAATATCTTAAAGCATCTACAAAATAAAAATCATGATGTTTAAATATTTCTGACACATATTTTTCATTATCTCTTTGGTTGTATTATCATAAAACCGTTAAATTTACTATCACTTGATGCATTAGTAAATACAACCCAATATGACTAATTTTTGGTTTATATGTCATCCGAATCATATAGATCAAAATGAATAGAGTGGATTGAGTAAATTGATTACGTATGATCTAATTTTGAAGGTGCATCATTAGATTCAATTTAAGGTGGCTTCTTAGAATCATATTTCCCTTATTATTATTATTATTATTATTTTCCCTCCTCTTTTTGGACGCATCTCATTTATTGTGATCTAAGAAATGAGTTTTAATGAAAGTTTAGATGCGGTGGAATGAACTTTAAGGTTATATCAGAGAAAATCAAGTTTAGATTTCCACCATTATGCATTTAAAAAGTGATCCAAAACATATATTAGAAAGATTGAGTGCTAAAAGTATTTATTCAAGTAATTTCCATCGAGTTGGTACTTATGAATATTTACCACCACTTAGATAATTGGTAAAGAAAAAGAACCCATAATTTAAGTCTACAAATTTTACAATCAGAATCTTGTGCCTTATCAAACACTATACCCCAATGCCAGTACTACATTTCTTTTAAGAGCATGTTTGAAAACTTCGAATTATAATCCAAAGTGGATTATAATTCAGAATATTTGGTAAATTTGATAGATCATAGCTCATTTTCGGTAGTAAATGTTTGTTAGATGGTGAATTATAACATGTCATTATTATCAAAATGACCAAAAAGAATATAGGATTTATGGTGAATTATTAAATGAGATCTAAAATTTTGTGAAATCATAACCTAGAGTGTAAAAGATCTTATGGATTACAATCCAATTTGACCATTTCCAAACACGTCTTACTGTTTTTTTTTTATTTAATTTCTTTTAACAAAAAAAAAACTTACTCTGGATGCATAAAAGTACTATTTCATCAATATGAAGCTATCCAATAGTCAAATTTCTGACCTACTTTTGTGATTTTTAAGAAACAAGTCTTAAAAAAAGAAGGAAATCTGAGCTTGATATAGGTTGATATCATAGGTTGCTACAGGGACCCAAAATATGGGACCAATAGAGGGGACAAGTGAGGTGTTCTTCTCCTATTGGATAATGAGTTGACTATCATTAATGATGACCAACTCATTATCCAATACGAGTGAGACACCTCATGTGTCCCCTCTATTGGTCCCATATTTTGGGTCCTTGAGGAATTTTTCTATTGAATTTGGGCTAGCCTTAAAAGCTATACGACCCGTAGCTCCCTTATGATGGGCCTTTTCGCAATAATCCCTTTATGTCCTCATCTCGTGATTAGGATCTAAATATAGAGGGAAAGCATCTTTTACTTAAATTAACCACCACTTTATTTACAGCTTTGATTCATTTTCAGATCTTTTTCCAGGCGAATCTCTTTCAAACTTGTGACCGTATAAGATTTGTCTTTTCAAAAGAAAGGCTTGAACGATTTCTAGTGGTCCCTCTTGGATGCGATGGAACTGGGATATGCGTTCCTTCGGAGATGAAGGTCCTTGTCAATATTTAGACAAAACAAACAAAACATTATGACAAAAATGAGAAATTTATATAAGCAAGAGAAACGTACAAATATAATTGTTATCTAATTGATGAACTCTTTTTAATCGTTCACATAATCATATTTGATTGAGGACTTAATTAAAGATTTCAGAGGAGGCCATTAGATGCATATGAAAAATACACTATTACATTGAAATTAATTCGAAAAAAAAATAGTTAGGTTAGGGTTTATGGTGGAATGTCAGGTGAACATAACATAGTTAGGATTTAAAAAGAAATTAGCCCATAAAAACCAGCCCATAGAAAGGGGTAAGCCCATAAAAAGCAGCCCACAATGGATGCAGAACAATCTCATGATGTAGCTACTTTGCAGTAGAACAAACATCCATGGATTAGGCAATTAAGCCCACAGATTAAATAGCAGACTACTTCAGAGCTAGAATTTATAGGAATCTAAGAAAAGCCCAAGAAGCCGTTGCCCGAAACCGTAGGCAACGATGTCAATTTTACACCTGAACAAAAGCAAACGATAAACAGCGGAGCAGGAAAATATCAGCTCCTCATTCAAAATATAGAAGCATAACCAATAGTTTCAACTTCTCTACTACAATCATCAAATTTATTTAGGAAAGTTAGCCATAACATGCTAGAAATTTAAATATGCATTCTGTGCCTCACGAAGAGCAGCATGCAACTCCTCACCGGGCCTAAAAAACCTCGGTGTCATACAACCAGAATCTGGTGACGGCGGATATAACATTGGCGAAGATGTAGAAAACCTAACGTGTCTATGCGAGCATTCAACTGATTTCCTCGATCTCGAGTTGCTCTTTTTCAGCACCCCCTTTGGTTCTCTATCGAACACAAATGCGGTATTAACGGGAGAATGAGTGTCATGTCCTCCACCTCCTCGGATGAGCTCCAGTGGCAAGTCGAAGTAAGCATTGATGCCATCTTCATAATCATCTTCGACATCGCTTAAAATGATAGAAGAAGACCAAGATGCACACTCAAATTTCTCAAGAGAAGCCACCCTTGATGCCCTCTCTTCTTCTTTCGCTTCAGTTTCATCCTCGTCATTCTCCTCATCCTGTTCCTCTTTGGCTCTCTCTTGCTTCTTCTTAGCAAATCCAGGCACGAACAAACACAATGCCCCACACTTGAATTCCTCTTCTTTCTGGGGAGTCATTTCTTGATAAACTGTCGAGCTGCTTTCAGATATCGAAAATTTAGGAGGCCGATCAGGGAAACCATGTTGTTTTCTGGACAAAATATCAAACTCATCAGAAGGTTGGGATGATCGCCCATCACCACAGGATTTGCTTCTTGAAAGCGTCATAGATTGTTGACGAGCCAACGCCTGATGAAATGCTGGATGAAGCATTTGAGCTTGACTACTCCACTTCTTGAAGCCATTGGACCCAGAGGAATTGAATTCTGGTGATGAGGTTGCTGAACCAGGAAGGCTCGCGCTGATGAACTTGGGCTTTATCAATGGCGGAAGGATTGGCGGTGGATGTTGCAATGACATAGGATCCACTGATATTTGCTTCTCCGCATTTGTATTAAGCTCATCTTCTTCGTCCTCTTCTTCTCCAAATATTTTGGAGGAAACCATTGCATGAACAAAACTAACAAGGATGGTTGGTTAGTAGTATTTCAAGGAGTGATAGTTGACTTGGGAAGATGGAGAGCATGATCTGGCTTAGTGTTCTGCATGTATTGTAGATTTGTAGGATACCTTAAAGAAAGGGTTCATTGCCCTTAACCCCGCTGAACTTTCGCGGTGTTGCACATAACCTCTCTGAACTTAACTCAATTCTGCAATAACCTCCCTAAACCTTGCTCACTCCCCCCCCCCTCCCTCCCCCCCCACACACATCACATCACACACAACCAACAAAAAAAACACCCCCACACACACACGCCAACAAAAAGAGTAATGCTAAGCACGTGATAGAAGAAGAAGAAAATGCCCCTCAGTTTATTAGAAGTTACCGTTTTCAAAAGGGACATTTCTATATATCCCCATTGAATGATAACGATGTCACGGGGTTCTATTGAGGGAACTTAGAGTGTGTTTGGAAATCTCTCAAAACTGGGCTAGGTTCAAACTGGGTCTAGTTTGGAAATATTTTTTGTTTGGCAAACAACAGGGCTAGATCTGGCCACGTTTTCATAGGCCAAATAGCGGTCTTAAACTGGTTTTCATTTAAACTGGTTTTCATTTGGACCAGGAAGGTGCTGGTCCAAATGAAAACCAGGACTGATCCTGGCCCAGCTTTGTGTAGTTTGCCAAACTAACCCTTAAAAAGTTCAAAAGAGTCAAGTCAGACATTCAAGATCACGTGGAATAAACAAAGTTTAGGGAGTTAAGTAAAATTAACCTTAATAAACACATAAAGTAGAGTTGTATATTTGATGAAGACTATGATACCTGGGAGAGATACATGGCTACCTCAAAGGAATTCATACCTGGGAACTTTGGTAAAATAAAAGGCCTTTGACTATGCTAATTGTAGTGATCTTCAAGAAACTATACAGGTTCGGGATCTGTGATAGCTTGGACCATACATAATAATCCTTAAACTTATGTACCCTAGCTTGAGTAAAGAGCACACCTATAGGCAGGTTAAAACAAACAAGCGTGCAACAAATAGAAAATAAAAGTAAAGGATTGAAAACACTCAACTGGCCATATAAATATCTACTGAAGGAACTTGAGAAATGAGCATTGTAAGTAATATTTTTAGAATAAGGTACGAGATAGTTGTATTCAGTGTTTATACATGTACAAGCAACAAGCATAAAAAAGAAAAACTGACAACATTTTTTTCAAATAAATTAATACTGGATAAGCTCTCAACATGACAGGTTTGGTTTGTGATAATTTGTGACAGTCCTCCAAAAGAAATACAAACTCAAGTTTTTCTTGAGGCTTCTTTAAGCAGAAAGAAAGGAAGCAAGAAAGAAAGAAAAGAGGAACAAAAAAACTTCCAACTACTTAAATCCAAACGATATATTATCCAAGTTTGCAGTCCAAAAGTGAGAGGAAAAAGCCACTGACCAAGGATCGTCTCTCTCTTTGCTGCAGTCTGATAAAAGTAATGGGCTAGACTAATTTAGGACACTACATGATCTAATAATAACAGATACTGGTAGGCCTTCAAGAGAGCTAAAGAAAGAGGAAACTAAAAACACTTACCAAAACTACTTGCATATAAAATATCCAAAGTAGCACTGTGCACTGCAATCCCAAAAGTCAGCTATATTATTTTGCAAGTATTATTAGAAGGTCTTATATTCTGAAATAAAATCAAATTTCCAAGATTGATCTGCATCCTTCACTTTCGACGTCCAGCACTATGATTTGCAACTTGACCAGGTTAGCCAGAGAACTAAGAAAGGTAATAATGCAGCCAAATACAGCATGAATATAGTTTTATGTACAAATACAAGGTTTCAAATACAAAGGTGATACATATTACCTACACCTGATATACAGAGCATATTCTACTGTATCACTCAGATATTTAACATATATTATTACAAAAATAGAGGTCAAAGCCGACCTGAGCATCTATTGCTCCAATTAATAGAAACAACTAACTTTAGTAACAAATGAATATTGCTACTGTAACGAGTTGTAGAAAAGGATCAATACAACAGATATGCCAATTAATATAGGCAAACCAGTCACCAAATAGAGAGCACTGTATCCCTGCACATGTTTGGAGCATGAATTTTTAGCATCAGCTACAATATGACATAACGGCAAAATTCAAGTCTACAGCGGAATATGTCGTGGGATTGAATCCAGTATGATGGTTTAAAAAAATTACATCAGAGTGAACTCAGACTTGAAATGTTCCAACTATCTGTAAACAGTTTGTAGGAAAAGATTTTGTTGAATAGGACTTACCACTGCTGCGGGTACTTCTACCTCATCACTGTCATCTTCCTCTTCAATGTCAGCTGCAGTATCCCAGTCAATATTTAGTCTCTTGGCAGCTTCTCGAGGATCGATTCCAGTGTCTGTAGCTCTTGCATAAAGAGATTTCCGGGGTTTTGTCTTTGGTGCTTCAACCTGTACAGAAGTCATTGGGAAGGATTACTCCACTTCTATGGTAATAGAAATCCCAGCAAACCCCATTCAGTCCCAGGAACAGTACGTATGGATTATTTAAGAACACTATTAACCATCTATGCTAGGTTTGACAAAGTGAAGAGTATGAGTAATGATATCGATATAGAGGCAAGTCCATGAGGTCAATAAAGGTAAATATTGATGTATTTGGATTGGCAGGCCATAAAAGAGGGAAAGCTGAAGACGGAAGATGTAAAAAAGAATTCAACAACTTCTTATGGTTGGTACTTACCTTCCTAAAAAGAACACTTGGAAATAGACTCATAGGTCCAAGTAGAACTTGAAGGATAAGTAAACAAGTATTTGAGTTTATTTCTGAGAGCCACCCTAAGAAAATAAATTTTTTTATAAGAGAAATTATAGAGACCAACCTTGCCCCAAAATTAGTTTTCCTTCTCCAACTAGAAGGTCAGAAAACAGTACTAATTTCGATTTGATAACATTTCACACAAAGTGATTGTTGCCCACGGGCTCCTAATGTAACAGAAGGGAAAATTTTCGGGGTGCTTTATGCAATGCAATTTAGTTGGTTCGAATTGGTAATCCTCAGAGCAACATGACCAAACGATATTTATCTTTTGCGAGGGACTAGAGTATAATTCTTTTTGAAACACGATCTCCAAAATTGTTCCCTTGAGACGTGCGATGAAAAGCAGAGTACAAATACAAACTTTAAGAAGCAACAATATCCTATATCATGCTTCTACTCATATAATTCATGCAAAATATTTCATCTTTTTGGAAAAATAACCCTCCTGGCAAACAGGCTTTTAAGTACATAAAATACACAAGTGATATTGTCATATGCAGATTACAGGTTTAGGAATTGGGAGCAGGTGTAAAGGGATGAAAGACAGGTTTATGGATATGGTAACAGGCTCAAGAAAAGTGAGTACTCCAAACCTGAAAGTTGAGCAATTTGAGAAGAAGAGAGCTAGGCGTAGAAGGCTATCCTAAAAGTGGTGCATAGTTTTAAATCCATGATAACTAACGAAGTTACCAAGAGACAGAGAATCACAATTAAGTTAGTTCAATAGTTATCATTAACTAAGAGATGGAGAGGCACGATTCAATTAATTTAAATCGTTATGTCTTCATTAAATACAGGTATGTGGCAGATACATCAATTATATGCTTAAATGAATATTGTAAGGAAGTAGCGTGATTACTTAAAAGGCGCTAGTTGTGATTTTAACATGTTATATAAACATAAGTTTCTTAAAAAATTGAGAGTTTCCTTAGCAAACCATGTGCAGATATAGTTATACCTCAAGATCTGGCCATTGATTCATCTCCTCAGCAAGCAACCGAAGAGCCATACGATTTTCTGGAATTATACCTTCATTCACCTACCAAATTATGACGAACAAAATAAGCATTGTTTTGGAATACATAATTTAAACTAGATTTCCTCATTTAATTGATATTGAAGCAACATATCACTTGCAATATGTAAATTTGCCTACTAAGAGAGAAGATGGTATGTGCATGAAAATGCTTCTTAATCAAAAGACAGTACAATTAGGTCTGCCAACCATACAATATCATAAATGGGAATGCAAATCACTTGTGAGAAGACAACTGTGGTTCCCTCTGGACACTCCAGACTGAACCTTTTGATCCACAGGAAAAAGTTCTGAAGTTTCCCTCTTGAAAATTACGTCCTCATAGACCATCGAAAACCATCTTCTGCTTGTACTGAGACCCCAGCTTCTCAAAATTCTTTAGCAATGCTGCTTGCAATCTTCTATCTTTATTTACATGGTAAATTTCCATCCCTGAAGCCATCAAGCCACCAAAGGAATTGAGCACCTTCTTAGCATCATAATTCATAAGCCTACCCGTAAACTTACAAATATCATATACCAGAAAAAGATTGGCCAACTCCTCTAGTATCCAATTAGTGATCTGTCAAGAAGAACCCATGACAGCCATTCAAATTTCTTTGATTTCTTTTGAGTTCCGGTGCATAACCTTCTAGTAGCTATATTCCAAAAAGATGGTTCAGGTCTAGTACTTCTAGGAAACAAGGTTAACTGAACCTACCCTCTCTGAAACTGAAGTAAAGAAAAGAGCATGCGACAAATCCGCTAAAATGTACTAGTCCGTGTCCGTGCATGTAGGCAAAGGATGAGAGAAGCGAAGCCAAATACACTGGTCAAGTACAGCTATGGGATGAGTTTCTATTTCTATAGTAAAAAAACTAAAGACCCGATTTATTTTCACAGCACCATGTAGAATAAGATAAAAAAACAAGAGAATGACATTCATGATTGAGGAGATTGGGTCATTTCAAAAGAATGGAGCTAGGATTTGGTCAAGCTTCCAATAGGCAAGGATGTAAAGCTTGCAACATGATTCAAGAAAAATAGTAACTACAGGTAAAATATGTAAGATTGACGAAACACGAAATAATAATATCTAAATCATAGCCAATTAACCAGACATATAGACAGTTGATAAAGGATCTGAAGTAATGCATCTTACAGAACTGCGCACATACGTCTTCCAAAGCAGCAGCCAGGTCATCTCTTGTCAATTCGTCAGGATCCTCAATTCCAAGCAATCTTTTCCGTTCAACATCTCTAGGGTCCTCAATCATGATAGTTAACTTCACCTGTAAAGGGAAACAGACAAAGGATGGGTTTATAGTTTTGCATTTGCAAGTATCTATCTAAAAAAAATAAAGAATTAGAGAACAAAAATGTCACGCATCAGACAGATGCCAGCTCCACAATAGTCCTCAGCAGAGAACTTCGAGATCAGGTAAAGAAATTCATGCATTAAATCATGTGATGTATAAGTGGAACGATTTCTGACATCAGTATAAATGATTTTCTGTGATCAAATCTTTTATATGAAAGCTTTACGATGAAGATATCTAGTACAACATGTGACATCTGTTGAAAAGTTATAACATGATGAATTAAATTTATATAGGTTTCACATCATAAAATAAGGATTCCAAAAAGCTATCTTAAAGTTTTACAAATGTTGAGCAGAATTCAGAGGTACCGCAAACCATGAACTCTGAAGAAGGAAATCAATTCAAAACTATATTAAGCATTAAATTTTCAGGCATTGGTGTCAATTTTGTTAAGAAGAACTATCACTAGGAAATAAACGTCTGGAGCCCTCTCCCAAACTTCCAGCATAATTAACAAAATGTGAACATGAAAACTACTGGCAAATGATATCTAAAGCAATTTCTTGTCCATTTAAAATTATAAGATGGCAAAAATGGTACTTTAAGGGAAGAACACACTGAACTCATTATCACTGGAGATAGCAATACAAATGGTGCCTCATAGTCATAGGAACTTCTATATCAATACCCTTTACTTAAAAGTTGATTTTATCTTTCCATCACTGATTGACTAAGTAATTTGACATTGAATTTTTTTAATGGCTCCATTCCAAAAAAAATAGCGGCATCAAAAGAATCCAATCTACATTTCCAATATAACTGAAAATGTAAGTGAGTCAGAGAATCTCCATCTCTTCTACAAGACTACAAGCATCATAAAAATTCACTTTAATATGTCCAAACTACTCCTGGAAGACATGAAAATCTTAGACTCTAAATTCTCCGGTGCTTCCTTACTCTCTCTTCTCCACTCATCAACTATTTTAATGTTCTTCTCCATATACAATTGTTCGTTTGGAACAATCTTATCCTGATCAAGTCTTAAACCTAATACCCATTTCATCTTTGAACTTATTTTACCTTCTCCTCTTCTTTTCCTTGTGGCTCCAGAAATTCTAATCCTAGCCATATTTACAATCAGTATCCAATTTCTTATTGCAGCACTCAAAACCCCTATACCTATCGAGCCCAAGCGATGAATCAGATCCCAAATTATTGATTCTTCAATTCCTCAAATAGCAACCATCATACAATAAAAACACATAATAGCTAATTTACAGCTGCAGCTACTTGCGGCTTTACCGTATTTAAACACGCTTGAAAAGATAATGGGTTTACCTATGAATCTAGTAAAATGTCTAATGTATATTCTTCAATTAAAGAATTGGTACCTGGCCCAGTAATATCCCCCAACTGCCTCCCAAAATTTCCCAACTTCCCACCAGTTATAATTTTAAAATTACACGGGTAAAGAAAACCCTAATGCCCTGTTTGGATGGAGGGTAGAGAGGGGGAGGGGAAGAGAAATGAGGCTTTCATCTTGTTTGGGAGGTATAAGATCATTTGTGTAAATTTACATATATATTCATTCTCTTCCCTTCCCTCCATTATTACTCTCAAACAAGTTATATTAATTTCACCTTCATTCAGCTTATTCAACTCCCAAACAACATATTACAATTCTCTTCCTTTTCTTTCCCTTCCATTCCCTTCCCTTTGTTTACCTTCCCTTCCCTTCCCTTCTCTCCCTTCCCTTATGCCCTGTTTGGATGGAAGGTAGAGAGGGGGAGGGGAAGAGAAATGAGGCTTTCATCTTGTTTGGGAGTTTTTTTAAGGAGGGTAGAGAGGAGGAAGGAAGGGGAAAGGAGGTTAAAATTGTTTGGTTTTCTTCCCCACGATTTGGGCGGTAGAGGAGAGTAAAGGAGGGTAAATGGGTGTAATGACATTCTTACCCCCATCAAAACAAATAAAAGGCCTGATGTGTTATTAGTATAAAGTCATTTATGTAAGTTTACATATATTTACTTCCTTTCACCTTCATTCACCTTACTCAACTCTCAAACAACATATTACAATTCTCTTCTCTTCTCTTCCCTTCCCTTCCCTTCCCATTGTTTACCTTTCCTTCCCTTCTCTGTAAACTCCCAAACACACCATAACTGAATGAGCAATTTGTTGAGAGAATTTTATCCCAAAATCTTACCTCGCCAAAGGTCATGTCCCTGTTCCTTCGCAGGAGCTCCAAAACCTTCAAAAAATACATTAAAAAAAAAGGTTAATCTTCCAACTAAAGATAAACCAATTACAAGGTTCGTTTTTGAGAAATTTTTGTTGAGATTACTCACTCGTTTGATCTGTTCAACGTGTTCCAAGTCCTCAGGCGTCGCCTCCTGTACTTCCTCCACTTCTGTCTGCTGTTTCTGCTCATCGACGGAGACGCGGAGCTCGGCCTCTTCGTTGCCGACGGAAAATACTGGGCCGGCCCTGGATCGGAGGCGGAGGTTGGGCCGGGCCGGAGTGGGCCGAAGTGGAGGTGTCAACAGAGGGGAGAAGGATTTTGGGGATGGGGCTTGGTAAATGGGTGGGAGTGGAAGATGGAGACCGAGGACAGCCATGCTGATGATGGAGGTGATGGGAGCGAAACGAGAAAAGAAGAGGTCACCTATGTTTTATCTTCTGCTCTCAGCTCTTGGTTAGTTGCTTTTAGCCCCTACATCTTTCTGGAATTTGCATAAATGGACTCCTGGTAGATTTTTTTTTTATTGGGCATTTTTGTGGGACGGGCTGGGCCGAGGGCTCTTTGCTTTATGTCCTCAGTTGATTTCTGCCATAGTAAGTTGGAAGGTATACTGACTTTAAATACTAGCAGACCAAGCACAAAAAACTTGTACAATTTTTTTTGTTCCTTTTTTGATCAGCTTGTGAATCCTTTCTCGTAATTATGTCAAAAATTATATAGTTTTTTATTTGCAAGGGCAAAATTAGGAGGATGTATAATAATGGAAATATTTAAGAAATCCAAAATAAGTAGAACCAATATTCTTGCACTTGTGCTTACTCAAATGCTTTTAAGGCTTGGTTACTATAAGGGGTCCTTTGTTTCCATGGAGATGAAGTTGCAAAAGTAAATAGAGCCATCAGATTTATATATGTTTTGCAACGTTGTAATTAGAAGAGATCAATTGACTTGTATTTTGTAAAAAAAAAACTTATAGCAAATGTTACTACAAATTTGGTAAGAGGAAAAGGTATAACCTTCAAAAGGAAATTTAAAATATAAGATAATTCCACCTCACCAAAAAAAATTATTCCAAATAGAAAAATCATCTTCACCCAGGTTTCTATATACAATTATGTCTTTTCTTTTTGGATAATTTGATATTTAACCAAACCTTCAATCTAAATTGAAAATTTATTTCCTAAATATATACTTTCAAAATATACAAATAATGATTTTTTTAGTTTAGTTGTTGTAACAAATACTGCAAGTAATATTTGTTGCTGCAATATTTACTACACTTTATTTAGTGCTAAATAATATCAATACGTTTTTCTTATATGAGAGGCACAGAAAAACTAAAGTATGACTGTTGTAAGGTTAATAAGCACGCTTGTCGCTTTCTTCACGATTACTATATATATAGAGAGAGAGATTAATGGGTATCCTTGTCATAGGAGGGGATTTCCTCCTATGACGCCTCTAAAATCACATGATTGAGCGACATTGTGGATGATCCGCTCCGTTGAACATGATCTACATATTCTAAAACCCCAACACACCAAGTTTGGGGTGAATCCGTCGTCGTTTGACCCTCCATCGAGCCATGTCAAAAGTTCTATTCATTCAAAATCGTTAAAATTGATACGAGTGGATGAATGGTCAAACGACGACGGGTTCACCCCAAACTTGGTGTGTTGGGGTTTTAGAATATGTAGATCAAGTTCAACGGAGCGGATCATCCATAATGTCGCTCAATCATGTGATTTTAGAGGCGTCATAGGAGGAAATCTCCTCCTATGACAAAGATACCCATTAATCTCATATATCAACTAATTAGTCAAGCTATACCCATTAAGGGGCTGCTATATAATATATCAGTTATATACTATATAGTACTGAGAAATATGTATTGCTTGGTACCTAAGCCACAAATTTTATGCTTGGTAGTGATTGTTGTCACATCTCATCCACTCATTACCCATGTGAATTGTCCCGATATTTGAAATAAGTGAATGAAGATATGACACCTCTCACTGACCAAGCATAATTTTTTTGTGATTGTACCAAGCATACCATATTCCTATTATATATATATGTATTATAATATATCATACTTAGTGTATATATATATAACTCATGGATGAGGTTCTAATAAAAAGAATAGAGAACTAAAAACAACTAACCCTCCAACTATCTAATCAACTGGCCTACCACGCTTCAATGGCAGATTAGTAAATATACGACAAATTTATAACACATCATTAATGTGACGCGCGCAATTGGAACAATTAAATTACACCTTCTCACTGCTCTCTCGCTCTTCCTCTCTTCTCTCTCTCTCTCTCCTCCCTCACTCTCAAAGCTTGAACCAGCCCCCTCTCTCTTCTCGCCTCCTCACCAACCCACTCAACTCCTCACCGCTCCTCAACCCACTGCCCCTGAGCTCCCTCTCCCCCGACCGAAACCGGAAGCGTCTGACGAACGAGAACGCTCCCTCAGACCCGACGGCCGTCTCTCCATCTCCTTCGCCACCCTCTTTCAACACAACCCAGATCCGAAGCTCCTCCCATCCAACATTCGCTGAGTGAAATCTGGATTCACTCCATTGAATCTGCATTATATTGAAGCTCGATTCATGTGGATGAATCCAAGATCACTGAATTGATCCAGATTTACGTAACTGAAACCGTTATCACAAATAGCAAATATGCACAAAATAAAAAACAAAAAGAATAAGAAACTTATGGTAAAAAACAAGCTATAAAATTTTAAACCATGATAAGATTTCACATTTTACAGCAAAAAGTTACGATTTTTATGGTAAAAAACAAACACCTCACATAACTGAATCTGGATTCACTGTAGTGAATCTAGATTCACTCATGCGTTTATTTCTTCAAAATTACAGCACATGCATTTATTTCTTCAACAATTCATTAAAAACCATCCAAGCTTTCGCTCCAGTGAATCTGGATTCACTCCAGTGAATCTGGATTCACTCCAGTGAATCTGGATTCACTCCAGTGAATCTGGATTCACTCCAGTGAATCCCAGTGAATCTGGATTCACTCCAGTGAATCTGGATTCACTCCAGTGAATCTGGATTCACTCCAGTGAATCTGGATTCACTCCAGTGAATCTGGATTCACTCCAGTGAATCTGGATTCACTCCAGTGAATCTGGATTCACTCCAGTGAATCTGGATTCACTCCAGTGAATCTGGATTCACTCCAGTGAATCTGGATTCACTCCAGTGAATCTGGATTCACTCCATTGAATCTGGATTATATTGAAGAATAAGAAACTTATGGTAAAAAACAAGCTATAAATTTTTAAACAAAAAGAATAAGAAACTTATGGTAGAAAACAAGCTATAAAATTTTAAACCATGAAAAGATTTCACCTTTTACAGCAAAAAATTACGCTTTTTATGGTAAAAAACAAACAACTCACATACTGAATCTAGATTCACTGCTGTGAATCGAGATTCACTGCAGTGAATCTAGATTCACTTATGCGTGTCTTCGTTTTTCAACTGGTTTCTTCAAAAAATAAAAAACTTTTCAGACTAAAAGGTGAACTATTTCACCTTTTACAAGATGTTGAAGACAGAGAGAGAGTTGAGTGAACCTTGGAGGGTTGACGGAGCGGATCTACGGGTTCGGCGTTGGCGTCGTCGGAGGTGGATGATGGCGAGGTGGCAGGGGGTGGAGGAGCTCAGATATGGGTTGTTTGATGGTGAGAGAGAGGAAGAGAGAGAGAGGGCTGGTTCAAGCTTTTGGGAAATGGAGGAGAGAGAGAGAGAGAGGAGAACGTGAGAGGATTGGTTTTTAGTGGTTCAAGCTTTTGAGAAATGGAGTAGCATTAATTACCTCTCTTTAGTGGGCTGTTTATTTTACCTTATTACCCTTATGCAGCTTTAATCTTAGCCATTGGATGAATCTAGATCCAATGGAGAGGAGAGGTTTTTAGTTTTTAGGATAGTGAGGTTTGTATTTGAACCTCTCCCTATATATATATATATATATATTCATTCTAGTTGGTTTTTATATATTTTTGAAGTGTTGACGGCTTATGGATGAAATTCAGCATCATTCTAAAAATGGGCCAGTGTTGAATTAGACCCAAGCCTTCGGGAATTTAGAACAACATACCCCTACAATTATGGGCCAAACAAGGGCTTTCAATAAGGATAAATACAGCACAAGCTCCCGACTGTATATTTTTTTAATGGGATTGATGTCTGGAATGGATGCGAATACTTAAAGAAAAAATAAAGTCCACGCTTTTTATCTTTTTATTATATATCCTGAATCATCCTACGGAATCGTGAACATGTGCGTTGTTACACTAATCTTGTTCATTTTGATCATGGACGCTTTATAAGAATGGTTCACACCTAATTCATGACTGTATTCATGTCCATTAAAATTTATCAGGATGATACATCCAACTGAATAGCTTTTTTAGACGCCAGGTTATGTTTTTTGTCATAAAAAAAGGGGTATCTCTTCTAGAAACTTATGAAGTTTGTAAAGCTTTGGCGTGCATGTCACACACCGCCTGCGCATCCAAACACAGGCAATAAATGTCATATATTTCCCTAATTTCTTTGATATACCCAATCAATCCCTGAATTTAATGTTCAATTTTTATAATGGTTCACATGTAAAAGTATCTCTCAATTAAGTGTCAGTGTCACTAGTCCATACCTTAAAATATCAATATCCCAAACCGTAATTTCTTAGTGTGACACTAAGCTACGGCCGTAAGGTGGCACTAGAGGCATACCTTGTGCCACACCTTGGAACAGACTCTTTTTTCAACTACAGTTCACGAAGCCCATTTGAGATTTATTTAAAAATCTCAAGTGAGCCTCCTGCACTGTAGCTAAGAGAAGAATGTGTGTCCCAAGGTGTGGCACAAGGTATGCCTCTAGTGTTTTCCCGGCCGTAATCAGGAGATTCGTCTCCAACGGGCAATCTAAGATATTACCAAGAGAAGTATATATAAATACAATTATTGGACTACGTAATAGTTTCAAATAAAAAAATTTCGGTTGGAGGACAGGCTCCTCGAAATTCTACAGAATCCACACCTTTCAACACGTGTGCGCCTTTCAAACTTTTTTTGATTGCTACCTAGCGTGATATTTGACTAATATTTTTTTTCTGAGCAAGAGCCAACTCATTAGGATCTTGCTTAAGGAATCCCAACGCATTCGGATCACCTCCATTGATCAGAAACCACTAAAGTATTCCCTTATTAGTGCAGAAACAATTTATATATAATATTGTAGAGTACCTTTAAATTAAGAACTCATAAATCAGCAAAATTCCTGTGGGTTGAAGGCTTGAAGCAAGTGGGTTCAATTCGTACGTTGGATTGTTGCCGACATTAAAAAAATCACGCACGGATCTGCAGGTTACTTAACTATAGACTATTATCCTGAATGGATTAATTAATTAATGGCTCAATAATACCTCTCATGTCTGACCGAAGTTTAAAAATTAATGACCATAGTTGGCTGGGCATCTCACACACGCACATAGGCTAAATACCCATATTGGTATTTTAGTTCAACCTCATTTGCCAAGAGGGTATTTTAAATAAAAAAAATCGGCGTTAAGGTATTTTAATTGATTAAAATTACCAATTAGGTCCTTTTTCTCGTCGGCGACCACTTTTTCGGCGAGAACTCGTCACGTGCGTGGCACGTGATGACTTAATCTGTATAAATATCTATATTGGTATTTTAATTTAACCTCATTTGCCAAGAAGGTATTTTAAATAAAAAATCGGCATTAAAGCATTTTAATTGATTAAAATTACCAATTAGGTCTTTTTTCTCGTCGGCGACCACTTTTCTGGTGAGAACTCGTCACGTGTGTGGCATGTGATGACTTAATCTGTGTTTTAGCTGATGATGTGGCTCGGTTTGCTGATGTGGCTCGGTTTTAGCTGATGATGTGGCTCGGTTTTAGCTGATGATGTGGCTTAATCACAATTTAAGTCCAAAACGAACCAACCTGAACCCTAAAAATTTCAAAACAAAGATCAAACTTCCACGCATTCACTCCAGATCTCAGTTCCAACTCAATTATCTTACCTTTACCGCTAACAGAATCAACCAAAACCCCCGATTCCAGGAACTTCTAGAAGAAAACGCCATGGGAATTCGGAGAGAAGAGAGTGAGAAGACGAAGATCACTGCAGACTAGATTACCGCCCGCGCGGCCATGGATCGATGCAAGAGAAAGAGGTTCTATTTATACGGTAATTTCTCCACGAATTTTTCGCTAATTTTTTTTCCAATTTTAGAAATGGGGGATTTTAAAATGCATCGACTCTTATTCTTCCTGCCACTGCCACGTCAGAAAACCGGTTGAATTAAAATGCACGTGACCAGTTCTTGCCGGAAAAGTGGTCGCCGACAAGCAAAAAGACCTAATTGGTAATTTTAATCAATTAAAATGCCTTAACGCCGTTTTTTATTTAAAATACCTTCTTGGCAAATTGAGTTGAATTAAAATACCAATATGGGTATTTATACAGATTAAGTCATCACGTGTCACGCACGTGACGAGTTCTCGCCGGAAAAGTGGTCGCCGACGAGAAAAAGGACCTAATTGGTAATTTTAATCAATTAAAATGCCTTAACGCCGATTTTTTTATTTAAAATACCTTCTTGGCAAATGAGGTTGAACTAAAATACCAATATGGGTATTTAGCCAATATTTATCTGTTGACCCTCTTGACCAGTCATCAAATAGTATTAGGTATTTGCAGCTTGATTAGTTTATCTTTTACTCGTTATATATATGATTAAATTTATTCGTGGTCAAATTAGAATTTTTTTCCCAGCAGGTTATATATAATGAATTTATCAGTGACTAAGTTTTCTTAATTACTTTCCCAGCATTGGTTGGCAGTAATGGGTAGTTAATGCTCTCAAGTCTTAATATCGTCTCAATTAATGATTCTGTGAAGCATTTTCAGCTTTATTACAGATCTAGTATAAACATTGTACATATTGGTGTTCTATCCATAATAAAATGCTATCGCACAATATAAGTATACACATATTAGTGACATGATCTTATTAGAAATGTTGCTGACATGACACACATACAGACCATTGAAATTCATATCATCATGTTCGAACAATATCGATCGATTTGAACGCGACGCAACACAGAGGAACATATATATAGTAGCCTACGTAATATCTAAATGTAATGAAGAATGAAGGTGATATATAAATGAGTCGCATACATCTTACTTATAACTTCAGACCATTTTCATGAAGAATCACCTCGAGCATATGTAGCATATATATATGGGAGAGCAAATAAGAGATTTAAGTGGCACTGCGGAGAGTTATATCTAAGCTTGATACGTACGGCAACTACATCATTCGCAAGATATCAAATAATGTGAAGCGCATGGAAACCACATTAATGCAGGTAGATCAACTTGATTAAATTAACATAAACATAAACACATATTATTCCATCCAAATTACAGCTTACTCTCCCTGATCACTGCCTAATACAACATGCATGCATTACTCTCCGCTCTCACGTCACTCCAAGAACGTCTCCATGATATCCGAATAAATCCCAGCCTCCGAGCTCCTGTACTCCATAGTCCCCTGCCCTGCCCCCGCCGTCTCATGCTGCTGCTGCTGCTGATCCAACGACGATGACGACGAAGAAGTCGCCATCCTTGCTGGCATCGTAAAGCTCCTCTTAAACCTCCCACTGTTCTCCATCTTCCTCGCTTTATTCGAATGGCTCTCCAATCCCAAATAGTCCTCGGTGTTGCTCCCTCCTACCACATTAGCGTCACTCTCCTTGTTCTCACCTTCGTGTCCAAACAGTAGCTTGGCGTCGTCTGATCGCCCCGTGAGCGCCGTGAAGAAGGAGAGGCCATTGGGCCACTTGAGATCGGGCTCGTGCTGGGGCACGGGCATGTTGATGCCTTCCATCTGGGAGTGAGGGTGAGGATGATGGTGGTCGTGAGGGAGGAGGAAGAGGTGAGT
>NC_033796.1:24182091-24184989 GCF_001876935.1 Asparagus officinalis
GGGGGGTTAAGGGAGGTGGAGGAAGGGGAGGTGGTTCTTGACGAGGAGAAGAGTTGGGAGAGGAAGAAGCCTGACTGGTAACCCAGGGACTCGAACATGTGTCTCATTCGCAGTACAAAGTGGAGGTCTTCTGGTATCTGGACGAAACCATTTGAAATTTGTCGCATATCAGCTAGTGATAAATTAATATTCGCTCTAAATGTTAAAAAGAAGGGTGTAATTGATTTATTCAGACTATAATTTTTGAATGGTAACTTAGAAGTTTTGAAAAAAAAATACCATAAAAAGAACATGTCATAATTATGCAAGCGTTCAAATGCGTGAGAGGGAAAAAACAACAACAACATATTATCAGAAAATGATCATAACATTCATTATTAAAACCTAATTAAACACGCTAGCTTGATGGTTGAGAGGGAAGAGAGGGCGAGAGAGAAGTTACATAAAATAAACAAAATTTTTGTGATATATTTCTCTAGCTAATAAAAATAGTTTATGAAACTTTATGCAAATCTCGTAATAGCTTAACTTGCTATATAGTTTTATGAATTTTACATCTATAAATATCATAGAATAAAAGTCGGTCATAAACATAATCTAACAAAATATTCTGAATGAACTAGTTCTGAAAGTGAACTCAAACTTTCCATGCACTACACGTGGTATATGTACTAGACAGTACAATTAATGCTAGCTAGCTACTTTTTTTTTTTTCTAGTGTGATCTACTTAATGTAATCTAAAATACAATGATAAAAAGAAAGACTCACAATCTTGCAGGAGCCAAGCTGTAGGAGTCCATGGCCAGCTTGAATCACAGCTATAGTCTGGTAATTAAAAAGAGATTATTTATGAAAATATTATTCAACCAAACAAGTAAAAAAGAAGATACAGGGAAAAAGGGTCGTGCCTGAATACCAGACGCAAATTGATCTGTCCATTCAGGAGGAAGCTACAATATTGAAAAGAAAAAGGGAAGAGATGAATTCCATTAGGGGGGGCAAAAGAGAAAGTTATCGTGATTGTTAAATTAGTACAGTTTTCTAGGATAGTGGGCAGTAAATGATAAAAAGAGGGAAAGCATCGTTTCCTCTTTAACTTTTTTTTTTTTTTCACTCAAGAGGTACAGATATCTGATGCAGCAAAAGACTGAAAGGCTGCTCTCAGTAGAATCTGAAGTCAAGTAGCAGCAGTAAATAAAAGCAAAAGCGGACGTAGTAATAATAATAGTAAAACAGTGATTAAGGTCCGTAGCTTAGGTACGTGGTCTAGAATACATACAGCATCAAAAGAGCTCTGCCAGTAGTTGGAGATGTTGGGCTCGCATTCAGAAGGTTCTTTGAACACCCATTTGTGACACTTATCAGATGCTACCTTGCCCATCAACCTGTTTGTTTGTACACAAAATAATCAATCAATCAATCAAAATATCATCGCTTATTACGATACTTACTTAATGTTCAAAACTATAGGACGACAACCCACTTCAACTTTTTCCTCTCTCATGTCTATTGTTACCCCCACTAATTTGATGCCGGAGGTTAAATTTAACAAAAATGTTAATTAAATGAGCTTATATTTAATTAACAGTCCAGTGATAGATACATAATAAGACCATCTCGTACCCACTTCGGCGTTGCCCATTTTGTCGATCAAATGAAGAATCAGCTCATGTTTAATGTTATTGCCATCAAATCTTAAGAATAGGATCTTGCCCTAAGTAGTAGAAAGATGATTTATTTAACCGTATCATAATCATGTAAAAAGTCTTTAACTAACTTAGTTAAATCATCTCAGCGGTAATCTAGTCATATTATCAATAATATTAATCGCATCAATTCCATGAATAACTTTGACCAAGATCGATATTCATAATTATGATTGAGAAAGTGCATGGTATCTGATCACGTCTGACTAGCTACTTCGGAATCCATATTGTAAAAACTTAATTAATTAAAAGTTGGGATTAATTTTCCCTAACACTTGTTATATGTTAATAAATCACTAAAAAAAAACACCTACCAAGTACCCACCCTTCTCCGTAATTATACAGTTGAATGGACATCTTGCTGAAGGCTTTCCTCACCGGATCCTCCCCATCAATCTCCTCCAAGCACTCCGCCATCCTCGTCCGGCAAAATCCGTCCTCCCACATCAAC
This sequence comes from Asparagus officinalis, assembly GCF_001876935.1. Taxonomy (NCBI): domain Eukaryota; kingdom Viridiplantae; phylum Streptophyta; class Magnoliopsida; order Asparagales; family Asparagaceae; genus Asparagus; species Asparagus officinalis. The sequence goes on from NC_033796.1 coordinate 24,184,250, forward strand.
ATCCTGTTAAACAAAATAATAATAATAATATTATTATTATTATTATTACTATTATTACGCTCTACATGCTGAAAATATAATCACAAATAACTTCATCAAAACCACTTACAAGCTACCGTTGTCGTCTCCAACTTTGCACCCATTTCCTCCTCTACACCTCCTACACAAAAGAAAAATTAAAAATTAAAAAAAAAATTAGTGTTCTTGATTGAGGGCAAAAGAGTAGTTTGCTGCTTACGGGCGAGGCCGGATGGTCCAGAAAACGGAGTAAGTCCAGTCGGAGTTGAGCGTTTCTGAGCGCCTCGTGGAGAGCCATCATCCCTACCGCCTCTTTACTTCTCCCATGATCACCTCCTCCTCCTCCTCCTGAGCCCACCATGATCTCTATCGATCTCCTGGCTCTCAACTCCCGCTCTCAACTCTCTCTCTCTCTCTCTCTCCTGAATTTTTAGAACTTTAAACTCTTTACAGCAACAGCTTACATCTGCACAGTACTGCTCCTTTTTGATTAAGAGAGAGCAAGTGAAAGGTCTCGTTGGTGTTTTGGCTATTTACTACTTTCTGTCACAAAAACGATAAAAGAAAATAAGAAGACAATTGGGCAAATTGCCTTTGCCGTCCTAAGTCCTAACTCATAGTGTTAGCAGAGGGAATTAGGGGGGCAAGGTAGGGGTATTTTGGGAAACTTGGGGGGCAAGGGGTCTGGTAATTCTGACGGCTGGGGGTTAAAGAAACGAGGG
>NC_033796.1:24185759-24213739 GCF_001876935.1 Asparagus officinalis
CGTGCGCACGTGCCGTGGCAGTGGGGCGGTGCCTCGTTAGGCATAAAGAAGAGTGGGGGGTGAAATGAGAGGGCGTTGAACACAAGACTTTCGTTTTTGAGTGTTCAAGTTGCATTGAGTATTTGATGAGAGAGATTTTTTTAGAGAGGGGGGGGAGAGAGAGAATTAAAAAAATTGGGAGAGCGCAAGAATTGCGGGGGTTGCGCCCTGAGAGAGGGACATCCTCCGCCTAAACAAATCTTCTCGGTTCCGCATTGACCGCCCGTGTTCTGTGTTTCGTACTGGGATTAGCTGGGGCCCAATGATAAGTCACGTGTAGGGCCCAAAACTCAGATACGATTTGCGGTTTGTAGTAATTGAGTCGTTTAGATTAGATTGAGAAGGTAATAGGATATCTGGCCCATTGTGGTCCTTTCACTTTTAATGTAGATTAAGCTATCTAATACAAATCTACTCAGACTAGGGCCATTTCCCACAGGGAAAAAAAAAAACAAATCAATCAGCAATCACTATCATAAATTATTTATTAAAAAAAGATAATAAATATGTCTTTTCTAATCAATGGATAGAACCTGGGCCTGTTTGTTTCGCAAAAAATTACAGAAAGTGGAGGGAAAAAATAAATTTTGATATTTTTCTCTATTTTTTGATGTTTCGTTCGTCAAAATTTGAAAAAAAAAGTGAAGGAGAAAATAAGTTGTCACCATATTATTGGATGAGATAGTAATTTTTGATGTTTTTCTCTACTTTCTTTATTTTTTGTTCTTTTTTTGTTTGGTTCATTCTTAAAACTAAGAAAATAAATGAAAGAAAATAAGCTGTCATTATATTATTGGATGATGTGACCCATACTTAGGAAAATTAATTTCCTTGTTTTTTTGGAGGAAATGGATGGAAGAAAATTTTAATGAGATGTGATGAGTTGTCACCATATTATTGGATGATGTGAGGGAGGAAATGGATGGAAGAAAATTTTAATGAGATGTGATGAGTTGTCACCATATTATTGGATGATGTGAGTAATTTTTAAAATTTTAATGAGATGTGATGAGTTGTCACCATATTATTGGATGATGTGAGTAATTTTTAAAGATGATAAAAAATAAAGGAAAGTTGGGTGCGATGAGTTAGATGAGTTGATTGATGTGACTTATTTCTTGTGTTTAATTTATTTTTAAAAGTAAGAAATGAGATGTGATGGGATGAGTTGTCACAATATTATTGGGGGGGAGTGAAGAAAATGAAGGAAAGTTGGTTAAAGAAAGTGGGGGGAAAGTAAAAAAGTGAAGGAAAGTGGGTTTTGGATTCTAGGAGAAACGAAACAAACAGGCCCTAAGTGTGAAATCAACGTTTTATGACAACTTTGAAGTTTTTTGTAAGCATTAGAAGAGATTTTATTAAATGGTATAGTTAGTCTTATCCAGATATTGATGTTTGCGAGAAAAAATTTACGAGAAAATTAAGAAGCAAATTTGTATTAATCTCCTTAACTGACTTAGGAAGAGAATGAATATAATCTCTCTTTGTAACCTCTCTCCAACCAACTTAAGAAAAGAAATTACAATTTCTCTTATCGGTTTTCCATTTTATAAAAAATTAAAGGAATCGACGAAGATCCTTCCCTTTGTTTAAAATTGGGTTCTTCTTGGTGAAGATAGAAACTTGAATCTTGTATGTTGTTTACGATCCGAGCATCTCGCTTCGTGAAACTTTGGTCTATTCATCTTGACTTCACGTCGAGAAGAACTTAAGAGGCAAGTTTTGAAACGCTAACCGAGTTTAAGAACTCTGTAAAAGAGTTGATTTTAGAAGGGAAATTAAGCCATTTTTAAATGAAAATAATTCTTCAACTGAAACACGGTTCAAAAAGCCAAAGCAAATTACTCCACAGCTTCAACAAAAGGCTTTACAAAAGCTCCAAAGAGTGCTGATCTCCAGGATGGTCCAAAAGATCATCTTGTAGCCGACTTCTCAGCTATTTATAGGGGTTAAAGGGGTGTAACCGATCCCTTAAATCACTCCTTAATGAGGGTTCAATGCCCTTAATACGTGTAAAATGGTTTTAAACCGTTTAAAACTTGTTTGAATGGGTCAAACGCGAGGTTCGCATTCTGGAAATGACCTTCGCGTCTAACTAATGAAACACTGAGCTAAGCTTTGTGTTTGAAGCTTGGAACGCTGTAGTGAGCTCCGCGTTTTGAACTTGAAATGCGAAGATGAGCTCCGCATTTTGAACTTATAACGCGATAGTGAGCTCCGTATTTTGAACATGAAACACGAAGGTGAGCTCCGCGTTTTGAAGTTGAAACGCGGGGATACCCTCGTGTTTTGGTTTGAAGAGATCGTCGAATTATAATTTCTTTTTTTTAGTGTTACAAGGATCGTCATATTGTAATTCTTGTATTCGACTCTTTGAAATATGAGAGTCATCAATTTATAACTCTCATATGCTATTGTGAAGGTCGTCAGATCGTAACATTCGTCTGTTGATGTTGAAGTCATCAGATTGTAACTTCCATTATCTATTGTCATGAAAATCGTCATATTGTAACTTTCGTTTGTTGATGTGGAAGTCTTCAAATTATAACTTCCATCATCTATTGTCATAAAAGTCGTCAGATTATAAATTTTATCAGTCGATATGAAAGTTATCATATTATAATTCTCATCATTAGTGCTTTTAAGGATCACCTATCCGTAGTAATTTTTAGACAGCCTACAATTAACATCAGTATAGGCGTCAAAATTTACCTATAGGTTCCTGCACGCAGTTCGAGACAGAGAGAGAATGATGAACGTTATTATCCGAGTCAAGGAGAATTATCTGACGCCAACAAGCGCATAAAGCTAGTCGACGAAGCATACGAATCAACGGGACGACAGAATAATAAAAAGACAATTTGATCAGGAGTTATGTTTCACCCACGAAAGACGAAGTATCACTCATGTCTCGTCCACTCCACGTGTGATTCACCCATAGGAGATTGTAGATCTCTTCTCCGCTTTCTAACGCACTTTGAATCGCGACATTCCAAGATTGGACATAAAAATTACAGGAAAAACAGTCAATGCGTGCAAAACGGAGTCTCGGTCGAAACCGAGACACATGTTGTGTCTCGGCCAAAGCCGAGACACAGGGTGTGTCTCACGCCCAGGATTGCACTTTTTGCCCATTAACCACACAGATTTCGGTATATTTTGATCCAAAGCCTCCCCAACTGATTTAAAGCTATATTGAAACATGGTTAAGTGGTTACAACCGAAGATGAGAGAAAATCGATCGTTCTTATCCGAAAATCGAGTTTCTGAAGCCTATAAATATGACCATAGGGCCTTCATTTACACAGATCCGAAATTCTCAAGTCTCGACGAAGCTCTATCGAATTGACGAGTAAGGAGCGGGAATTTTAAAGAGGAGGAAGAGATCTTGGCGAGTTCTTCAGCATAAAGAGAGGAAGAGTTCGAGAGATCTGCATCCCGTTCATCCATTTCCCTTGAGATCGCACCTAGCTGTGATTCTCGAGAAGAGTGATTGTTTCGTTGTTGTTGAGATACTCACTTTAATTTCTTGTCTCCTTTGCGAGAGAACGAAATCTTTATTCGGATCTGATCAGTTGGTGGTCCACGGTCCCGGCACCGGTAAAGATCCCGCGCAAGCAGAAGACCGATAAACGATCTCTCTGCGTGTGTTCTCAAGAAAGTTGTAATTTTTTTATATTCATTGTGTAAGGAGACTTATAAAAAGTCTTTCTTTTTTTGAACTTATTATAATAACTGAAGTTGTAATGATTCCCGCAATCTACTTTCGACGCGAACAATCAGCATTGTAATACTCAAATTATGCTAAACAAAACTAAAATGATGATAATGATGTTACAATGCTTGATCGAAACTAGACTAGTATAATAGAAATTCAAGTAACCGTTGACAATGTGAGAGCTTGATACCATATAATTTAGTCATCCGTTGACTTTACAAATGATTTGATTCAAGTTTGTATTTAATTTTAGGGAAAATTGCTTCCAGCCCCCAAAACAACACAGAACGTGCTCTGCCCCCCCCCCAAGACCTTTTCAACGTGCCTTTTACCCCCAAAACCGCCCCCGATTTTCTTCCAGCCCCCAAAACGAATCCCCAGGCCACCTTCCGTTTAAACACCGCTCGAAATGCCCAAAATACCCTTCGCAGCATGTGTTCGTCGCCCTCTCACGACGGAAACCCATCGTTTCGACTGTAGGCATTAAATGGTGATATGAATGACTTTTTTGGGGGGGAAAATTCCCATTTCCCTCCAAAATTATCATCAGATATTATCACCAGCTATATCCCCCTTCAAGCTAAGTTGTTCCTTCCACTTAATTATCCTCAATAAAAGCCTCTTCGATTCTTCAACCACTCCCTGTAATAAAATGGCGGATGGATCTCTTCTATGCGTAGTAACGAAGGCAAAAAGCAACAAAGGTGGTGACGGTGTATTCGTCGTTATCAAAGAGAATACAGAAATAATCAGCTTGAAATATCGAGTGGCGGAAAGGCTTAAAATACCAATGCAATCTCTTTCACAGAAGTTCATATGCGAAAGGGAAAAGAAATTCAGCATTTCAATTGACAATGACGACGACTTAAATTTGATGTTCGAGTATTGTCGGCGTAATGGATTTACAGACGCGAATTTGTATGCCACCTCCGCTGCGGAATCCTCAACTTCGCAGAACACGCAGACTACGCCGGAAACTGCGTAGGAATTACACTCCAGATTTCCTTTTGAGTTCACTGATAGGTTTTGCCATTAGTTGTTAACCTCATGCATTGGTTGCTTTGGTAATGTGTTGGCTGTCAAGGTTATGTTAAGCACTGGTTGTTAAAGTTATTTGTTGGCTGTTACGTATACTAGTTGGTTGCTAAGTTATGGTGTTTGATGTTAAGTATATGCGTTTGTTGTTAAGGTCACGAGTCTGCCCTTAAGTATAAGGGTTAGTTGTTAAGGATATGTGTAGGTTGTTACGTTTATGAGTTCGTTGTTAAGGTTATCAGTTCGTTGCTAAGGCTATGTATTTTGATTTATACTTCAGGACAATACCGACAGAAAATTCGCGGTGCGCAGATACCCCGTTCACCCAAACCTGTAATGATGAGCGTATTCCTAATGACAACCCCACCGGCGACTCGATCATGCTGCTGGAAGACATGCTTAATCACCAAACAAAGATCCCAACTGAGTGGCACACCTCCATACGTGAAGTTGGTCAGAAATTTGATAGTGCTGCTGAAGTTAGATTAGCACTTCAATACTATTCAATTGCTAAACGGTTCGAGTATGATTTTTACCACAATGAACAAAGACGCATAAGAGTCTATTGCCGATTCAAACACACACATGGTTGCCCTTGGATGTTGTTTGCTTCCCCGCTCAGAAATTCGTCTATCATGTCCATAAAGAATTTCGAGTCTACCCACACCTGCGGTCAACATGGAGCAAATGCTGGCAACTCAAGGGCATCAAGGAAGTTCATTGCTAGCCAAATACAAGCTGTTTTGAAGGTTAGGCCAGATCTTCGTGCGGTCGATATCAAGAACGACATGCTCTCTAATTTTGGCATCAAGATTAACTACAGTAAAGCGTGGTGGAGCAAGGAGACAGCTCAACAGGACCTGTTCGGTGACGATGATGAGGCTTACGATTCACTGAGATGGTCCTTATCTTTTTTATTCTTCTGAAATCACTCTTACCTTTTGGTTGCTAACTATACGTAGTAGTTGTTAAAGTTGGCGGTTCGACGTTAAGTGTACGTGTTGGTTGCTAACTATACGTATTAGTTGTTAAAGTTATTGGTTCGTCGTTAAGTATACGTGTTGGTCGTGAAGTTTGAAGATCATTTGTTATGGTTATGAATCCTTCGCTAAATGTACTGCTTTGTTGTTATATTCATGCAGGTATGAATCCATGGTGCATGCAACTAATCCAGGGAGTCGTGTTGTTATTGATGCTGATGACGGGAGGTTCAGGCGACTGTTCATTAGTTATAATGCCTGTATTGAAGGGTTCATTGCTGGGTGTAGGCCTCTATTGTTTTTGGATGGAACATTTATTAAAGATCGTTACAGAGGCATACTACTTAGCGCTACTGGGTATGACGGCAACCAGGGAATATTTCCCCTAGCTTATTGCGTATGCGACCAAGAGAATGAGGTTAACTGGAAATGGTTCTTACAAGGATTATGGACGTTACTGTATGATAGGGAAAATCCTTACCAACCTCCACATCGACTGGTAATGATTTCAGACGCCGACAAGGGTATCAGGGCAGCAGTCGAGGAATTCTTTCCAGATGCATTCCATTCAAGGTGTGTTCTGCATCTAGTCGAGAATTTCAAAAAAAAGATGAAGGATTTTGGGCACAAGGCAAATATCGCGACTACGTTGGGCGAGCTGTTACAATCTGCGGCTTATAAGTTCACAATATCTGAATGGGATAATGACATGAAAGAATTGGCAGCGATCGATCACAGGGCTTATGTCACTGTAATGGAATACTCCCCGGAGAGATGGGCAAACGCGCATTTTCCTGGTATAAGGTAAGATAGCTTGGTCCCGACGTTATTTTGTTACAGCACTGTTATAGTTGTTAAGGTTAGAGTTATCCTACAGTTTTCTGTTAAGGTTAGATTTTTATTGTTATGGTTAGAGTTATTCTGCTAGGGTTTTGCTGTTAAGTTTAGGATATTTGTTGTTAAGGTTAGGCCTTTAATGTTTAGTTTAAGGAATTATTGTTATTGTTAGTGCTTTGTTGTTAAGGTATGGCCATGTTACTTCAAACGTTGCTGAGTCCTTCAACAGCTGGATAAGAAAGGCACGATTGTTGCGAATCTTACCTTTGGTTGAGACCATACGGAAGCAAATAATGGAGCGCATGCATGAAAGGAGGCTATTGGGTCAGAAATGGTCTGGATACCTATGCCCGGAAGCGGAGTTGGTGCTGAGTGATAACATTCAGCATGGTAGCTGCTTGGCGATTAAACATTCGACGGAAGATATTGTGGAGGTCGAGTCCAATAAAACTTGCCGCGTAGATTTGAAGAATCGGACTTGTTCTTGCAGGTCCTGGGACATCACCCGCATTCCCTGCAAACATGCGTGCGCTGCAATTACATGGATGGGACGAGAAATTTATCAATATTGCGATTGGTACATGACTGTTGTTGCGTTCAGAGCAAGCTATGCACCGATCATCTATCCCATCCCAGATTACGAGAAGCGCTTTGTACCGCCAGAAGAGCGAGTGTTGAAGCCTCCTCTCACCAAAAAAAGACGTGGCAGACCATGCACTAGACGAATAAACAACAGGTCGCTGAACACCCGACCGGTTAAGTGCTCTCGATGCAACATGGAGGGTCACAATCGTGCAAGCTGTAACGAGCCTATATAGTTTAGCGTTTTATTGTCATGTATATGGATTTGTTGTCCTGTATATCACTACAAGTGAGAAGGTCATAGCTTGGTTGTTAAGGTGATAAACTTGGTTGTCAAGTTTATCACTTTAATGTTGACGTTTTGACTTGGTAGTTAAGGTTATTACTTGGTTGTCAAGTTTATCACTTTAATGTTGAAGTTTTGATTTGGTTGTTAAGGTTATTTTTTTGGTTGTCAAATTTATCACTTTAATGTTCAAGTTTTTGATTAATTGTTATGTTTTTTTGGTTGTTAAGTTTTTGATTAATTGTTATGTTTATTGATTAATTGTTAGCGCCCTCTTGTGGAGAGGTCCCTTGCTGTTATTCAGCAGCGTTTGGTTGTCACGGTCACCGGCGTATATTCTCTGCTACTGCATTCAATGTTCCTCCTAGTTCCCAAGGAGGTGAGTTAATATAACCTGAACACCTACCTATCCCCACATTCCACGCGGCAACACCACCATCCCTTCGCCTGTCAGCTACAGGATAGCTAACCTTAACAACCAATACAACAGATAGCTAACCTTAACAACAGGGAGCTAACGTTAGCAACCATTCCATAGTTTTGACAACAGATAGCTAACATTAACAACCAATTCATAAGCTTGACAATTAACAGCTTACCTTAACAACAGATAGCTAACCCTATTGTTAAGGAATCCATAAGCTTGACAACCAATCCACGATCTAAACAACAAAACCATAAGCTTATCAATTCACCCCCTGATCTTCTCAACCAATAAGCTATACAGTAGAGCTAAACGTTACAACAAGGAGCTACAGATAGCTACGATTCCACAAGTTCAACAACAGATAGCTAACCTTAGTAACCAATACATAAAAATTGACAACAGAGCGCTAACTTTAACAATAAATCAACAAGCCTGACAACAAAGAGTCAACCTTAGCAACCAATCCATAAACACGTAAACTTAACAACCAGTCAATAACCTTAACAGTGAGTCCATAATATTTCTTGATAAATCGTTAAACTTAACAAAACAACATGTATCCAAAAATAATTTCTTTTACAATGAACTTGCTACAACCTTATAACAAACAAATAAGCCTATCAACAACCCCGTAAACTCAACAAATAAGCTTGAATACACGATGACTACAGCATGTATTACCATTGTCTCTACTATATGTCCCATAACCGTGGGTGAATATAACTGGCTCCCTTCAATGAGCTTGTACAATAAAAAGATAGTTAAGATTCATAGGTGCGTGGAATATGATCAATTCAGATGGATCAATGTGTGATGCACCTAGGAAGGCATGCGATGCTGTTGTAGATAGTCCTCTGGCTTACGTTTACACTGTATAGCTATACAGTGTTAACGTAAGCCAGAGGACTATCTCCACCAGCATTCGCATGCCTTCCTAGGTGATTCACACATTGATGCAGCTGAATTGATGGTATTCCACGCACCTATCAATCTTAACTATCTTTTTATTGTACAAGCTCGTTGAAAAGAGCCACATGCATTCACCCACAGCTAATGGAACTAAGATCAAACCCGTTCCAGGGGATAACGTCTTCATCAGCGTGAGGGATACCCAAGATCTTCATCATTGTGCGCAAACCTCGTCGCCATGACCTTCATCGGCGTGAGGACTAGCGTTGATCTTCGGGTTTTCATGGCGAAAGGAGAACTTGAAGGTTTTGGGGAGAGGGTAGCTTTTTTTATAGAGGGTCAACAGAGAATAAATGGTAGGGGAGATCGAGGAAAGATTGCGTCGAAAGGATGTCTGCGCTATCCTGTAGCTGAACAGGCGAAGGGATGGTGAAGTTGCCGCGTGGAATGTGGGGATAGGTAGGTGTTCAGGTTATATTAACTCTCCTCCTTGGGAACTAGGAGGAACATTGAATGCAGTAGCAGAGAATATACGCCGGTGACCGTGATAAGAGCATTATCAATCAAACCGTAACCTTAACAACATAAAACTTGCGGTAAAAATTACCTTTTGGGTGCTGCCACGTGCTTCTCTTCTTCTCCTCTCTGTAGACCAAGGAGCGCTCTAGTGGCATCGTTGGACGCGCCGGTGGTGCCGGTGCTGCCCTCTAGACCTTCGCGTGGGCCTACACTTAAATTTTGAGGCGGGCTTCTGGGATGAGAATGGCTGGTTGCGATGTCCTCTAGAACATCACCAATCGCAGCCCGAGCTTCAGATTCAGCCCGCACTGCAGTTGTATGGGCTCTTTCTGAGATTTCGAACCGCTGGGCGTAATCGCTTTCGCTCAGCCCGCACTGCAGTGTATGGGCTCTTTCTGAGATTTCGAACCGCGGGGGTAATCGCTTTCGCTGCTGGTGTCGGCATTGAGGTTGGCTTTGGGGTTGAATCGCGGCCATTTGACCCTTTGCTTTGATTTCGGTTTGAGTAGGTCGGTTTGATTTAGGGCTAGGGGTTTGAATGAGGTTTCTGGAGTCGCGTTTCTTGCGAGAGGAGAGAGATGACAGGGTACGGAGCAGGAGCTAACTCATAACGGGAATTTTTTTAAAACGTAAGGGTATTTTGCGCACATTATCGAGGCGGGTTTAAACGGCGTTTACGCCTGGGATTGGTTTGGGGGTGAGAGAAATTCGGGGCCGGTTTTGGGAGCGTAAAGGAACGTTGAAATTGAAAAGGTCTTGGGGGGGCAGAGCATGTTTTGGGTTGTTTTGGGGGCTGGAAACAATTTTCCCTTAATTTTAATATTTGCTTTAACAATAAGATCTATCTCGATCACCGGTAAAAATTGCCCATGAGCCATTTGGTCGCAAAATTTTAACGTGCTCTTTTAATTTTTTAAGAGATACTCTGCTTTACATGAGTCACCCTTTTATGAACTAAAAAAATGCACCTCACGACTTATAACATATTAAGTGGTGTCATGAGAGAGATAAATCAGGAAACTCCTTTAAAAAATAACCACATTCGAAGCGTCAATAATGCTCTATAACATTAGCTTGAACCTTTCCCTAAACCCTAGCACCCTTTGCATTCCTAAACTGCCCCTATTCCTGCCCACCTTCTCTGACCCCGAGGAAAGGAATCTCGCATGATTACCGTTACTTTTTACTGGTGCTCTGTTCTCTTAATTTAACTGACACGAGCGTGAGATATAAAGCAAACGAATCCTGACCGTCCGATGAATGTACGTTGGATGATTATATTATTTGGGTCCAAACAGGACTTTTTAGTCTTTTTGGTTCGTCCCAACCATGGAAGTCAGTGACTCCTCTTTTCCAGTAGACTCTACATTAAAAAAGGTCCCCTCCCATCAAGACTTGATTTGTTCCTGTCTTCTTTGGGTCATTTCAAGGCTCTGTTGGTTGCCAACACCAATCATTTGGTACAACCTACTCCACTGGGTGACACGTGGATATAATGAATTTTGTCTGAGAGCCTTCTTTTTTTCGCGGGCTGCGTCGAGGATCCCGTAGGCGGTACGGCTCACGGTCGACAGAAATTAGTGGCTATAATGCTAATCAAACTTGAGCTCATGACCCCGGAGGATTATAATGAAACCATTAGAAAAAATTGTTTTTGTAGCCTATTAAATATGTTGATATCAAACATGATAACATTATTGTTATTAAAGATTTGCATTCACCCTCACGGCCGGGACTCACCATTTCTCGCGCAACTCTCGCGCATGTGGCACATCTTTTCTAAACTTCGGACAATTAAAGATATCTTTTTGACAATACATATGATAACTTACACATAATAGCTCTCTCATTGCAATCAGTGGCATAGCCAAGATTATTTTTTGTCATGACCGAAAAATAAAGATGGCCTACGAGTATGTCGTGAGAGAGAGAGAGGAGTGAGAAGCGGGAGAGGGAGGAGGGCTGGAGATTGTTGAGATGGAGGTCCTGGAAGAGGAGGGAGAGGAGGTTGGATCTGCGGGAGAGGGAGGTGAAGTGGGGGGAGAGGAGGGGAAGCGAGGGGAGGAGGGATAGGTCGTGGGAGAGGCGGAGTTTCTTGTCCTGTGCAGCTGTCAAGGGCAAGCAAGCTCTCGCTACGCCCCTGATTGCAATCATTTCCATAGAAGAGACTTTTTATCAGGAGTCAACAATGGCGACAAGATAAGGATTCCCATTTTTAAGGTATCGTGTGGCTTGTTATAAAGTCCAATATACCCTTACTTTATGGTGATATCATTGAGATTAAGATCAATTTTAAGTGTGGTCATTCATGAACTATCTGAAATCTTGTCTTGATAGATCTCTGGTGATCGAGGCCATCGCCAACCAGTGGCGGCGTAGCCAGAAATATTTTTTGCACTGGACGAAAACTAAAGGTGGTCGGCGGTGAGGGACTTGAAGCGACGGAGGAGGGAGAGGAGCTCGGTGAGGGAGAGGAGGGAGGCGCAGGAGAGGGAGGAGGGTTGGGGATTGTTGAGATGGAGGTCCTGGAAGAGGAGGGAGAGGAGGTTGGATCTGCGGGAGAGGGAGGTGAAGTGGCCGGAGAAGAAGGGAAGCGAGGGGAGGCGGGAGGGGGAGGTGAAGTGGGGCAGTTTCTTGCCCTGGGCAGCTGCCCAGGGCAAGACTACCCTGGCTACGCCCCTGTCGCCAACCAAATGTATCCACACTTTAGCATGGTGTTATAATGGTTAGGCAAGTAGACATTAGTCCTTGAGTTAGCCATCTCTTCCAGGGGACCATGAGCCACGTTGTCCACCAAATCAACATATGTCCTCAAGCATTGAATACTCTTTTGGTGATCCTGTTACCTGATTAAATTAATGAAATTGGCCAACAATAATATTCATGGGAGCAAACGGGACCAGGCTCGTAGACCTAATGTAGCCAGACAATCATCATGGCAAATACAAAATTTTCAGGATTTCTTACATCAAATCATGTTAACAGGCTAATTAATCAAGCTCCAAGAGGCCGGATAAGTTAGGATGCAGACTTGTCCGATTTCTCAATTTAATTTTTTTTGTAAAGATTGAGCCACCTCCATCGCTCACCAACACCCAAGCTTGAATGGATCGGGCCAACTGCCCTCTTATCACGTTATAGCAATTCTGGATGGTACAAGAGGAAAAGGAATCAGGTCATTAAAGCAAAAAACGGCAGCTATATTCGTGTAATGTGTTCTCCCGTGATCGTGCTTGCTCTTATATCATTCATCTTTTGGTTGAACCCAGCTGTGTGTTTTCATGAGCGAGTGGATGTTTGATCATCAAGGATCAAGTACGTGCTCCTACAAACTTAGGTGCGCACGAACTTTACAAAAATATTGTTTTCATGCATCCGACTCCAATTTTCTACGAGGAACGATATTAGGTCACGTAACTTCTAATAAGATAAGATGTAGACTTTGTGTGTATATATATCAATGAAGAAAGATAGTATAAAACAACTCATTACTTCCTATGATGATAAGGTGGAAAAGAGAAGGGTAAATAAATTGAGAAATACGGAAAATAGGGATTGTGCAAATGAAACCACGACTGATGTAAAACATCCAAACCAATTAATGCTAGCTATAGAAAATGTAACGAAAAGAGGTAAAAACATATTCCTATAATAGGAGGTGTAAATATATGGGTTTTAGATTGATTAAGATAAACATATTCCTATAATAGGAAGTGTAAAAATATGAGTTTTAGGTAAATTAAAAGATAGAGAGTGGGTGATAGTGTAAATAATCACCAAAATGTTTTGGTTTTAGTTCGAATTAAATTATTAATATGTAATTTTTTACTTTTCATTTTAAACAGAGGAATTTCAGACTGAAGTTATTAATTTAAAGGCTAAAGTGTTAAAAATGTTTATTGATTTGAAAGACAAAAAATGGAGAAAGCGAGATTCAGCAGGCCTAAAAACAATAATTTCCTCCAATGAATAGTTACCTAGTAACCCAATAATGTGTCTGAAAAGTAAGACTGATGAGCGAAAGCTAATTGGTAAAGTACTGATATATGATCTTTTACACAACGCACACTCAAAATATTGCGTCCTGAATTTACCACCGAACGTATCATTTCAGTGCTAGACTGGATTTTTCAGCGCCACACCAAAGTAGATCGTCATAAATCTTAGCATTACTTGTAGTTGATCTCGAACGTAAGTTATATTGGGTGATCGAACTAAGAATATTAATACTCTTGATCAAATTGCAGCAGTTTGTGTTAATCCTATTGATTATCGGAGAGAGAAAAAACTGGGTCATTCCGGGCTAGAAACGATGGCTGACATTATCTTACACACGCAAGTACAACAATGTCATAATACACGCAGCTTAATAAAAATAATAATGCTAGGGACACACCACCTACCACACCACCAACCACACCTCCTCTCCTATTACTACAGTAAACCAGGCCCCACATGAGATTTTAAATTTTTTAAAATCCCAAATGGGACCCGGTTTACTGTAGTAATGGGAGAGGATGAGTGTGGTTGGTGGTGTGGTTGATGGTGTGCCACTAGCACCACTCTTAATAAAATGTGTCAAAATCTAAGGCTCGGGCCGAGTTATTCTCTTGCGGATTCTGTTGCAATAATTCGATTGACTGATTGGTATAGTATAACTTATCTATATGATGAAGAGATGAAATTTTAACACATGAACATCAGAAAGGTAAAATCTTGCCCTCAAAAAGAAAAGAGAAAAAAGAAAAATAAAAGACAGGTAGAATCTTCTGAGAGACTCAAAACAGCTACAAAATTGAGTATTGGGCAGGGCCCATCCCAATTTTTGTGGGCTAGATTAGTCCGTGTCGAGAAATGAGGATTTAATGAGATTGGCCAACATAAGACAGACATTTTAAAGTTACGTCAAATGAGACGCTGTATGATAAACTTATTGTGATTGTAGAATTAATCAAACAATATATACATCAAAATACCATACAAAAGTTTTAAACAAACTCCAAAAGAGAATAAATAAAATTTCTTAAAACATTCATTTCAGTCGTGTATATGAACTTTACGAAGACTGTAGGGTTTCCTTGAGCCCTTTTCTCAAAATGTAATAGGATTGAACCTGGCCCAGATTCACTTTATTAATGCTCTCTGTCTCTCGTTGGAAATTGGATGGGCCTAACTTTTGGGTCATATTTCTTTTATTTTTTGAGAGGGATTTCTAACAGACCAACAGAATTCACAATTGATAATAAAATAATCTATCTTTTCTGAGGATAAATAACCATAAGTAGTTTTATTAAACGAGAGTGCAATTGAGTAACAGAAGAGGTAAATACAATTGTTGATAGATATAAATTAACATTTACAGGGTGTATTAAAAGTAAGCTAAAATAGATAAACCCACCGAGCACATAATTTGTATGAGTGCAAAATTCACCAAGTACAATTGAATGTGTAATATATGATGATCTGGACCACTTCCTATTGAAAATATACTTATTCCTTTCCTGAATCAACCAACGGTTTACTGGATAAGCAATACTTTATAAATATAATGAAAAAGAAAAACTTTTGCTAGTATATGATATTGCAAATTCATGAGTTCTCCATGAGGTCACAGTTACGTAACGAAGGTGTATTTGGTTAATAATAAACATTTCCTTTACTTCATAGTACCATTTTCAGTAATTCCCAAGATAATGTGCAGACCTGACCCGGCCCACTCCCAACCCCAAATCCAACCAAGAGAATCGGCGAATTTTCCGGTGGGACCCACTTTTTAAGCGGTTCCCGATTGACAGAGATTGGCGTCTCGTCACCGACGATCGTTGTTGATCTGACCCAAAAATAAAAAAAAAAAGTTAAAAGAAAAATAGGAAAGAAAGTAACAGCTGGAGAAAAACAGGGGAGAGAGAACGTTTCAAAAGATAGGAAGAGTTGACGTAATAAACTCAAAAGTTGAAAAAGAAAGGAGGGGGGTTTTATATTATTGTGAGAAGAAAATTTGAGGAGGAAAAATTAAAGATGGAGAGGAGGAGATCGATGCAGGAGATATTGGGGTTGCTGAAGGTGAGGATCGTGAGAGGAACCAACCTCGCTTTTCGTGATACCAGAGGCAGCGATCCCTATGTTGTCCTTCGCCTGGGCTCTCAGGTAATTTTCCCTTAATATTTTTTCTTCATTCATTTCATTTTTTTTAAAAATTTGTTCATGCAAATACACAAATAACTTGCATCAATCATTGTTGATCACCGTGAGAAGTGCAAAGATGTGTCTCGAACTAACTTTTTTTCCGATCTAAAATATTGTTAATATAAATTAAAAGATAGGATTAAAAATGGGTGTACGGATAAGAGATCAAAAGGTTACTTATATAGATAATAAAACGAGAGGGAATTGATTAAAATGGTTTAGTCATGTAGAATGGAGATAAACGAGTGCATCAATTAAGAGAATTCGATAAGATATATAGTTAACAGAGCAAAGAGGTCCAAGTCTAACAACTAAACTTAAAAGAACCTGATTAAAAAAGATTACAAAAAAGATATGATAATAGTTACCTTTACGAAGGAGAGACCACCCGCGATAGATATGCATGAATGAAAAATAATTAGGATTCATGTAGCCAACCTAACGTGCAATGAATTCTTTGTTGTGGTGTTGTTTTTTTTTATAGGGAATTGTTTACGAACGAGTTTCCCATGACAATAGTCTGATGATTGTCAAGTTACTCAAATATCAAGTGCTTTCCCAACCTTTTATTTGATTTTTTTTTATATTAGTGAAAAATGTAGATATCAAACTAAGTTTGTCCAGCTGATCGAGCCTTTGAAAAATCGTGTAGCGTTCATGTTAGAATATATGTCTAATTATATATCATAAAAGTAGTATAAAATTAAGCCTCAACCCTTATATATAATCATCCTCAGCGGAAAAGATCATTAAATTAGTATCCAAATAATTTGGAACAAGTAAGCATGAGGACCAGTGTGAGGAAGCGTCCTCAGCGGAAAAGTTAGCGTTGGTCTAAGATAACATATGATATCCTGAAATATATCTGCTATAAATGTCTTAGTGGAAGTTGGTGTCTACATATTCATGTTATCATGTTACACTTCAAAACTAGTAGAAAAGTTCAATACAAAATTATTTTTCGCATATTTTCGGTAGATTTACTCTTATTCTGTTGCCTGTAGCAGCGTCCGTAGTCTTAGCGTGCAAATATATCATGTCTTATACTGTCACTTTTCATTTGGCAGAAACTGAAGACCAGTGTGAAGAAGAGGAATGTGAATCCAGAATGGAATGAAGATCTAACCCTTTCTATTTCAAATCCTATCATGCCGATGAAAATTGTAAGTTAATTTGTTAATCTTTTACATATTATAATTTACACGGCTATATCTGAACATTTTGAGATGGCAGCCATTGCCCTTGTTTCGTTATTATTATTTTAGAACAGCGAGGAGTTAACTTAACCCCGCCATCCATTAGTAAGAGTTTAACAAAAGCAACCCACAAGGTATTCCCTTCTTTCACTGTTGTATCTAATTAAAAAAAATTATTGCATTTCTCATAATGAAACTTTCTTCGAACGAAATATGTTATAAATGATCTTAAAAATTGTAATATACTAAGAAAATTGTGTGGTACGAATCTAATACCTCATCTTAAAACTTCTAGTTTTACCTTTTCATGGCGTATTTAAAATCGTCATGCCCAAGAAAGTTGGCACATCTAACGTTATCCGGTGGTAGATGCTGCGTATACTAAATTATGCATATTTAGCCTAAATGATGATGAAAAGGATTTCTGAGCAAGGTGGAGTTTCTTAGTCATTGTGCACAATGTATGCTTCCTTTTTTAATAAACTGTTGAAATACATATCACCACTCAGACATGCAATGGATTCCTCAATATATATCATGGGTAAAGGGGGAACAATTTTCAGTATGCACCACTCTAGCTTTTACTATCTCATAGATTCTGATGCCCAAATATAGTTATCTTCAAAATTTTTGTACCCATCTTATGATGTGACATAACGTATCGTAGATAGACATATGGTATGTCTTTGTGTTGCAGAAAGACCCCTCCATTCTCCTATAAGTCGGGTACAAATAACTAAAAGATAACTCTATTTGGACATCAGGGGATCCAAGTGCTAGTAAAAATATTTACAATGTATCTTCAATTAACCCTAGATAAATCATATACTACTAATTATGCTTCTCTATAATGTCAAATTGCAGGAAGTGTACGACAAGGACACATTCAGCAGAGACGATGCCATGGGGGACGCGGAGTTGGACATCCAACCTTATCTTGATGCTATGAAAATGGTGTGGGATGGAATTCCTGATGGCGCTCTGTTGAAGTCCATAGAACCAAGCAGCGATAACTGCTTAGCCGCTGAGAGCAGCATTGTGTACAAAAACAAAAAGGTGGTCCAAGAAGCAATTCTCAGGCTAAGGAATGTGGAGAGTGGTGAAGTTGAGATTCAGATGCAGTGGGTTAAAATTACCTCTTCATGGTACTAAGCTTGAGGCATAAGAGAAAGGTTGATGTATGGAGCATATTTTCTACATGAACAACTTGTGTGAATGTTACATGTATCTTGTATCGTTTTGGGAGCTAATAACTGAATTTTATAAACTAATGTGTCCTGAATAAATTTGATCTGTATCCAATTATTTTCTTGTGAAAATTTATCACCGCTATTCTCAAAAAATATGTTACAAGAGCAGGGACAAATTGAAATATCTGCAGAATAGCATTATTTGCACATATATTCTGCATGTAGCACATGCATATATCATCTTTACATTTTATTTGAAACTTGTTAGATGCCGGTGCGTAGACACGTATCATCAATGAAGGAGGCCAAAGAACCAAGTTCATGAATCTTCATCAAAATTCTGTAACTAAGCAAATATATCTGGAGTCTCATTGTTTAATGACAATCATCTGGCCAGACTGGCCTAATGAAAGATAAAACTACATAAAACTCTTTCACCACAACATGAAAGCACATGAATGAGTTCGACTTCTACGATTCCCCTCTTCTCTTCGGTCTGGATTTCAACTTCAAATCCACGTTTGGACATCTACCGAAGTATAAAGGCAGATGTCCAAACATGGATTTGAAGTTGATTCCAGCAAAAGCATTTGCCACAATATGTTTTTGTGGCAAACCCAAGAGCCACCAGGACATGTAGAAACACTTTAAAACATGGCATGCAGCAAGGCCTAAAATAGCAACACGTCTACGAGACACAGATTGAAACCATCGAAACATCCGAATCCAAAAACTAACCAACAGTAACCATTATCTAAATCACATTTGATCGTCAATAGTCATGTACTAGTAACTCTAGAACTCACTAGGATAAAATGAAAGCATCCAACACCATTCATCACCCCCAACAAAATTGGAAAACATAGAAAGCACGATCCACGAAAAAGAAATAAGTAGAGACTTGACATGCTTATTTGAAGCACTTGGCATCCGGTACAGAGCCTCACACTCAAAAGGCTCCTGGTCCTCAATCATGGAGTTAACACGCTCCTTCTGTGCTTAGTCCACTCATAAAGCTCCATGTCGTAGCACTCTTCAAGAACAAAGGGAGGGATCTCTTTTCCACGGAAGAGCCAAAGACCCTTGATCTTGTATGGGGCTCAGACCCAATGACAAGCGTCTTTCCGAAAGCATATTTGCGAACAAGATCCATCCTCTGCGAGAACCCACCAACCTTGCTCAAGGTCACAAATGAGACTGCTCTCGCCATTGTATTTATACTCACAGAACCGTAGAGAGTAGCCTTCAGGATCATACATACATGTCTCAAAATCCTAATGCAGTTTAAGTCAAAAAATGATGGATCGTTCAACAATCATAAATCAGTAATGATGCAAAAGAATACTGACCGGATATACGGATAAAGATACTGAATATCTAATTTAGATATCTTTCTTAAATTTTTGCAGGTCAATGATATGGACAAGTAAAATAATCTGGATCCATAAACGAATATCCGAAGTTATGATGTTTTGATCAGACAGTTGAATAAGTATTGACAGGACCAATTTGGTGACTTCCAGACTCAACCTTAGCTTTACAGGCGCATTAACATATTAATGGACTCCTATTTGAGAAATTTCAGTCCATTTAAACATGGCACATATTTTTTTTCAATATTATCTGTCTCATATATGCTTTATAATAATCCATGTTTTCTCTTGTTCTATCTACACCCGTACTTGATTTTTCACAAATATTGGCTATTAGTGTTCCTTGTTGAACATATCCATGTTCATATATGCATCCCTAATTAGTGAGGATATACTATCTATCTTATTCAATCTATATTTAATCCTTCTATCTATGAATTAGATATGATTTTTGCTGATACTTCGATGTATTTGAAAACACAAGGACTTAAAGCTAATACTGAGATTATGAAGGGAAACTACCTTTAATGGCAACTTCACGGAAGTTGGTCTTGAGGTTGAAGTACAATCTCTTCCATTCATCCAAGATCATCTCGCTTGGTTGCAAGAGGTCAAGTGGGTTCTTCGCCTTTGGCTTGG
Source organism: Asparagus officinalis (assembly GCF_001876935.1). NCBI lineage: Eukaryota > Viridiplantae > Streptophyta > Magnoliopsida > Asparagales > Asparagaceae > Asparagus > Asparagus officinalis. The sequence continues at coordinate 24,205,676 of NC_033796.1, forward strand.
ATGCCTCCTCTTCCTCAGTACTAGGCTTTGCAGGCTCTTGCTTACCTCCTCCCTCGGCTTCCTTGGGCTTTGACTCCTTGGACAGTGCAGGCTTCTTTGCTGCTGGAACAGGGAGAATGACTTGTGTCTGCTTTACCTCCCCTGTTACCTTGCAAAAGTTTGGTTGATTCACTAGTGTCCAGAAATATCTTTCAACATGGGGATATTGTGATGAGGAGTTCTTAGTCATGACCCCAGTGAATCCTGTGCACAAGTTGCAAGTCATTTCGATATCAGCCAATGCCACTATATCTCCTACAAGGTAAATAGTGGTAGCAAGATGAGTGTTCAGAGCTTCTAGTGCCCTCTTCAAATTGGCGATCGCAAGTTCCTCAGCCTGTAAAAATAAGATTTTTAAGCATAGTATGCAAATCATAATCACACAAGATACACAAACCTGTTGAATAAATGGTCTAAATCCAATACAGGAACCTGGATGAACATACATTGTTTTATAGCAAAAAAAAAAATGCATAATTGCTAATCCAAACTCATTATATTGATCATCATGTACCTTGCCCAAGGGGTTCATCTTAATGAATTCAGGAGTCTTATTTGAGACCCCCATCTGAAAGTCTTTCACAAGTTCAACTTTAACCCCACTGTATGCTGCAGCGATAAGAGGCTCTTCCAAGCATTTTTGTCTTTCACAAGAATAGGAAATATGCCAGATTAATGACAATCTTAACCGGCATCCACTAAAAATATGTAAGAGGAATGTATTCCAATAGACTATTCATGATTTAAACATGCACGTCTACAAAAAAGATCCTTAAATTTGATGCCATGCAGCAAAGAAGGATTATTTAAACAGAAATACTTTCAAATAATTTCCCAATTTCAAACTAGAAACAATCTGAAACAAGATGGAAATCAAATTTACAAAATAGGTACGTAGAGAATTTGAAAAAAAATAAATAATTCACATCTTACATGTTCTGAAACAAACTTTATCTCTACGTGACATACTAAGACAGTATCTCAATACTCAGTAAGGAGGAGGAAGGAGGAGATGAGGGAATTTTTTTGGCCTTTTTAGTTTCTTGAGAGAGGATAAAATGCAACAGTTCATGTTAAAACCATTCACTGAACCCCTACGCTCAAATAAATAATAGCTAGCATTCTCGATTATGAAAACTTTAAAGCAGTCGAGGACTTGGAAGTACGACTACTAGATGAATTTATATAAATTTTTGGTTCTATCAAAGTATTCCTGTTCTCATTACGTTTTCACCGTCGATTTCTGGTCTTAGTATGTGTTTTCATAACTTGGTGATCGAATTTCTTCTTAAACACGTGTGTACTTGGTTGAGCCTCAAAAAAGCCGCATCAGTCGATTTCATCTTCCCCGTACTGTTCACGGGTCATAATCGGCAGTAGTGTTTAAAAACCCAGTCTTGGACCGTTTTAAATAATGAAGCCCAACAAAAAAGACATCAAACATTTAGCAAAACGATCGCATTTAATCAAAAAAGGCATAGTTAATAATTGGGCCTAAAATTTAAAGCCTATAAAAGGGGGTTAGTTAATAAGTGGGCCGACATAGCCAGCTTGTAGTCATTACCCAGTTAGTGCTTTTCGCTGTTTTGATGCGGGCCTGCGCTCGCCTCAGGCTTTATTTCGGCCCGTATCGCAGATACAAAAAAATGGTGAGACCGGGATCCGAGCCACCACTGAAGAAAGAAGATCAGTTGAATGACTCACGATATCCTGTTTATATATGAGTATTTTTATATCACACCAGAAATCTAACTGGCACGTGATATGAAAGCATATTATTTTTATTTTATTTAGCATATATATTTTAGAGTTGGAGGAAATAGTGATGATCAATTGATTTTCCGAGAGATATTATCTTCATTATTTAAACTTGAAATCCTGCACTAGTTATCTCATCCTCATTATTATTTTTTGCATATTAGTGTAAATAAATTATAATATAGATATATGCTAAGATTCTTATCTCTCTTACTTTCTAGCCGTGGGATGCACTACTAATATCAAGATTATGATCAACGAAATCTCTTTCATTTTTTGAAGGAGGGGTAGATTTGAAAAGAAAAAAAAACAAACTAGATGTAAGGAGCCATTATTGCCTGAGTCCATATATTTAAGATTATGGAGAGAAAGGAAAACAGATTGTATCCCCCCTCCCCCACCATTATTGCCTGAGTCCATTGCAACTCCGACGCTAAATCCGACTCCGATCACATCCTCTCTCCCCCACCATTATGAGAGGCAAAGCCAACTTCGACGCTACCACTTTCCTCCTCTGCTGCGAGTCCCAACCATTACTCTGCTTCTCAATTCCTCTCCTCCAACTTCGTGAACGATATTTAATTATTTACGCTTCATTTTCATTTCATGACATTTGAGTGGCATAGAATGTTCTAGAAAGAAACGAGGTAGAAAAGAGAATCACATAATTATTTATTAAACTACATAGAATGTCATAGAGAGCGGGGAAATGGAAAAGGGAATCAATTTCCCTTATAAAATTATAATTTTACCCTTTTTTAAATAATTAAAAGGAGTAACTTGTCCATCATTTATCCATTTTATTCTTACCCTAGTCGATTCTTTGTATATTAATATAGATGTACCGGAGGGAGGCAAAAAATGTTATTCAATGAAGAACGAGTCTCACACACACGTAGCAGGCAGGCTGAATGGAAAGCACTCCTAGATTAGAGAGGGAGGGTTAGATTGTTTATTTTGTTCGGCGAGAAATACATTTGTGACTATATTTTTATATTTAAAAAATACTCATAGTTGCATTACACTTAAAAGTCCCGTGTCAGTGTAATTGTAGGAGTCACTTTAACCAAATGAAGCATGTATTTTAATATTTTATGGACCAACCCCTTCGTTCTTAAGAAAATTGGGAAAAAATAGAATTTATTAGTCAAATGTCTTATTCGTTATCACTATTGCGTAAAAGGTTTTTTTATATAAAAACCATCTTAACTTTTGTCCAATTTACAATTTACCATAATTAATTATTTATTTTTTATGTAAATCATCTTAATTTGCTTACATGTTTTCAATATCACACCCCCCCTCTTCCACTCCCTAACCTTTCCCACCTCATTCCTTTCCTCTCCTCTCCATCTCTTATTCTTCCTCAATCTCCTCTACCATCTCCTTCACCTCTAGAATTTCTCCTAGCACTATAGTCTTCTCTCCTCTCCTTGATCCCCCCTCCGCCAATGACCCCTCAATCTCCTCCATTTCCTATCCTCTTCCCCTTAGGGGCTGTTTGGTTCGCTAAAAAAGCATGGAAAGTAAAGAAAAGGAAACATATTTCTCATAATTGGATGTTTTCTTGTGTTTGGTTCACTTCTTAGAAGTAAAAAAGAGATAAGTTGAGATGAGTTGTCACAATATTATTGGATGATGTGAGTGATTTTTAAAGAAAACTTATTTTGATGTTCTTTTCTTATGTTTGGTTGGCTAAAAAAATAAGGAAAAAACTTATAAGGAAAATATTTTCCTTGTTTTGGTTCTTTTCTTGTGTTTGGTTCATTTTTAAAACTAAGAAAATAGATGAGAAGAGATGAGTTGTCATTATCTTATTGGATGATGTGACCCACACTTAAGGAAATCGATTTTCTAGCTTTTTTGGAGGAAATTGGTGGAAATATAATGTTAATGAGATAGGATGAGTTGTCACCATATTATTGGATGATGTGAGTGGTTTTTAAAGATGGTAGTAGATGATATGAGATGAGTTGGATGAGTTGATTGATGTGACCCATTTTTTGTGTTTAGTTTATTTTTAAAAATAAGAAATAAGATGAGTTGTCACCATATTATTGGTTGATGTGGGAGATTTCTAAGGGTGGAAAATGATGGAAACCAAATTTTATTGATTTCCATGCTTTTCTTTCCTTTTCTTGGTTTTTAGGAAACGAACCAAACATCCCCTTATCGTCCTCCTCCACCTCATCCATTAACTCCTCCATTTCTAGGGTTTCTCCTCTCCTCCTCCTCCACATCCTTTCCACTCTCACCTCTTCCTCCATTCTCACCCCCCTACTCTGACTAGTGACCTCCTTCTCTCCTCCTCTTATGCCATCAACCCGATGAACTTCTCTCTCCCTCTCCTCCTCCTCTTCTTTTTTTTCCTATTCGGTTAGATTGAGTGGTATTTTAGTTGTTGATGTCAGTTATTTAACATGAGGTTTATTTGAGGATAAAAATAGAGTTGGGGTCCTCAAACTCTTTTAGATGACTGGCTCTGTAGATAGTTGTTCTTCTTTACACACGAAGAACTCGTAAGAGGCCAGAGTTGAGCTCTCTGATTATTCCTCCGACGATCAAGCCACTATATGGACTTGAATGGGAAAGTGTGAGATGATGAGGAATGTTTTAAAGTTATGTCAAAAGATCAGAGGGCTACTTTAAGATGCGTGGTTTCCTTTTATAGAGGATCAGAAGAGTAGATAGGTAACTTGAGCCGAGTCCAAATAGACAGCTGACTCGGCAGACAGTTGACAGGTGTCGGCTGCTAGAGAAGATGAGTCATCCGAGTGGTTAGTACAAGCGACAGCAAATGCTTGGTATTAACTGGGTCTGATGAGTTATAAAGACTATATGGATTAGAGCAAGGATGACTTTGTCCAAGCAGTTAATGCAAGGGCAGGTGGCTGTCGGTGCAGAGTTCGAGGAAACTACCACATCTTCACTCGTCTGGTGGAGGGCCGACTAACATCGTCTTTTTACTTGGCTACGCAAGTTGCCGACTGAAATAGTAGGCCAGATGTGGGTTATTCGCAGAGGCAATTGGTTGGGTTAGACCATAACTACTTACTCAGCTACGCAAGTGTTTGGTGGGAAAATCGAAAGAAGAAATTGAGAAAATAATTTTGTATTATTCTCTCTAACAGACATAGAAAAAAGAACGAGTTACAATTCTCTCAATGCAATCTCTCTTTAACAAACTTAGAAAAAGAAGTTATAATTTATTTCAACCAGATTCCCAATTTACTAAAGAGAGAAAGAATCGATGGAGATCCTTTTATTTGTTTAAAACTGGGTTCTTCTTAGTGTCGATGAGATATCTCCCTCGAAACTCGTATCAAGTTTGCTTCCCGTTGATGATTCAACGTTTCATCTCATTGAAATAAAGTCTATTCCTCTCAGATTTGATGTCATAGGGAACTTGCGTGGCAAGTTGAACAGAACTCTTGACGAGTTTAATAACTCAAAATGAGTTTAAAACTTTAAAAAAGAGTTAATTTAAACCGAAAATAGGTTTGCAGGCCAAGGGAGAAAAGCTCCAAAGATCGCTGTTGCTGAAGAAGACCTTCCATTGCAGAAGAGAAATGTCGATCTCCAAAATATTCAAGCCTCTTTGATGATCTGCCCAAAAGATCTCTTCTTTACTGCCGAAAAGAGGATCCGAAGCAACCCCCAACTAAGCTAAATTTTTAGCTATTTATAAGGAATTTTCAGGTGTAATCACCCCTTAATCTGCTCCTTAATGGGGGCTTAATTATCCTATTAATCGGGTGTAACAACCCCTTAAACCTCTTCCCAGATTGTGGGTAGAAAATGATTTTTGGAACCGTTTGAATGAGTCAAATGCAGTAATTTAATTGCGTTCTGGATGTGAACCTGCGTTCGAACGCATGGTCTGGAAGCTACGTTAGCGGCTAGATTTGAGCCGTGTCAACGGCTGTGAACGTAGTGCCTGAAAGCTGCGTTTGTGCTGCGTTAGTGGCGTTCGAACGCAGCGTTTGGAAGCTGCGTTAGCGGCTGGATTCGAGCTGCGTCCGCGGCCGAATCTGAATTGCGTCTGTGGCTTAAGAACATTGCATTTGTGTTGCGTTAGCGGTTGAAAATGCTGCGTTTTGTTGATGAGAACGCAATGGTTGCATTGTTTCAATTCTGGAACGTAGAGTCGAGCCTCCGACGAGCTTGGTGAGCTTCAGGCGAAGTCCTGTCTTACAGACGAACTTCAGACATGACTTATTGCGAAGAACATGTCATAACTTTCAAACCGTAAGTCGGAGTTAGACGAATTATATATGAAAATCGACTATCTCGACGAGACAGAGCCGACCAAACTTTGCTCCCATCCGTTTTACCAAATTTCTTACGGTTTAAGTGATATCTGCATTTAGATTTAAAGATACCGTCAATCTGTAGTCTCTTATGCTAGAGCATTGCAAAGATTGTCATCTTGTAGCATTCGTCTTGACTTCTTGAAAATATGAGAGTTGTCAGATTGTAACTCCTGATGTTGATTGTGAAGACTTTTGAATTAGAGTTTTCATCGGTTGTTGTGAAGGTCGTCAGATTGTAACATTCATCGATCTACGTGAAATTTTTTAAATTGTAGCCTTCTGAAAGCCGTCAAATTGTAACTTTTATCATCGGTGTTTGATGAAGATCAGCTGTCTGCAGTAATTTTTAGACAGCCTACAGTAGGTTGTCAGCCAATAGAGTCGACCGCATGGGCAGTGCGAGTCGTCCGAGTTCCACTTCCACACAAGTCTGATTAGGCATGGTACGGGACACGTGTCAGTTTCCTAAGTGAGGTTAACACTTAAGTTATTTAATTTTCAGGCTATAATAGTACGTAGTAATTATATATATTTTTTTTAAAAGGAAAATAGCGAAAACAGTGTGATATTGAGAACATGCAAGCAAATTAGTAAAGGTGATTTACATCAACAAAAATAGATAGATGTGATAAGTTACCACTTGGACAAAAGTTAAAGATAGTTATTATATAAAAACACAGCAAAGCTACCGTGACTATACATTTGAAGCAATGGATTTAGGGGCAGTGTATTTTATGACCGGCTCACAATCAATATATAATCCAAAATGTAACTCGTAAATAGGATTCGTTGGTAATTTATTCGCGTCTTTTTCTTATAACCAAATTAATTCACAATTTTCCAAATCAGCTCCTAGACGTGAAGCTATTAGGTCTTCAAAAATCACTAGAAATACAATATCTCGTGCAGCGGATGAAACCCTCACGTACCCTCATCTCATCTTAGCAATTTCTCGGACGCGGGTATATATGCAAGAGGGAAACACGGAACGCATTATATAATTATTATAATCTGTCATGATTGAATATGATGGCGTATGATAACGGGGATGTGAAAGTGACTACTGAGCTATAATAGGCCATGCCCTTTGGGCTTCGGCCTTTTGTCTTGTCTTGTCACTTTCCAAGCCCAAACGTCATGAATCCCTTATATCACGGAACGCTCGAAACAGACGCAGTCATTCTGACAGACCTACGCAAAGATTCCTCACCCTCCCTCCCATTTTTAATTAGCCTCCTCCTTTCTCTATTTCAGATGAATTATGAATATTTTTCACTTAGAAATAAAAGAATCATTACGTCACAACAGTGTCACTGTTTGATGCTTGTGCACCTGCTCCTCTCGAAGGAAACAACAAAGCGGTGTAATATAAATGTAGTTGGTGATAAGACTTCAGTGGGTAGACCTATGGATTGGATGGTGTAGATGAGCGCGTGAGCCTGACTCGGGTTTTTGGTTTAGGTTATCAATTTGTTGATTAGGATTTGAGGTTTGTGCTTGGTTTGGTCGCTACGGGCCTGTTTGGATGTGGTATTTTGTTCCGAAAATTTGAAGGAAAACTGTCAAAATAGCAGCTTTCCCCTCAAAACCGCCTCCCAAAAAGATGCCTAAAAGCTACCATTTTGTCAGCTTTTCTCCTAATTTTCGGGACAAAATACCCCATCCAAACAAGCCCTACGTGTGCATGTGTGGTAATGCGGTCGCCAGCTAGGGCTAGCAAAGCTTTTACCTCTTTTTTTAGGTTGCCAACCTACGCTAGTTTTTTTTCTTTTTTTAAAATTTTTATGTAGGATTACCTACTTCAGCGTGAGTATAACTTTTTACCGTTCGAGTTATCACTCTATCAGAAGGCTGAGTTAGTTTAAAACTTTTCTCTGGCCTTTTGATTTGATATTTGATTCTTCTTCTGTTTTTCCTTCTTCTTCTTCTTTTTTTTTTTTGGGGGGGGGGGGGG
>NC_033796.1:24213749-24215579 GCF_001876935.1 Asparagus officinalis
GATCTCTAGTTAGGCAATATTAGTTAGCTGAATATCATCTTGCTGAATTTGAGATTATACGGTGGTTGCAATGCAGTCTTAGGGCGTGTTTGACCATTCCAAAATAAGATTGGAGTTAGACTATTTTTTTATTATATTATTAGCAAGGCTAGAATTGGTCTGTATAAAATTAGTTTAGAGGCTAGAATTGAAACTAAATAAAATCAGTTCAATTTTGACACAATTACTGCCAAACGAAAAACTAACTTTTAGATTAAAATTGTACCCACTAAGACTAGTTTTGTTAGTTGCCAGACACATCCTTAAGAATGTATGAATAAAAATAGCATATCTTATCATTAAGCCCAACCATATAATTTTTTTCTGCATAAACAACGTATGAGATAAGTTCATCGAATCAATATCTTCAGAAGTAACGGAAGTAGTAGAAACAAACGTGATTTTTTACTATGAAGTATCAAAAGTAGCCCCTACTTTCACTACTTCAGCTATTTTCTAGTTATTGTCGTGCAAACAAACATGCCCCTAAAGAAAACAATGAGTTCTAAAAATTTAGTCCCTTAAATATTTAATAATTCTAAATTAGTCCCTCAAATCTTGAAAATTACACATTAGTCTCTAGAATTTTATAGGGCCTAGCAAAATTATCCTTATAATTCTTGTCGAATTTGAGGAGAATATTCTCTCAAATCTTAACTATTAGAGGCGAAGTGATTGTTTTACCCATTTAGTTAACTTCTTCAACCTGTTAGTGAATGGTTTTAAACCCTATACTACTGTAAAAAAAAACACAAAGCACTTGAGTTCTTCTTAATAAAAAAAATCCTAAATGAAAACTAAACTTCATCAATTGTTATCAACCCTTTAAAATTTATATAATACTCTCAAAATTCTCCTTAAGACCTGTCTATCGTCTTCTCCTCCAACATTCGGAACATCAAATGAACGAGATTTTTACATCTTTCATTATGAAGAGGAGGGGTAATTCCGTAAAAACAGGTTCGGGCGATATGAGTTAACCCAATCATGATTGGGGTTTTCTATTGAATTGAAAAGCTATGAGAGTGACAATTTTACAAGACCCTTGGATTTGATGGACTACTATATACAATTTTAAAGATTTGAGGCTCTCCTGGGTCTGTTTAGCAACTTTTACAAAACCGGACCAGGATCAAATTATAGCCCTGAATTTTTTATACACCGATCGATCCCCATTGACCCACAAAAGGCTCCGTTTAAAGGCTAATTTTCGGTCTTAGAAAGAACCAGGCCAAGATTAACCTAATATTTAATTTGAAGACATAATCTTCCTTCAAATGTAATTAGGGCCAAACTTAATCCCATTTCCGAGGAGCTGCCAAGACAACAAAGTGAGGGAAAACTAGCTACGAAGTAGACACCCGTGAGGGGGGGTCTGCTCCTAGGTTCAACGTGTCACGTACAGCCCTCTATGCCCGTCAATGTCACAGCCAGGGCCCAGCTCATCCAGATCCACCACAGCCCACAGCAGGTGACGCTTGGGTGGTGCTGCACGCAGCCTGCATTTAAATTAATAATAATAAAAATAAAAATAAAAAGAAAGAAAGAAAGAATGNAAAAAAGAAAGCCCCCCCACCCCGCCTCTCCCTCTCTCCCCCTCAGCCGCAGCAACTACAGCATGCAAAAGCCAAACTACTCCAGCGGCGGAGAGTCGGAGTACCGCGCCTCTGCATCACTCACGTCACGCTACTGCTCTGGCTCTAGCGTAGCTTGGCTTACGTTGTGATTGACAGCGGAGTCGTCGTGTGTGGGGGCGAGGGGAGCTGTCGGCAATTAACCCAACGGGCACAG
>NC_033796.1:24215589-24226143 GCF_001876935.1 Asparagus officinalis
CCCTCCTCTTTCAATCCTCTCCATCAGTTAATTACAGATGGAGACGTGCTGGGCGGCCGTCCGCGCCTTTTTTTTTAAATTAAAAAAAGTTACTAGTCGCTGCTTTAATTAATCATATCAAACAAAAAGACGCCGCTAACTTGGACTGGTCTGGATATAGCTGTGTATTTTTTTAATAGGTGGTGCTGTAACTTTGCATAGCAAACCCCACCATTGATAGCTTTTGCGAATAATAGTCTTATTACAGCTCAAAAAACATCACAAAGGCCCACGCAAAGGGGCGGTCACGCAAAGAGGCGTCAAGTAAACTCTGGCAACCTACAACGTAGCAGCTCACGTGGGTTGATGATAACCAAGAACTTCTCTTTAGATTTGTGGTTTCTGAGATAACTCTTCTTTTTAACTTTTAAAATGTCACCAAACCCCTCTTTAATTTTTAGGATTCTTTTAAAGGAAAAAAAAGAAGCCTCCTTCTCTTTTCGATATTTCTCTCTAAAACCCCCTAAAATAGGGTTATCTGAGAAATGCCACTAGCAAAAATATCTCCACGCATAATGCCACTAGCAAAGTATCCCGGTGCATAATCTTGTCTGCCCAGGTCAAAATTGCAGTTAATACCGTTAAGAAATTTTTTGTGGAAGATATTGATAGTTTAAGGGGGCTTTCTGAAACCCCTTTGTGTAGTTTGAAAGTTAAAGAGGGTTATCTGAGAAATGCCCAACTTAACAGTTTTTTCTAAAATTTATATGCTAAATACTCACAGCAGTTCTTACTAGAAACACATATTAAAAAAATATGTATTTAATAGTGTTACTAACGGTACATTTATGTACATTTTTTCAAAGTATGAAAACTCATCGAGGGCCATGGTAAAAGATTTTTAATAATTAATGTTGTAGTGAAACCATTTTTCAGAAATCATCGACCCGCTACTGGGTATAATTAACTTATAATTAACTATTTTCAGCACCAAATATAAAACTTCTCAATTTATGGAAAAGAAAAATAACGCAGGATAACACATTCAATAGAAACGATACGTAAGCATGTAGCAGACCTCTTGCATCAGGAGCTAATGAAGGTTTTTTGCCAATGAACACTAAATATGTTTCATTCGTAAGACAACAGTAAAAATGTTGTACAAGATGTAGTAATGTATATTATCCAGGACCGCTTTCATTATAAATTTCTATAATATGAGGTCTGTTTCTTCTTTCTGCTCGGTAGAACTTTATCAGTTTCTTCAGTTTTATAAGCTTACATCCTGGAGTAACCTCTGTAGCCTTCATACTGCTCCATGAACTCATCATTGAATTTCTTGAAGCTTGCCATGATGGCAGGCATTTCTTCCTCTGCTGGCAAGATGGTTGTTCTTAAATGGAAAACCCTATTCAAAGCGAACGAGAATTAGTTGAATCAATGTTTTTATTCATCAAAATTTGAAAATGGAAAGATGCAGAAGAAATTATGCAATATATGTATTATCATCAAAGAGAACACAATTCATTGAGATATTCAACTGCATTGAGAAGGCACGTTCAGTTCATAACTTTACATCTTAAAGATGATACTGAAGTTCCATCAGATAACTAAATTACCATAAATTCGTTTGAAATTTTGATCATGTATGGGATTCAAATTATTCGCCTAAGAGATAGCATTACATTACTTCACATTTACACAGTGCTTAGGAAAATCCTTGGACATGCATGTGTCAAAATTCTAGGTAGACCAATAGATACCAGTAACGCAGCAAGCAAGCATCAGTAATTAGGCAAAAGAATAACATACACTACTGGGACATTATATCCTAAGGTCATTATTACCTGTTATTGAGGATTCTGATATTTTCAGGTATGTGCGTGCTCGTCTCTTTGTGTGTATATATATATATATATAGGGAAATCTCCTACTATGACAAGGATATTCATTAATCTCATTTATATATATATATATATGGACATTCATTTCACAGAAAGTAAAAAACAAAACAACTGTTATTGTCCCAAGATATGAGGAAAATACAACTCTTCAGTTTATTACATTTGTGGGTTTCCACCTTAAAATCTAAATTAAAGATTCTTTATTGAGTTGCAGTGCAAGACATGTGAATCCTAGTTCTAGAGTTTTATCTTCTAATCCTGAATTTGACTAAAAGAGTCGATCGTAAGTGAATTCATATAAAAAGATTGTAAAAGTTGAAACTCCACGGAACTAAGCATCTCTATTGCAAGTAACCAAAAATGCCATATTGGATTTACAATTCTATGACTCTAAACTTCATGAGTTTAAAGTCTATAGATCAAATAGGGATTCATTGGTGTAGTAATCCAAAGTTACAAGCAGTAAGTATTTACAGCTCGTCGACTTAGGTTCCAAAGGGTGATGAAAGAAAAATCCCATGTGCACGCATCCTAATTTCATAACTAACCAAATTTGCAGATTACAATTGAGCATTTTTCTAATTTGGTAACTAACCAAACTAGCGGATTACAATTGAGCATTATTTGAAATACTTACCCTTCTTTCTGACCAAAACCTGAGCCTGGAACAGTGGAAATGCCTGTTGCCTCCAAGAGCTTGAGGCAGTAGAAAACATCAGGAACCTTGCCCGCCTTCTTGGCAGCTTCTATTGCTTTTGGCGGCAACCTTATTTGTGGGAATGAATACATGGCTCCTAAAACATTTTCAACATACTTTTCAACATTAATGCATCCTGAATGTTTAAGAAACAAATTACTCAGAGAAGTATCTGAAGTGTTTAGTAATTACCTTCAGTAAAATTACAGACTACATTTCTGCAACTGTTAAATCCATCAGTCATTATTCTTGCTCTTTTTCTTAGAGACCCGAGGACAGCTTTGCTGCATATGAACAAAACAGCATGCAGTTAGAGAGCAACACCAAAGGATAAGCACCCTAAATCTGAAAATTCGGGCTCTTCTTGACAGGTGTCTTTAGTTAGAAAGGAAAATTTCAATCAACGAACTCAACATTTGAACATTATATATCTAAAAAAATAAATTTGTTCTATGCCTAAACCCCATAATATGAATTCTATGAATGGTGACTTTGGTGAAGACTGCTAAAAGGTCCCAAAAGCAATCTTACGACCTATCTGTCCACTGTAGCAATGCTCACTTTTAAAAAAAGTAAGAATGATGACATGAATAATCTTAATAAACAGATAATTCAGGAAGAAATATTCTCAAGAAAAGTCAATCAGGACAAAAAATCATATATAGATCACAAGCACTTATATGAGTTATATCAATATGTAGCATGAACAGTTTTGATAGCAAGGAATAACCGTTTTCCATGTTTCAATTATCAAGATCAAATTTTCTCGACAAAAGCTAATTTTTCTATGTACAAAACCTAAGAATAGTCAAAAATCAAATAAGATCCCTGTGCAATTATATGTACACTCTGGGCACTTCTGTGATTCTTAAAAGGTATAGATGTAGAAAAAGTACCATAGCATTTGGAGGAAAAAAGGAATACACTGAAAGCTAATATTGCTGGTTATTCTTCTTACCTCTCCTCAGTGAACTTCAAGTACGAGATATCTCCAGGCTTGGGAGGATTAACCATCAGCCCTAGCTGCAAGGCAAAATAGTTTTTTGCCTCGTAACAATCTTAAGGTTGAATAAAGCAATTCGTTGTGACCAAAGAAACATTACACTAGGATTTAAATCAGAACTACTATCTATTTAACAAATACTTTAGCATCTCACCTTATCTAGGTTGCAAGAACAGTTAAGAATTATAATGAATACATATTCACTTACAAAGATTTGCCCAGGAACGTTCGGACTGAGAGAAACGGATGCAACTTTATAAACCTCATCTACCGTCTGTCCAGGTTTAAAGAATAATTTGGTATTAATACTTTCAACAAATGATTGGAATTAAAAATTCACAGATATGAACTTACTAGCATACCCAGAATGATAATTTCAAATACAAGTTTTAGAAAATCAGAAAAATGCAAACATGTAGAAAACAAGAATTCTACAAAGAAATCCTTGACCATCAAAAGCAGATATAAAATGCAAAGTTATATAATATACCTCTGGAGGAAGGTTAGTCATCTCAAAATATCCTCCACGCTGTCCACATTCACCCCAGTATCCTTTTGAAACTGTATGGAAAGACACGAGCTGGACCTCTTTACTTATTGGCAGACCCATGTCCAACAATATCTAGCAGAATTAAAGAATCAATATTTTAGTTTTTACATTGAGACATCTAAAAATTAGAACTTACTGAATTGTCAGAAAAATGCTACTTTGGTCGAGATATATACCTTTTTAGCACTTATAAAAGGCCGTTCATCCTGATAGATATTTTGCTGATAAACTTCATCTGCTAGGAGGACCAAGTTTTCATACAAACAGAATCTCAACAGCTCTCTCAGATTGGCTTCACTAAGGCACTGACCAGTTGGGTTGCCTGGATTTATAATCACCATTGCCCGAACCTGGTCACAACATAAGATGATTTACTGGTTGAATAAGGTGACTGTGCAGAACCATAGATGGCATGCTAAGATATTGACAATAGAACGGTGAAGATACAAAGTACAGAGGCATAGGGATGGTATGCTGGAAATGATTGATGCAATACATATCTGTCGCAGATCATAAGAAAAGATTATTTGAGTCTGGCTGAAATCAAACTACAAATAGAACAGAAAATAGACTGCCCTCTGGATATCAATGTGTGCAAGTGGTGTGTGCCTGATGCACATGCATGTATGTGTGGTGAAACCATTGATGCACATGCACTTCCTTGACGAAACCATTACTTTGGTCTTATCAATTGCTCTTATTTGATCAAGCAGTACCTTGTGCACTTGATTTCATAAATCAAAGGGTTGAACTCAAAAAAGTTAAAAAAAAGAAAGAAAAAAGAAAAAAAGAAAGAAAGAAAAAAGAAAGAAAACTGTAACTGGTAACATCCTGATGGAATGCTGATTTCAACTTTGAAAGATAACGCTAGTTTCATCCCCCTCCCAGCCTCCCAAGCTTTGATCATAAAAAAGGTGAAGCTATATATATGAAAAAAATGTATATGAGCTGACAGCCCATTTTGCAAAATGGGCTGCCAATTCAATGCCATGTGAGCCCCCTTGCTAGTCACATCAGGGTGGAGCTCACATGGCAATGAGCTGGCAGTTCATTTTACAAAATGAGCTGCCAGCTCATACCCAGTATCCTCTGTATATGGAAAAATGTATATGAGCTAATAGCTCATTTTACACAATGAGTTGCCAGCTCAATGCCATGTGAACCCCCTTGCTAGTCACTCACTTATATATAGTAACGCAGCGCGGAAGTGATAAACCTCCGAATCCACCAAAGGGTGTTCTCTGAATCCACAAAAAACGATCTTCGAATACACGAAGAGACAACCTCGAATCCATGAAGTAATAGAAAAGAGAATTTTATTGATAAAAATGATCTAATTCTTTGGGGTTACATGCCTCTTCTTAAATAGAATAACAAACAAGACTCCTAATAAGACTAGAATTATAAAGAAATAGAAAGTACCAAATCCTACCCTAAAAACACTCTCTATAATAGAGGAAACAAATCGTGAATCAAAATTGAATTTGTTTCCTAATCTAATTTGACTCCGACATTGAATTTAATTTCCTAATATAAATTGACTCTAACTTTATTACTACAAATAAACTAAAGGCTGATTATTTCTGAAATCCTACCAAAAACGGGTGTTATTGATGGTATTGTGGGATTTTGCAAAACTAATCGACTTCATCTCGTCGAAATATGCAATTTTCATATACAATATGTTAGAATCTACCTTCCGGATTGGGAGATACTGTTATTTCTCTGCGGTCAGTCAATAATTAATCTGTATCCGCATTTGACTCGTGAAGGTCCCACTTCTTTATGAATTTGATCGTTATGCGTCCTACATCATATAGTCATTCGATGTGCTACAATATCTGCTACATAAGTATATAGTACTTTTGCACATTTAATGAAGGGTTAATTGCGAACAAAATCCCTATAGTATCATTCAATTGCAAATAGAGCCTCTGAAGTTCTATTTATTGTGAATAGACCCCATGTTGTTCTACTTATTGAGAATAGACCCCTTGTAGTATCGGCCCAAGTGTGATACACCCCCTTTGTGAATTTTTGCAACTATTTTAAAAGGAAAAATAATTAGCAGTGGGGTGTCTATCCTCATCAATAGAATTATAGGGGTTCTATCTGCCTCCTCAAACATTTTTAACGATTTTAAGAGGAAAAAAAATGCACTCACGGGGTCTATTCGCAAAAATTAGAACTACAAAGGGTCTGCTCGCAATAAATAGAACTCCTGGGGGTCTCTTTGTTTGGGTGATATTACAGGAGGTCCGTTCACACTTAACCCTTTAATGAATTATAATTCGGTAATGCACTGCATCCTTAGAATATTCCTCCTAGAGCAATGCAAAAGTAATAAAAGTTCATAGCTAAGTTTCTCAGGTGCCTCATATAAGTATATAACTATACAGTAGCAAGAGATAAAAGGGAAACCACAAGTTAAATAAAGTACTTACAGTTATTCCTTTTGATCGTGCTTGCATGACTGACTGCCGCACATTATTCAAGTCAAGGCCCCAGTTTGATTCCTCATCTAAATAGTAGGGAACAAGGGAACCGCCATATAATTGTATTGTAGCAGAATAAAGTGGATACTGTGGGACAGGAACGAGAATCTGCCAATATAAAGATATTATATTTTGCGATGTCAGTCACGTCATAAAGGAGTAGTAATATAAATATCAACTAAATTTGGTCCTTTAAGTTCTCTATAAAATAAAGGCTGAAATCCATTCTTGATTGCCATACCCCATCCTTCTCATTTCTGATAATGGTATTAAGCATCTGCATAACACCTTTACTTGCACCATCAGTTAGAAATATAAGATCTGGATTACTGCAACCAGTAAGTGCACATGATCAGTGATCAACAAATGAAGTTCTATGTGCTACTGTCTCAGCAACCCGAAATACCTCTTAAAATTTATCCAATTACCTAGGGTATCCATCACGCCTTTCAATGAATTCAGCAACTTCCTTCCTTATTCCAGGCAGACCTCGAGAATCACTATATGCACCTGATTGTTAAAGAAGCGAATAGATTAATTCCACATACATTCAGCAGCACTATCGTTCTTCCACGTTACTTTAATGTTTAAATAACAGAAGGATATATACACAAAAATCTTGTTAACTGGGCCCCGAAAGATAGGATTAGATTGAACCCATTGCATTCATAATTCAACAGCAAAACCTTTATCCAATAATTAGGTTTACTATACGAATCTTTTCTCTCCAGTCATTTCTTTATGAAGGACAGATACTACATGATCATACAAAGGTTTTTGTGTGGAGAAGCAATAAAAATGTGAAAGAATTTGAATAGGATCAACTTTCAAATTTGCATCTGCAGTTGTCCAATAAATTTAAAGAAGAAAATGTAGACCCATGTTGTTTGAAGCTTGGTGGTTGTGTAGAAAGATAAAGAACACGATGGATGCCGCAAATATGAGAAATCGTAACGTGGAGGTTAAGTTCTGCAAACTAAGGAATAAATTGTTGATGGTACATTAAAACTTCTAGAATATATCAGATGTAGCACCCAAACTAGACATTAAAATCATTTTAAACTCCCAGGAGAACTAAATGTGAAGCTTGAGAATAGACTGACGGTGGGTAGAAGATATAACACTTGACAGGGGGAAATAACTAAAAAGAAAACGCTCGCAAATGACAAAGTTTGCCTTTTCTGTAAATCGAAAAAGAAAATGCAAAGATTAAAAAAGAAAGCCCCTCTGCATAGTTTAGTTGCATCAAATGTGCAAGCACATGAAGTTATTACCTAATCCACCAGAAGTCAGTGAAAGGTAATGCTTAGCTCTTGCAATGGCATCAGCCGGGAATACCAATCCAACATTAGGATCATCTAATAAAAATGGAGCTTGGCACAGTGCTACCACCTGCAGAAAAATCTTTATAAGAACAACAGCGATGGAAAGCTAATATTCAGGTCTTTGTAATTGAGGGTGTGCCACTACATGGGTTATTATCCTTATAGCAGTTTTCTCAAGCATGTCAGATGTTTTGACGAAACAGGCAGAAAATCCAAAAATTAAGTATTCTTATCTGATAAGAAACCAAGGGAAAAGTGTAGTTGAAAGGAAAACAAGACCACTGCTGCCTTCATGGACATTGAGCAAAGGTTATTTCTGAAGGTATTACCTGACGAGGGAATGTCAAAGGCTTCTGTCCTAAAGCATGAGGATTACCAACATTCGTAAAGATAATCTGCAACAGCCATTCAAAGAATGTGGAAGTGAAAAATATTGTCAGAATAGGCCCATTTGTACAACTCGAAAACTATAGTTGTACGAATCAAGTTAAACAAAAAATCTTCTCTATACCACAGAAAAGAAGCTTGAGAGTTGTGTTCTATAATTTTGCAAAAGATAAGTTGCAACTGATTAAGGATAAATATCTATGCCATTTAAGTTACTGACACTTGATAAAATGGTCCCATGAAGTTTCATCTCATAGCCACGACAAAAAGAAGTTATAGGCACAGCAAATAACAACAATGTTCTGCTTACTACTACATTAGAATATTGGATGTTACTGTAATCAACAAAGCTTAACAAATGTTGTGTCATCTGAAACTTGTTCATAAAATCCTGAGTCCCATTATATCATACCAAGTTAACCAACAACCCATTATGTCATGAACTAGTTCCCTATGCTGACATTTTTAAAGTACACAATCCTCGAGATTAGTGAACATAATCTCATCTTATTTTCAGTGACAATTTTAACAATCAATGTACTTTTGGTTTCTCTTTATTCACATACTAGACTGTCTAATAGTAAGAATATTTTTGTTAGCATTTGAAATATTAACTGCTGTATCATGCTTTAAAAAAAATGTTGCATGATGCTCTACAAGATCACATCCACTTTATCATCAAAATAGATATTTTGAACTGAATTTCCCATTGACAAAGAAATGGAAATAGCACTAGCTGCTCCTGCCCCGCTGTTGCCCAAAGCCATTAGAAAGCTGTTGTAGTGTGATAATGAAAATATTACGTGGATGGCAGACGTTATGAGGTACCCTAATCAGTCAGTAATTTTACCAGAGCTTTAGAAGTATGTGTAACTACTGTTCTGAACATGCAACAATGGAGATCATGACCAATCTAGGATCATGTAAATGGCTGGGGCTAGAGGAACAAAACCGTAGCAGGACGGGTGCAATGAGCCCAAAGTGACTCAAGAAGAATTCATATCTAAAAAACAAGTTACATGTGTGTGTCCTTTTCACTTGGAAGTGGAATGAGGGGTTTGAAGGGATAAATCACCAGGAAAAAAGAACAAGTGTATAGTCATCCAGTGAAGTCCAAAAAATACCCGAGATTTATCATTTTTTCACTCAATATCAATCTGATAAAAGCTTAATAGATAAAAAAGTTGTATAATATGTCGCATCACGATTCTTCATTGAGAATTAGAGGGCATAGTATGTTTCCTTTAGAATTACTACAGGATGATTGGGCGGACAAGTGCTTATGTGGTAATATGGTATACAGCAGTTGTATAGCGCTGTTGACGTTAAAAGGCAATTTCTAAGGGTGCTTTAAGATTGGTTCAAGATATAATTTTGTAGTGTTTGGCAATCAATAAACAAGTTAGTTAATACAAGTATGGACATGAACACAAGGTGTTGCACACATGCAAAATCTAGAAGGACAAGCAATCAAGCATATTTCTTCTGGATATGTGCGATTGACTCGGAGGAGATAGTCCTTTTGACAAAACTGAATGGAGAATAAGATTCATGTAGTCGGGACCTAACAATTTAAGATAAAATGTACTGTTGCTGTTGTTGTTTTATGTTTGTTTGACTCATAAGCATATGTACACAAGGGCGGAGCTAGTGCATAAAAGGTGGTGTCAAGTGACACCACCCTAAATCATATAAGAACATGTGAGCTTATGATGTAAATTGACGCCCTTAAATTATTTGAGTATTGAGTAGTGACCCGTTAACTCTTAATCGGCCAAATATAAAGATAAAATAACCCTAGGACCCATAAACTTAAATGGCCCAATTCACCACATATCAAAGACCTACCATCAAACTTTGGAAAAGAAATAAAAAAGATCCATAGATTTACATGAAAAACAATGTATTTAGTGGTAATCCAAATGAGGTTATTATGAAACGATTTCAAAACATGAAGAAGTGTAGGAGTCCATTGTATGAAAAGAAATAAAAAAGATCCATAGATTTACATGAAAAACAATGTATTTAGTGGTAATCCAAATGAGGTTATTATGAAACGATTTCAAAACATGAAGAAGTGTAGGAGTCCATTGTATGAAAAGAAATAAAAAAGATCCATAGATTTACATGAAAAACAATGTATTTAGTGGTAATCCAAATGAGGTTATTATGAAACGATTTCAAAACATGAAGAAGTGTAGGAGTCCATTGTAT
>NC_033796.1:24232548-24238095 GCF_001876935.1 Asparagus officinalis
CTCATTAAAGTTCCTGATTATATTGAATGTGAGAGAAAAATTAGTAATACCATCTTTTTATATATATTGACCACTATTATGAATTCCTCACTCCCCCACTGTATGTACAGGGCAATTGCTAATCCAACGCTATTCATATGAGATCCCCTAGTCTTACATAAATGACCTATATAATAGTTTCAAGTTTGTAAACAGGACTCATTAAAGTTCCTGATTATATTGAATGTGAGAGAAAAATTAGTAATACCATCTTTTTATATATATTGACCACTATTATGAATTCCTCACTCCCCCACTGTATGTACAGGGCAATTGCTAATCCAACGCTATTCATATGAGATCCCCTAGTCTTACATAAATGACCTATATAATAGTTTCAAGTTTGTAAACAGGAGACAATACAAATTTCTAAATACCAGAAATGGACATACGCCAGGTGTTGTGTTCCGGTGTATAATTCTTGCATGTCATATAATATAATGAATATTGGATACAAATTTCTAAATATCAAAAGTGAATTCTATTGAGTCTGTTTTAAAAAAAAAACATACTGAACTTGCTAATCTCCCCTCAAGAAACATAGGAACCTAAATCGCCTGGACAAATTAGGGCTAATAAAGTTGGTAGCATAAAAAAAATACCTTTTTCCCTTCCTTTTGAAGCTCTGATGCTCTCAAATAAAGCTCTCCCCTAACAGCATACGCCACTTTCTTGACATTCTCATTGATCGATTCGTGATCCAATGGTTTCGGCATGATCGTCCCCTGGACAAACACTCAATTTATCCGAAATTCAACCAAAATCTCAATACACTACGAATTCACAAAGGTTTACCTTTGAATTTTTTTTTAAATTTTTCTGCGGAGTGGCGGTGGAGTCGGAAACTAAATAAAAGAAAGTGAGGGGTTTAGAACGAACGGACACAGAACTTTTTGTATCAGATAAAGGATAACACGAGAGTTCAATGGGATTATCTTATTGAAATTTCGACCACAAAAAAAGGAGAGGAAAAGGGCTATCAAGATTGAGAGAATGAGGAACGCTGAAAATGAAAGATCAGCAGATTGTGGTCTGAGATCGAGCGATGGCATAAAAATACTTGGGGTTTTTTTATTATTGTTATTCTTTTGAAAGTCTAGCGACGGAGCAGAGAATTTGAGGAGCTTGGAATTTGGTGCGCGCTGTTTTCGTCGTGGAGCAAGCTTTCGAGAAAAATACAGGAACCAGTTGTAGGGATACAAGTGGGAGATTGATGTATGGGCTGGGCCCTCAACGGGTCCTAGACCAGCAGTTTATCTGCCGGCCCATCTCATTCGGAAAACTTCAGAACAACTATGAGTGGTGCTTGCACCAATGAGAAAAAGAAGAGCTCGTAGCTGAAATTAGTTGGCACTGTGCCTATTTGTGACTGGGAATAGTCATGACATGGAACATTTTTCTTTAGGGGCTGTTTGGTTCGCTTTAAGAGCCCAAGGAAATCTATTTCTGCCTCTGACACCACCTCCACGTTGGATTTTTTGCTTCCGCCCGTTTCTTTTCATCGCTTTGGTTCGCTAAGGTATAAGATGGAAAACGCAACTGAAAAAGCCTCCAACTCGGATTTTTTTCTCTCTCCGATTTCCTTCCCCAACTGAGAGAAATCGACGAAAACGCTAGCCACCTCGGATTTTTCTCTCCTCGTTGATTTCTTCGGGGATGCTAGAATTACCTCCTTGCTCTAATGCCGCTAGAAATCTCCCGCGGCCAGAAATCCACCGCCAGAAATCTCCGACTCTACCCCTCACGAACCCTAGTCGCCCTCCTACGCTTGGTCCCCTCCGAATCCTTCACCTCCACCCCCTCATCGATCTCCAGCCTCGACCACCTCCATGGATCAAAGAAAGGCGGAATCTTTGAGATCAGGAGCATAGAGTTTCATTTGGGTACGAGGAGCTTGGGCTTTAGGGCTTCGGATGCCGCTCGAGCTGGATTCGCGATGGAGGAGAGGTATTTTGAGGAGGAGAAGGTGGTGAGTTCGAAGAAGGGGGGAGATGATGAGGGGCTTGAGGTTGCTAAGCTTGGGATTGATCAGAGTATTGTTGGTGAACTCGCAATGAGTGGAATAACCAAGCTTTTCCCTATCCAGATGATGATGAAGTTGATGCAACAAATGAATGCGAACCTCAAGTGTCATATATCAATCAGGTAAGCGCTCTCTTTGGTAATAATTTTCTATATGTGTTTGTCCCTGTGTTTCTACATGTATGTGTGTTGTTTTATCTCTTTGCCACTAGAAGGCCAGTTAATGCTCTGTTTGTCACTCTTATCAGTTTGAGTTCTCTAAGTATGACTACTTGAAACACGTTAAAATATACTCCAGAAGGAAGAATAAGAATTTTAAAGTTCCACACAAATACTTGTATGAATTTTCTTATATGAGCAAAACTGGGAAATTGTATTATACAAGCCAAAGTTTTGTGTAAATATGAAGTTCTATAGGATGGTATGTTACTGCTGGGAACCACTAAAGCAAATTAACCTTAGTTCATTAAGTAAGATTTTTATTTTTTGCAATTTATTTGACAGGGCTCTAGCAATGATGAAAATATTTGTAAAAGAGGCACTTCTAGGCTTTCTTGTGAGCTAGAGATAGAGGATTCAAAATCAAATCAGAATACATGTGTGCTACATGAATTTCATTAGAAAGAAGTGACTAAGGAAGGCATGGAAAACCAACCCCTGATTAAAGGGAAAAGTGGATCATGTCAAGATCAAGAAGTGACTAAGGAAGGCATGGAAAACCAACCCCTGATTAAAGGGAAAAGTGGATCATGTCAAGATCGCGACAAATGCCAATAAAATGGGTGCAAAGAAACACTCTCAAAAATAAGTGAAAGATATTTCACTTCCATCAGGAAGAGCTGGTAAGGAGAGGCGATTGATATTTAGTATCATCTATTTTCATGAGTTTGAACAGGAGCTTTTGACATTCACACACAATCTTTCAGGTTTAATAAACAACAGCATCGTTGCAATATCTACCACATTCTCAATACCACTTCCATGTTCGCTTGATGCTATTCGACCATATGGGTATGAACAAAATTTGTAATTAATTTGAAAACAAACTCCTTGAGAAAATGTTTGAAATTGCCCTGAATTTATTTTACTGACAATTCATTATTTTAAGAAAGATGGATAGATTTTGAGTTTGGCTGTTATTACAGCTTAACCTGACAAACATTTAAGCCTATTCAGTCAGGTGATGGTTCGTCATTGTCAATATAACTATAAACTCAGGTTAAACGTTTTATATTCACCTGCATTTTGTTTGACTGGCTTTACAGAAATACTTTATTTTTAAATATTCTTTAAGACATATTGTGTTCCTATAGACAAAAAGATCTGAATATTATGTATCAGAGGTGTTAGCGCCATTGACTTGATTATGTACTCCTTGTTTGCTCAAAAACTTGGAGCTAGTTACACCAGACTCTCCAGTAACCCATTAATACTTGCTTATTCTGTACATTTGAAAACTTTCATTGGCCCCTATACCCATGCGGATTAAGGTTTAGAGATGAATTCACTTTTAAGATAATAGCATGCTTCCCAATTCTTTATATTTATGAATAGCAGAAAAAATATATACATATAGTTCTCCTATTTTCATACATAAGCAGTGAATCTCAATATAATGAATAGCTACAGAGTAGCACAACTATTTTTTAGTGAACACTTCCATTGTCGGCAAACCACTAGGAAAATCACATCTCAGGGAAAATGCAAAAATAATGCGTTAGGATAACTGTCCATATTTCCTAAAAGTTTCTTTACCTTTCTCAGTCAATGAACTGTGAAACATATGATTTTAGTGGGTTACTTAGATCTTAAAATCCATTTAGACTGATATTAGGAAGTGCGCATTGAATAAAAGTGTACTATGGACACTTGAACTTCTGGGATATTTTATTGACACATTGCTAGAACATGTCTACATCTCTGCAATAATTATTAAAGTCGTGCTCTTGAAAAGTTTTCAAACCCAGATTTGAAACTTGTTTTATGTATTGCTCATAAATTTCATTAGTCATTACTCTACTTTAGCTAGTAAACTTGTTTTATGTATTGCTCATAAATTTCATTAGTCATTACTCTACTTTAGCTAGTCTTCTCTGTGTTTTACAGGCACCTCTTGTCATGCATAAATTTCATTAGTCATTACTCTACTTTAGCTAGTCTTCTCTGTGTTTTACAGGCACCTCTTGTCATGCAACCACCAACACGACCAAATCACTGTGCCACACATTGCTACATTGCTCGTCTAATGCATTTCCAGCAACAACTGTTGAAGCTTAACCCTTTTTGTCAGATTGCGGCTCTTTGGGCAAACCATATAACTTGCCTGCAGTGCTACAACCAGGTGCATTACTTCTAGGAGGTCCTGTCATTAGAAATCCATATGTAGTGATCAATGGCAGCTCCCGATCTAGTTCTACATTGACTCTGGGGCATTTAGGTATTTGGTTTTCGTTGGTGACTTTTTTATTTTTAGGCTATGATGATTGTTAATTTTTATGAGATTAGCAACCTGCAATATCTATTGATATTATATTGGATGGCTAACAATGATGATATTGACCAAGTTCTGAGCCCTAAGCTAAACACAATGTGTGCTCGGGATTGTTGGTGGTTGTTGTGTTCAGGTTTGTGACAACTTCTATTTGTTCAGGTTGGTGGGTGTTTCCTGATTACATGTTCTGTTGTTCAACTTCTCTTTGAGCTCATGTTTGTGCACACCAGTTTTGTGAGCTCTGGTTTGTGCTATGTTTTGTGCACATATGACATCTTCTCTTTTGCTCAAGTTCTATTTGAGCTCATGTTTTGTGGATGCTCTGTTGTTCAACTTCTATTTGAGCTCATGTTTGTTCATGACCAGTTTTACTAATGCTCTGGTTTGTGCTATGTTTGTGTTCAGTCACTTGGAGTTCTATGTGTGTTCAGATTTTTCGCACTATTTGTTGATTATGATACTGTTTGTGGGTGTTC
This sequence comes from Asparagus officinalis, assembly GCF_001876935.1. NCBI lineage: Eukaryota > Viridiplantae > Streptophyta > Magnoliopsida > Asparagales > Asparagaceae > Asparagus > Asparagus officinalis. The sequence continues at coordinate 24,237,577 of NC_033796.1, forward strand.
AATTTAGGCTATGATGATTGTCAATTTTTCAATGTTTGTGTTCAATGATAACTGTTTGTGGGTGTTCAATTTAGGCTATGGTGATTGTTCAATGTTTGTGTTCATATGATTTCAGGTTTCGTATGATTTCATTAATACAAACAGAAATTTATAATTCATTTGGGATATTATTATTTATTCATGATACATTCGCACTTTTATATGATTATAAGATTACATCCCTTAACTAGCACAAATAATTTTTGTCTATAGTGGGGGGTAATCTTACCTTGGTGACTCTAAACACTTTTCCCTACACACTTCAAAACCAACCAAACACAAGAAAAGTGGGAAATATCAAATCAACAAAAGTTTTTCCTTTTTTTCTCATGCAAACCAAACACAAGAAAAGTAAATACATTGGTTTCCCATCACCATTTTTTATGCAGAACAAACAAAACAATCTATTTTTGCGCAAAGTTGGAGAACTTAAAATTTTGTTTCTTTAACATGGATTACATTTCCTCTACATCCTAGGAA
>NC_033796.1:24238120-24252875 GCF_001876935.1 Asparagus officinalis
TTTTGTACATGGAAATGCATTTCCCTACATCTAGGAAACGAACCAAACAGCCCCTTAGCTGAAATATGAATCATGAGCTTCGGATCAAACTTCTTAGCACCCCCTCAAACTTATCAGAATTCAGTTCAGAGTTCAGATTGCAGCTGTTTTAGTATAACAGAGTTTATTATTATTATATACCAAAACTTTTTAAGTGAGGACTCACAGTCACGGAGCACTATCTTTTTTTTCAATCCGTTTTGAACCTAGATTGTTGTGATATAATATTAAAATTCTTTCGTTACATCAAATTGAGGGTTGTAGTTTTATACTTTAAAATACATGGTGATTTGTTATCCGTGTTATCTTGACTTGAGCAAGTTGGGCAACGGCAAAGCGAGGGGCCCAATGGTGGCTATGGCTGTAGTGCGTCAAATAACTTATAGACATACTACAATACCGACTCAAGGCAAAGAAAAGGCCGTATAAACTCCGCTTTTAATCAGTAAGGCGGATGCATTCAAAGGAAGCGAAACACATGGAAGAACAATGTACACACAACAAGGCAGCACAACGGCGGTGCAGATTTGAGGCACCGGCAGTGAATGGGTCTGCAGCGGCTAAGGCGCGGCCAGCGCCATGGTGACCGCGTCGTAAGTCCGCCGCGCAGCCCATGGTGCCGCGGCCTATTGACGCAGGCAGCCTATGTGCTGGCGTCGGGCTACTTGGTGCGGCCAAACCTATCAGGTGGTGCCGGCATATGGCCGCGACAACATGGTGCCGCGGCTATTATAGGAGAGTGCTGTGCGTTGACAAAGAATGTGAGATGGAATTTGAAGCCCACGTGGCGGCATATCAGAGATAAAACGTGTGCTGACGTGGACAAGCAGTTAAACCACGAAAAAGGTGGTTAAAGGTCGTGGGAGAACGGTTTCAAATACGATGAAACGTGCTGGTAACCGTCTCTTTGGCCGCGGCAGTCTATGCTGCCGCGCCAATAGCCGCGGCAGTGTAGACTGCAGCGGCCAAAGAGAAATCATCTGGTCAGTTATTTTGCCCCCGTTTCAACTATTGTGCACTTAGACCCCTATAAATACCTCCCTAGGCACGAAATAAAGGACGGAGAGCATTTTAGAGCAGAAGAGACTTGAGCTTTTGTTGATTTTGAGGAAAAAAGAGAGAATTTTCACCCTTTGACAAGCATCATTTGGTGATTCCTAGAGATCTAAGCTCAGGCTTGATCTTTGGAAGAATGAACATCTTACATCGATAAGATATTCGCTTTCAAATCTTTACTTCGATAAACGAAGGAAAGATCCCCAAACACCCTCACGATCTATGAATCGGTGGTCAACGACGCTACACGAGTATAAACTGTTTTCCCTGACTCGCATTAAGTATACGAGTTATAAACTACTTTCTTCCACTCTCACTCCCGAAAAGTATACGAGTATAAACTGCTTCCTTTAATACTCCAACAGGTAAGAGTCTAAACTGTCCTTTCTTTCACGGGAAGTTCCTGTCGAAGAGTGCTATGCATCAGTACTTTAAGGATAACCGATTCATACAGCTAAAACATGAATGATAAACCTAGTTTCGCAAAGAAAAGCTTCTGGGGGTGTCATTGGTTTCATACCAACGGGAAGGTTCTCGGAAGAATGCTATATATAATTTTCTTAGGGATAACCCGATCATTATAAACAAAGTTGATAAAACCACTTACAAAAATATCCAATATTATACCAGACAAACCTACGTCGCCCACCCCCACGGTTAATTTTCCCGAAATATTTTGCTGAGGCTGAGATTCGATTTACTTCGTTGGATCAGGTCTTCCCTCACAAAAATCTCTCTCTTTGCGTCAAAACCTTTAAACAGTCTAGGACCAAAGCAAAATCCCCCTCTCGAATTTCCTTCCATGAACGGAGAGGGGTCCACAAATCGAAATGCATCGAAAACCTTTAAAAACAGTCAGGCATCCGCCTCAAAAACTCCCAACTTGGTCAAACCTTTACTATCAGTCAGGACTACAGTCAAAAATTCCCCTTTCGATTCATTTCATGAACGAGAGCGTCTACTTTTGAATTGAATTAATCAAACCTAATGACAGTCATGATTATTCAAAAACCAGTCAGATTCTCAAGCTGGAGATCCCACTTTGAGTTTCTTTGCCACCAGGAGATAGAATTATAAAATTCTTTCCTTCTCCGATTTTTCGGCGTTCATCTATACCAATCAAAACAAGAAGGACCAGGAGATAGAATATAAAATTTTTTCCTCTCCGAATTTTTGCGTATCTCTACCAACAAACAAGAGATCAGGAGATAGAATATAAAATTCTTTCCTTCTCCATCATTGGTTCATCTCTTACCAACAAACAAGCAGACCACGGAGATAGATATAAAATTCTTCCTCTCCATCATTAGGGTTCATCCTCTACCAACAAAAAAAAAGAGATCATTATTACTTCCAATAGGTACACGAGCTAAACTTGTTTCCCTTCCATCAACAGTAAGTTTCTGGAGAAATATCACTCAACAATATTCTTAGGGAATAACCTGACTTACCTCCCAACGCGGATATACGAGTCGTTAAAACTATTTCCGAGAACAAACAAAAAATACATAATATTAAACTGGTTTCTTATGAAGACTGATACAGCTGCAATTAACAATGCGCGGTATCAATTTGATAACAAAAAGCTGAATTCACAAGTACAAATTCCAGCTTCAAATTCAGATCTCACGACGGTCAAGCGATGAACGTCATGCTGAAAGGATCTTAGCTATTCTACAAAAGGCACTGAATAGACTTGAGAGACAAAGCAGCATCACAGTGTTGCAAGCCATCTACAGTTCTTCTATACGATCTACCCAAACCAAGCATTGAAATGGATTATAAGTAAGACCTATCTTATCCAAAAAGCAAATTCCCAGAACTCCTATATAAAAGATGATGTCTGGAATACTTTGGAGGTATCTGTAGGCGTTAAAAAATGCTCTATAGACATTCCAAATACCACTCAAGGCAAAGAAAAGGCGATTAAACTCCGCTCTCCTAATCAGAGGGGATTGATTCAAAGGAAGCGAAACAACATAGAAGAACAATGTACACGACCAAACAGGCAGCACACAGGCGGCGCGATTGAGGCGGGCAGGGACATGGGCCGCGGGCTAAGGCGCGGCAGGCCCATTGGGCTGCCGCGTCTAGAGGCGCGGCAGCCATGGACGACCCGGGATGCCGCGGCGCTATGCGCGCGGAACAACCTATGGTGTCCGCGCGGCATATTTTAGGAAGTGCTCGTGGCGCTGATTGTTGCTGAGGATTCTACTCACAACCTCTCTGCTCATAATGGCTCTTCTCCAAGTAAGGAGTCATTAAATCAAAGCCCGCCGGCATTGACGAAAAGAGCTCGTCAGAGACAACACCAACGCCGCGCTCACCAAATGGCTAAGGCCTTGGAACAACCCGACGGAGTTCGTTATCATGCGGACTTAGAGTCGAGGGGGCATCGAGTGGTCCAGTTGTCTCAATGACCAATCACTCATGTCTCTGCTAAACTCACGACGGAGGAATGAACTATTGTCAAAAGGGCTCGCTCGACCCTCAAAGAACGTATACAAAAACGTCGTGCAAACGCTAATCATGTCCGTGCTCTCTTACAACAAAGAAGAGAAAGGAAGAAGGAAACGGTGACCAAAGAACCACCGAAACTCTGCCAAGTTTGGATTCCAAAGTCTGGACTTATGCAAAATCAGCATTCGGAGCCCGTTAAGACTCCATACCCGCAAGGGGGTGGTTTTAAACGTGCGACTCCCGACATAACCTTGGATCGCTCAAAGACAGAAATAAATTATCCTGAGAATGCCAACAAGGTTTTACACCCCCATAAGAAGATGCATTCACCAAATGATATCGTCATACCTGGAAGGTCATGCCAACAGACGATACGATTTTTTGGCAATCATACCGATGAATCGTATTATCAAGTTATTTTTTGGCAATCATACCGATGAATCGTATTATCAAGTTGGGGTTGTGAATAATTTTCGAAAGAGAGTTATTCGAGAAATAAACTCTCATTGTTCCTGTGCGCGACTCGTTAGAGCAGCATTATCAGAATGTGACTGTTTCAAACGAGAAGCCATCCCACGAAGAATCTCTGTATCGTCGAAGCCTAAGCCGAGACATTTCCGTAAAGGAGAATCAGCTGCCCAAGATGATGAATTCCCTGAAGTCACCATCAACGTGGCTGATAAAAGAAAGTCTAAGCGGCATTCAAGTGACTCAAATGCCGACTTTTCCCCGAGAGGAAAAGTCAATCCAAGGATTGCTCAAAGGATGTCTCGACTCCAATTAGGAGCCATCAGACGCAAAGATTACAAAAGAATGCAAGAAGGAATGTCCTCGGAGGATGAATTCTCGGACACTTATTCTACAATCGCTTCTGATGGTACAATGTCTAGCACGGGACAAACCAGAGAAGTACTCACAATCACCTCTGATCAATTTGCTCAAATGCTTCAAGAAGCTCTAACGAAGCAACGTGAAGAAATTAGAGCTGAGATGAAGACAGAGATGGAGTTAGCTATTCAACAAATGAGAAAGTTGCTAACTCAACAACCTCAACCTCCTGAGTCCAGTCAGCGAACTGAATCCAGCCGCCACACTCGGAATGTTGTAGATGATAGTGATCCAGAAGTGGATGAAGTCATTATGGCTGATACACCTCCCAATAGCAATAACGCTGGGGGTGGTTTAACACATCCTCCCAATAACGATATTGGGGGTGGTTCAATGGCACCTCTTACAGGGGGTGGTCTAACTCATTCTCCTCAACGTCCTTCGAATGAAGACATAGACGATGACGAGAAAATGAAAGAGCTTGAAAACAAAGTCAATGCTTTGATGACGGCTCAAGAAGTTAAGAAGACGGGTATTCCATGTCCCTATCCAAGGGAATGAGATTCAATATCGTACCCGGCAAAGTTCAATCTGATTAACTTCACACCGTTTGAGGGGAAGAGTTCGCCAATTCAGTACTTGATTTATTTCAAGTCTCATTTGGGCATGATATCTGGAAACGAGGCTTTAATGGTCCGGTCATTCGTTGGCACCCTTCGTGAGCCCGCCTTCGATTGGTACCGACGGCTCAAGCCAGGGAGCATCAATTACTGGGATGACATAGAGAGTTTGTTCCTCAGCAACTTCTTCGATGATGACACCGAAGTGTCAATCGGAACCCTTCTGGATGAAAAACAAAAAGACGAGGAGTCAGTCGATAATTTTGTCAAGCGCTTCCGTAACAAGGCAATGAATTGCAGAGACCCTGTTACAGAGGAGTTTATCCTGCAAACATGCCACAATAATCTCTCCATCGATGTCCTGGAAGACCTGGGGGTCGTACCATCCACCACTTGGAAAGAGTTAAAACTACGTGGTGAACAAGCTGAACACTTTCTTAAAAGAAAGAAAGTTGAGAGAGGTCAACTGACGACATCCACAATTCCTGTGAACGCAACTCTCGATCCGAGGTTCCAAAAAGAGTATTCTTTCGAAGATAATGAAGCTCCAGTCATCTTGAAATACCTCCTTGCCAATGACAAAATCGAACTACCGCCTATTAAAGATCAGGAGGGTGCTAAGATGATTACAGATCCAAACTACTGTGCATACCACAGAAGGATTCTTCATCCCACCAATATTTGCTTTGGACTCAAAAATAAGATCCAAGCATTAATTGACTCCGGCGTCATAATGGCGAAACAAGCCAAATAAAGACGACCCCATACTCTATTGGGTACACGAGTATAAACTGTTTTCCCTGACTCCGATAAGTATACGAGTATAAACTACTTCTCCATCTCACTCCGAAAAGTATACGAGTATAAACTGCTCCTTAATACTCCAACAGGTATATGAGTCTAAACTGTTTCCTTTCTTTCACGGGAAGTTCCTGGAGAGTGCTATGCATAGTACTTTTAAGGATAACCCGATCATACAGCTAAACATGATGATAAACCTAGTTTCGCAAGAAAAGCTGGGGGTGGATGGTTCATATAACGGGAAGTTCTCGGAAGAATGCTATATATAATTTTCTTAGGGATAACCCGATCATTATAAACAAAGTGATAAACACTACATCCCCACGGTAATTTCCGAATATTTTTTTGCTGAGGTGAGATTCGATTACTTCGTTGGATCAGTCTTCCCTCACAAAATTCTCTCTTGGTCAAACCTTTAAACAGTTAGGACCAAAGCCAAAATCCCCTCTCGATTCCTTCCATGAACGAGAGGTCCACAAATCGAATGATCAAACCTTTAAACAGTCAGGATCGCCTCAAAACTCCCACTTGGTCAAACCTTACTACAGTCAGGACTACAGTCAAAATCCCCTTTCGATTCATTTCATGAACGAGAGGTCTACTTTTGAATTGAATAATCAAACCCTATGACAGTCATGATTATTCAAACCAGTCCAGATTCTCCAAGTGGAGATCCCACTTTGAGTTTCTTTTGCACCAGGAGATAGAATATAAAATTCTTCCTCTCCGATTTTCGGGTTCATCTATACCAACAAACAAGAGACCAGGAGATAGAATATAAAATTTTTCCTCTCCGATTTTTGGGTTCATCTCTACCAACAAACAAGAGATCAGGAGATAGAATATAAAATTCTTCCTCTCCATCATTGGGTTCATCTCTACCAACAAAAAAGAGATCATATTACTCCAATAGGTACACGAGTCTAAACTGTTTCCCTACCATCAACAGTAAGTTTCTGGAGAATATCACTCAAAATATTCTTAAGAATAACCTGACTACCTCCCAACGGGTATACGAGGTTAAACTATTTCCCGAGAACAAAAAAAAATACATAAGTATAAACTGTGTTCTTATGAAGACTGATACAGTGATTAACAATGCGGTATCAATTTGATAACAAAAGCTGAATTCACAAGTACAAATTCCAGCTTCAATTCAAGATCTCGACGACGGTCAAGCGATGAACGTCATGCCGAAAGGATCTTAGCTATTCTACAAAGCACTGAATAGACTGAGAGACAAAGAGATCAAGTGTTGAAGCCATCTACAGGTTCTTCTATACGATCTACCCAACCAAGCATTGAAAGGATTATAAGTAAGACCTATCTTATCCAAAGCATCCCAGAACTCCTATATAAAAGATTGAGTCTGGAATACTTTGGAGGGGGTATCTGTAGGCGTTAAAAAAATGCTTATAGACATCCAAATACCACTCAAGGCAAAGAAAAGGCGATAAACTCCGCTCTCTTAATCAGAAGGGGATGATTCAAAGGAAGCGAAACAACATAGAAGAACAATGTACACACCAACAGGCAGCACACGGCGGCGCGATTGAGGCGCGGCAGGACATGGTGCCGCGGCTAAGGCGCGGCAGCCCATGGTGCCGCGTCTAAGGCGCGGCAGCCCATGGTGCCGCGGCTATGGCGCGGCAACCTATGGTGCCGCGGCTATTATAGGAGAGTGCTGTGGCGGTTACAAGACAGTTGTACGATGATTATTTGAAGCCCACGTGGCGGCATATCAGAGATAAAACGTGTGCTGACGTGGACAAGCAGTTAAACCACGAAAAAGGTGGTTAAAGGTCGTGGAAGAACGGTTTCAAACACGATGAAACGTGCTGGTAACCGCCTCTTTGGCCGCGGCAGTCTATATTGCCGCGCCAATAGCCGCGGCAGTGTAGACTGCAGCGGCCAAAGAGAAATCATCTGGTCAGTTATTTTGCCCCCGTTTCAACTGTTGTGCACTTAGACCCCTATAAATACCTCCCTAGGCACGAAATAAAGGACGGAGAGCATTTTGGAGCAGAAGAGACTTGAGCTTTTGTTGATTTTGAGGAAGAAAGAGAGAATTTTCACCCTTTGACAAGTATCATTTGGTGATTCCTAGAGATCTAAGCTCAGACTTGATCTTTGGAAGAGTGAACATCTTACATCGATAAGATATTCGCTTTCAAATCTTTACTTCGATAAACGAAGGAAAGATCCCCAAACACCCTCACGATCTGTGAATCGGTGGTCAACGAGCCAAAGCACTCCCGGCACAGGCAAAGTCCCACAAAGCAGGAGTTGATAAACAAGATCTGTGTTATTTTCTCGAAGGTTGTATTTTCGTTTATTTTCATTGTAATTTCGTGTAAACAAATCAAAGTTTTAATGGAATCAACAATGGAGTCAACTTTCGCTGAAAACAATGGCTTCCCCTAGCTTTTGCCAAACATAGATGTATATGGGACTTGTCATATTGGTCACCCCAAAACTTTCACATTTGGAGCTTGCCCCTCAAATCTTTCATATTAGTGATCCCCATATGTTTCATATTTCAAATTGGTCCCTTAAATCTTTCACATTTAAAACTAGTACCCTAATTCTTTTATATTTGAAACTAATCCCTCAAATCTTTCATAGTCGAAATTAGTTTCCAAAGTCTTCATATTTTGAGATTAGTCCCTCTTCTCTTTAAAGTGTTTTTAAAATAGTTTATCTTTTACATTTTAGAATCGTGTAATTGTTAACTATGATTAGATAATGGAATTAATATTCAAGAACAAGTAGTTACAAAATTACCAAATCAATGAAAATCGATATCAAGGTCTACCAAAATTAGGCTCTAAATCATTGGTTTATACTTTCATGTGTTTTTAAGTTTTTCATGAAATTGTCAAATGAGATTCTTTCAATTTTGTGAAGTTTAATACTCAGAAGTAGATATCTGAAATGAGTTTTCTAAATTCATGTTTCTATACAAAAAATTGTGATAATATCTTTCTTTTTTTTATCATTGTTTACATGCTAAATGATATAATTTATAGTATTTGTAAATGTGTTAGGTCTTCAAAAAAATATAATTTGTAGTTTGTGGTTAGTAAAAAGTCAACTATAGCCAATACTTTGTTTAAAAAAAACTTTAAAATTTTGAAGAATGTTGAATTAGTGATGAGCGCATATATTGAAATAAATTAATTATTCACGAAAATAGTGTTTCTTTATAAAATTTTAAATTCAGATTCTTTTTTCACCTACTTACATATATAATATTAGGGAAAAATGCTTCCAGCCCCCAAAACACAAGAAAAAACGCTTCCCACCCCCAAGACTTTTTCAACGCCCTCAAAACCCCCAAATTCGTAATAACTATGCACTGAGCCCCCAAAACACAAAGCCCAAGAATTTTACACAGCTAAAGACTATAATACCCTTTATCTCTCTTATGGGCATTGATTACCTCCTCCCCCCTCCAGTGCTTCTCCCTGATGTCCCTATCTCCGACCGTCGTCGTCCCCTGCGATGTCCGTGAGCTCAAGTCCGACGAGCGCGGGCTCTACCTCATCCACCTCCTCCCTCCTCACCGCGCCAACCACATCGCCGCCGGCTCCCTCGACCACGCCAACGGCTGCCTCGGCGAGATCGCTGACGGCGAGGTCGCGGAGCTCGCCGGAGATCTCGTTGGAGGCGAGAGAAAGGACCCTGAGCTCGGCGGAGGAGGGGAGAGAGGAGAGGAGGGAGCCGTTGAGGAGGTTGGCGGAGAGGTCGAGGTGGCAGAGGTAAAGTGGGAGGAAGAGGTCGGAGGGGAGGGAGCCGAGGAGGCGGGTGCCAGGCAAATGAATTCTTTATCGGAAGAACTACCACAGCTAGCAAAAACAGCATGAAGAAGGAGGAAAAGAAGTCCTAGATTGATTATGCATGCTAGCTATTTGATTAATTATAAATCTTGTAATATATATTCTGCTAGTGCTCTATATTGCTAGCTAGTTGGTTAACTAATCTCTTGGATCGTTATTATATTATAATGCCCGCGTCCATAGAGATTGAGAGACTAGTAACTGTAGGTTGCATTCAGTGATAGTGTACGTTGCATTAACTTATATTGCATGCAATATATCCAGTTGCAGCTCATAGGTTGCATTCAGTGATAGTGTACGTTGCATTAACTTATATTGCATGCAATATATCCAGTTGCAGCTCTTTAATTAAGTGGTTGTTAAGGTTATACGCCATTAACTTATATTGCATGCAATATATCCAGTTGCAGCTCTTTAATTAAGTGGTTGTTAAGGTTATACGCATTGGTTGTTAAGCTTACGAGTTTTTTCTTAAGGTTACGCGTTGATTGTTAAGGTTACGATTTAGTTGTTAAGGTTAAGCATTGGTTGTTAAGGTTATACACGTTGGTTGTTAAGGTTACGGGTTGCTTGTTAAGATTACGCGTTGGTCGTTAATGTTATGGGTTGCTTGTTAAGGTTACGTGTTGATTATTAATGTTACGAGTTGGTTGTTAAGGTTACAGTTAACCTTAATAACCAACCCGTAACCTTAACAATCAACACGTAACTTTAATAAGCAACCTGTAACCTTAACAACCAACGCGTATAACCTTAACAACCAATGCATAACATTAACAAGCAACCCATAACCTTAACAACCAACATGTAAAATCGCATGACTTTTGAAAATTTCATGAAAATTAAAGATAAAATACTATTACAAAATCCAGCTCACTCCAACCACCTAAAACAAATGTATACGTCATCGTAGAAGTTCAAAAAATTATAATTGCTATTTATTTTTATGAATTATTATAGTAGAAGTCCAAAAAATTAAAGCTTTTTTTTATTTCCTTCTTTTTTCAGTTTTATAAAGGTTTTACGGGTTGGTTGTGAAGGTTACAGGTTTGATTGTTAAGGTTACACGTTGATTGTGAATGTTACACATTGATTTTTAAGGTTACACGTTGGTTGTTAAGCTTAACCTTACCAACCAACGCGTATAACCTTGATAACCAAAGCTTAACCTTAACAACCAACCTGTAACCTTAACAATTAACGTGTAACCTTAATAAGCAACTCGTAACCCTAACAACCAACACGTAACCTTAACAAACAACTCGTAACCTTAACAACCAATGTGTAACCTTAACAAACAACCCGTAACCTTAACAACCAACGTGTATAACCTTAACAACCAACGCTTAACAATCATAACCTTAACAATCAACGCGTAACCTTAAGAAAAAACTCGTAAGCTTAACAACCAACGCGTATAACCTTAACAACCACTTAATTAAAGAGCTGCAACTGGATATATTGCATGCGATATAAGTTAATGCAATGTACACTATCACTGAATGCAACCTACAGTTACTAGTCTCTCAATCTCTATGGACACGGGCATTATAATATAATAATGATCCAAGAGATTAGTTAACCAACTAGCTAGCAATATAGAACACCAGCAGAATATATATTACAAGATTTATAATTAATCAAACAGCTAGCATGCATAATCAATCAAGGCCACGTTGCTAACGTCAAAGAAGAAGAGCTGGTGAACGCTATTGAGATGGTAGCCGACGATGATCTGGGCGTCGCTGCTCCCTTGATCAGAACCGTCGGGACCGGCTCCGATTCCCGACAGTGTTTCTCCTTGATCAGCTCCCCTCGTGAATCCGTCGAGCTTCTCGGCATTGCTCAGCTCGGAAATTCTCTTGCCCCTGAAGAGGTCGACGGACTTGAGGTTGTGTTGGGAGAGGACCCCCTCTGCTACCGCTAGCTTCTAGGACTTCTTTTCCTCCTTCTTCATGCTGTTTTTGCTAGCTGTGGTAGTTCTTCCGATAAAGAATTCATTTGCCTGGCACCCGCCTCCTCGGCTCCCTCCCCTCCGACCTCTTCCTCCCACTTTACCTCTGTCACCTCGACCTCTCCGCCAACCTCCTCAACGACTCCCTCCTCTCCTCTCTCCCCTCCTCCGCCGAGCTCAGGGTCCTTTCTCTCGCCTCCAACGAGATCTCCGGCGAGCTCCGCGACCTCGCCGTCAGCGATCTCGCCGAGGCAGCCGTTGGCGTGGTCGAGGGAGCCGGCGGCGATGTGGTTGGCGCGGTGAGGAGGGAGGAGGTGGATGAGGTAGAGCCCGCGCTCGTCGGACTTGAGCTCGCGGACGCCGCAGGGGACGACGACGGTCGGGGATAGGGACATCAGGGAGAAGCACTGGAGGGGGGAGGAGGTAATCAATGCCCATAAGAGAGATAAAGGGTATTATAGTCTTTAGGTGTCAATAAAATAGTCAGAGAGCCCTGTTCAAAGTATATTACATATATGCAAAAAGGCTCAAAACATAGTTTGTGTAGGGTTGAAGCACGCTATTACAAACTAAACTACATTCATGAATGAGAGAGGTCCTTGACATCAACCATCGCCGTGAGAGTAACAAGTTAATTTGTAATCTGCATATTTCAGTCCCTTTGAAAACTCCAATGAGCCATGTTTGTCCAAAGTTTTCTTCTCTAGCTCTGTGTCTACATAAAGCTTTAGAAGGAGAATATAAAAAGACAAAAGAGCAAAAAAAAAAAAAACGTAGCATTATCGAACAAGCAGTAATTGGTAGACTAAATAACTAGAAGTTGTCTCAATCACAGCTTCATCATCATATTGTTGGAGGCTTTGGATACCCTTCTCTTTGATATCGTCTAATAGCTTGGTAGCCCCCTTCTTTGATGTTTCCTGACCAAAGCAAGAGGGAAGTAAGCCAAAATTAGAGGTTGGCTTTGCATAAGTTATCGACTGTTCATTAAAGATTTAAGTTATTCCTGGTCCTCCAAATAAACTAGCTAGCACAAAGCAGGGAAAACAATAGGCCAAATTCTTCTATCAGTCTTAAAATTCTTTGAATTAAGAATCTCTTGTTGGAAAAGTCATCTCCTCGTTATACTCCAATGGTCATCCTAACCCTGGCAGTACACCACCTAAACTCTCGTGTTCTAAATTATGGTGTGATCGATGTCAAATCTATAAATCAAGCCTTTTATGAGTCTAGTGCAATGGAAGTTGGATGAGGATACTGACATCAGATTCTAGGAAGATAAATGGAAGTTGGATGAGGATACTGACGTAGACCAATCACAGTAAATGAAGGATATGAAGCCTCAGACTTGATGAGCTATATACAACAACCGCACACTTGTCATGACAATGCTTGGTGGCCCTTTCATGCGCGCATTTGGTTCTCGGTTTAGTCTTAATTAATACAAAATCATCAATGGTGGTGGTTTATTATATAGTCATTATAAGTTTATTTGGAAATCTATAATTCTAAATAAAGCAGGGAAAACATTATAAGTAGAACTTGGTAAACAAAGGCTGGACATAAGATCTAAATTGTCCTTTCTACACTACACTACTGCCACAAAAACTGAGAAGCATCTTTTTTACTACTGCCCCTACGAGAAAGATGCTTGGTGTTCCTTTTTTACTTTCCTTTCCTTCAACAACTATAATTTGTTGCATTTAATAGCTTACGATTGATATATACTATGGAGATTGTATCTCCATGTAAAAAATCTCCTAGTTCTGTGATTGATTTTGGGTTACCATTCAATAGCCTTATAGCTAGAAAAGAAAATAATAATAGGTTAGTTGTATATTTACCTCTGGGATTTTCTTTATTTATAAATTTACCCCATAATTCTTAGTACTTGAAAAATTATTCCTCAATTCCCTCAAATTGAATTTTTTTTTTCTACCCTTCCCACTTAATATTTTTAGTTTTTAAACAGGAAATTATTACAAAATATATTGAAATTTATTGAAAATGTCGACATTATCCTATTTACAAAAAGCAACAATATTAAGTTGGAGGCGTGTAAAAACCCGATGCGAGCCTCGTTGGGTAATTTTATAAATATCAAGATTTTATATTTGTATATTTGCAAATAGAGAAGATATACGAGTGTATATGCAAAAATTCCTAAAATACATAAAAAGTAATAGGTTAGTTGTTTAGATAACGTCCCTTGTACTGTACTGGACACGACGTACGGTTTCAATATATATTCATCCACTTCAAGAGAAAAGAAAAAATTACATTTCAAAAGACTAGCGTGTACTTTCTTCTTCAATCTGCAAGTCCTCCTCCTTCGTCAACATCCGCACCTGTTCTTTGATCTCTTGTGCAAATTAATACCATTTGACCTCTCAGTCAAACATGGATCAGATCTCTGGCTACTAAACTGCTACAAAATCACGTACAGTGTCCACGTAGAAAACGCTGAGTAATTCGTTAAGAAATTAGAGTGGGGGGGGAAAAAAATAAAAGATTTCACTAAGAAACACGTGTCTTCTATCCGCATGTAGCTATATTATAAACAGCTAGCTCATCTTTTCTGATATTTTAAGCATCGGACTTTGTTTTATTGGGGTCACGTCCGCCGCTCCGCCGTCCCTTCTCTTGTCACCATGATAATTAATTTAGTACACATTTTTAATAAATTAATAAACAATAATAATATAGAAGGAGACCTTTCAATTTCGATCTTTCGTATCCCTCATCTATAAAAACAATATTTTGTTAAAATAATAATAAGTGACGTAGCGGATGGTAACCTAGGAACCGTTTGTTTTGATTTTTTTTTGAAGAGGAAGTCTGTGAAAACTGATAAAAACTGTCAGTTTTGACAGATTTTTTTATGAAAACATCTCTTTAGAAGCGTTTTTGCAAAAGAGCCTGTCAAAGCTGACAGTTTTTATCAGTTTTGACAGCTTTCACATCACTTTTCTCTTTAAAAAAACCAAAACAAACGGCCCCTAGTGATTTGTCCACACTCAGCTAAATCTATCCTCTTTTTTTTTAAATAAAATATTCTATGAGGAAGAGGCGGGGAGCGAGGGGAAAATAAATGCATACATCACGATTTTGATGCATATCGGAATGGGGAAATGATTAATCATATCCGAGACTATAAG
>NC_033796.1:24252895-24256435 GCF_001876935.1 Asparagus officinalis
ATAATATCGACATATGATGTTTGAAATTTTTCTACTATAAAATGCTTGGTATTTCTTAAAACACGCAGAGACCTGTTTGGTACGTAATAGAGAAATTAGATATTCTTTAATTTTTCGTTTCTTTGAATGATGGTGATAAGTTAAGGATTGATACAGACTTTTATTTGCACGTAAAACATCCAAAATGTCGATAGATAGATGCAGATTGCAATTTAGTTTTCATCAAAGCAAATCTTACTGCTGAGTGGGAGTAATTCCTGGTCAACGTACAATAAAAAAAAAGTAAGAAGCGCAGGATCTATCGATAAAGTTACTCATCAATATCCACTTGATGACTAGGTAGGCCATATGATTACATAGTTATACCTATTGTTCCTTAATGCACTGAAATCCTATAAAAAAGAAAGGAGTAGCGAAAAAAGAGAACAAATAAAGTAGGAGCAGAGTGAAAAAAAAATAAAAAATAAAATAAAATCCCTTCATCTCTCTCATCAGCTCTCAATTGCTGATCTGAAGTTCAGTAAATCCAAAAACCATGATGGGACGCGGGTGAAGAAAAAAAGATAGCCCACTGCGACTTCAGATCAAGGCCATGCCCTGCCTCCTGCTCCTCCTGCTAAAGATTTTCATTTTATTTTATTAATTAATTATTTTTCTGCCCCCCTCCAGAAACAAATACAGTTGAACCCTACAAGCAAGCAATGTCAGATTCTCTCTCCTCTTTTCGACAACACCACCCACTACCTTCCTCACTTTTTATTACCTTGAGATGCTGCGCACAGACGTCAGCGGACATTGAGAGCATCTCATCCTCTTTCATCTCTGGTCATTCTGGCAGTGAGAGTATTAATTGTTGTATATATGTATTCTTAATATCGAATCAAGTATCAATACTATTAACAAGAATTTTGATACGTGCATATGAAATCATTTTTACTTTAGCAGTAACAAATATATATGAAGATAATTCTATCTTTTTATTGAGAGTTTATTTAATAGAGAGGTAGATGGAATAACGGTCAGGCAATGTCCGTTTGAACCTAAAATCTTCATAGATTATCTTTATGTATTAGTATAGATTAATTGCGGTAGAGATTGTGGTAGAGATATACGCGTGGAGCTTTAATTTTCTCTAATATAAAATATAAAGAAAACATTCAATTGTGTGGGCTCTTTTTACTTATGATATTGAATGATATAGAATATTCTAGAAGTAAAAAAATAAAAGAAGAGAGAAAACACCAATTAGTTAAAATTATATTTTTGAGCTTTTAATTACAATTGAGGAGGAGGACTGGTCCATCACTCATCCAGTTCTACACTACTTTAATTTTAGTTGGTTTTTTTTTATGGGGTAGATATATAGATAGATTAGGATTTAGGAATAGTACAAATTAATTAATACTAGATAAAACATCTTTGAAATGCATGCAAAGGTTGAAAGTTGAAGCTCTAGTGTGGCCTTATTTCAGTTCTCAGTAGAGACAACCGAGTGTTCAAAAGCGGGTTACATGATTGAGGCCATAAATTTAGGGAAAGATTGCATGCGTTGACAACATGTGAATAAAAAACAATCATGGTTAGCCTGTTTACTTTCTATATTTTCTCCTCTAGCCCTTCTATAGGCTACGATTCATGACGTATATATATATATTATTTATCGATTAACTGTTTCATAGTGCAGTGAAGTTTTCGGACAACAATTTTGTGTCTTTTTTTAATAACGTTCGAGACCAATCTCAAATAAACTAGATGATGATTCTTCTTCTTCTTATTCTTCTTCTTCTTCTTCTTTTTTTTGCTTTTACCACCTTGTAAGTTATATCTTACACATACATCTAATGGGCACCGGTCGGTAGTTATTATAAAAAGTTATGTATATCTTATCTTCGTGCATGGTATTCATCCATACTATTTTTTTACTTGAAAAAATTTACTATATGTGTTCCAAATAAAATTAATGAAGTCATTAACTTAATAATAAAAGTACTTCTCCGTTATGAAAGATTATACTACATGAGACTATAAGAGGTAGGTAAACTGTTCCACAGTACGGTTGGAGTCCAAGGAAACATAGTGCTTTTTTATAAATAAAAAAAAATGTAGTGTTTGATTTTACACGGTTCACGTCCAAATAACCTCATTAGTACAAAAATATTTCTAATCATATTAGCAGTGAACCCTGCATGACTTCTCCATTCACAGCAAAAAAATAGTGATATGTTGCCAAAAACCAAACAAGTCCATGTAATGAGATCAATTTCTAAACGAAGAAGAACCTTTTAATTCATCACTAAAATAGCTACCCCACCAGTACCACCAAAGTTTTTACTCCAAAAACTGAACTCCACTTCCCTCTTCATTTCTAAACTAGAAACCAAAAAAGCCAGAGTAAAAAACAACAAAATTAACTATATACAGTAGCCGCACTAAGTTCTAAAAGGGAAAAAAAGAAAAAAAAAACAAATTAAAACAGCATCGACGACGCCGGCGGTGGCTCATTGAGATCGAACGGCAGTCCCTTCCCACCGACACTCTCGGCCTCCTTCCTCGAGCCCACGATTTTATCTCCGCTGAAAGCACCCTCCAAAGAACAAGATTCGTCGACTGCGGAGCATCCATCGCCGGCGGCGGCGGAGTCATAGAAGGCGGCATGGGGCCAACGAGCCAGCTGAACTGGCAAGGCTGCAGGTTGAGATCCAAGACACCGGCATCGACTATCGGCGGCGGGCGGCGGAGGCGGCGGCGGATTCACGCACAGATGGGGCGGGAAATTTGGTCTTGGCCTTCGTCCCCGCGGAGAGATCGCTGCCGCCTGATCGTAGGCGAGCGCCGCCTCCTCCGGCGTGTCGAAGCGTGCCGAGCCAAACCCTTAGTTTTCTTCCAGGGATCCATGGATCTCCGCGCCGCTATCGACCCCACGGCCGCCTTTCTCACACCGCGCCCGTAGTGACCCTTCTCCTCCTCCTCCTTTGGACGCCATGAGATCAAAAACTCAAGTGAGGATGCTGAAGCTTAAATAAAAAGCAGCTGACGTCTCTCTCGTCTTCTCTCTATCTCGTCTCTGCTCCTCTCTCTTATGTGATGCTTGTGAAGCGGGGAGCACAGGAGAGGAGCGGAACAGCAGCCGGCCGCCTGATTTGACGTGTCGCAGGGGGGTTCACATGTAAGACCACACCACTTTTGCCCTCTTTTTCCTTTGCTTTTTTAATCCATTTTATTTCGAAAAGTTGGGGGAGGGCAGGTGACGTAAGCCCTACCGCAGCTTTCAGCGGTACGGACTGACGAGCGGCGCCTGCTATCCTTTTTTAAAGCGGAGAGGGAAGAATAAAGGCGAGCGAAATCGGGGTTGGTAATTGCTGACGTGTCGGTTACAGACCGGGGTGTAGGGGTCGGCCTTCACCCCTCTCGTGGTTCTTGATTCTAACCGCACTGTTCGTTTTTGCACCCAGATTAATCGCCTGGCGACTCGCACGCGGGGTCCAGTTTTCTTTAGACGGGTCTCGGGGTGAGGTGTCAGAGGGGCACGTGGAGGCGATG
>NC_033796.1:24257435-24323855 GCF_001876935.1 Asparagus officinalis
AACAAGAGGATAACATAAAAAAAAAGAAACCAAGAGATCATGACATACCAAGATCCTCTAACACTGTATGAGATCACTAGTTGGAACTGCAGCATATGAAGAAACCAAATACAGATGACACCAATCCTGGTTGGAGCAGCAGAATATGTGCTACTCTAATTTAGCGAGTTGAGTTTCCTGTAGTCTCTCATGCTTGTGTTTATCTTATTTCATTCAAACTTTCTCAGCTTCAAGTCTTCAACCATCCAAATTGGTTACTAAATGTCCAATGTGCATGTTGAACAATTTTAGGTAAACTTGGATGATAGCAGCATTCAAAGACGATGATTAAGTAAACTTGGATGATTACAACAGGGAAAGAAACATGCTCTCAACCAAAGGATGAACAAGTTTCACAAGCTAAGACACTGATACTGCTCAAGAACAGAGATTTGAGACACATACACCTGTTTAATATCCTGCAGTTTGGGAACCACAAGCGTCATTGCAATTCCTTCCATAGGTGAGTACAGCGAACAAACCAAACCCAACCCAATAATAGAAGACAAGCACCGGTGCAAGGGAGATAAATCTTCTGACAATTGCTCAGCACTAGAACCCTCTTTTAAAATACTGTGATCCACAATACCCAACAAAGAAGAAGAATATGCTTTGCTTACGCACTCTCTCAAACTTGATTCTCGACCAAATATTGTGTCAGTTGGGTTTTTTCTAGTGATCATTTCAAACAAAAGGATTCCAACGCTGTACACATCGCCCATTCTTGAGACTGTTGCCATAGAGCCATATTTTGTTACAAATATTATTTTCAATTACTCAGTTAAGCCTATAACATGTGAGAAACCATAGCAAACATACTGTAAAGAACTTATAATTTAGTCTATGGTGCCTGCCGTGCTGGCCAATACTAATGACTTATCACCAAGCAGCAATTTTGAGATGCCAAAGAAGATGTGCTGTCATTTCTTCATCCAACAAAACATTGCTTGGCTTCAGATCACAATGGAGCACATAATGAGGATGGTGATGGCGGAGATACTCGACTGCAGATGATACATCCACCATTATGCTTAATCTTTGATGAAGACTGAGATAGCAGGTATCAGAATACAACCGTTCATCAAGGTTCTCTTTGGGCATGAAACTGGAGGAGAGCTTTGAAGTATGGTTTGGAACATGTTGCCATTATTTTGATTAGATTCCTATGCCGGACTTTGCTCAAAGATTGATATTTCGATCCAAAAGAGTTTGGAGTTCCCTCAACTTCCAAGTTAAGAACTTTCACTGCTACAACCAATCCACCATCAAGACATCCTCTTTAAGTGAATCAAGCTTCCCTTTGCTAATAGATTGAATTGATTGTAATTGTCGGTTGCATGAACAAGGTCATGCTATGAAACCATTCTGTGAGTATCTAAAGCTGGAAACTCATCGTGACCTATGTCTGTCACTGTCCTCCTGCGAAAGAACATGGGCACAAAGGACAGGCTAACCAGGACAATCACAACAGAAGCAACAATTGGGAGGATATATTTGAGCAGGAGCAGCTTTTTCATTGAATTTGAAGTTACACCATTTGAATCGCAAGCTGGCCAAGAGCACTAGATATGTCACCTCACCTGACAACTTACTCACTGATTGATTGAAAATGTCGAGGGCCTTCTAGTTACCCAATTGGGGACGAAGTAATCCATGAAGGCTATTTTGCGAAGATTCAGTTCAATTAGATTTTTTTAGGTTCAACAACCTCATGGGAATGTTGATGATAAGTGGTTGGAAGACAAGAGACAAGTGTTGCAGCAGGCTGATGTTACCTATAGAATCCGGTGTAGGTCCAATGACTTTGTTTGTATCAAAGAACAGTGCACCTAAGCCTTTAACTGAACTAACTTTGATGGTCGTGGTCCACCGATTTTATTACTACCCTGGTACATAAGCTGAAGCTTCTCTAGCTTAGCAATATCATGTGGTATCGTCCAACTAGCTTGTTCGTGCTAAGATCAAGAAGAAGGCTACTCAAGTTGCCTAAAGTTGTAGGAATTTCTCCCTCTATGTTGTTTAGAGCTGCAGAAAAATAATAAAGATCAACAGAAAGATTTTTGATAGAATTTGAAAGCGCGCCTTCAAACTTATTTCGTGAAGTGTCAAGAAACACAAGATCCCTACAATTGGAAAGAGATGTGATGAAGTCGTGTCCTCCAATGAATTGGTTGGCATTGATCAATAATCTAGCAAGTGCACATAGTGTACAGTTGATAGGAAATATGGTGATAAAAAAGTGATTTATCAAGAAACCGCTCTCTTACCCATTTCATCGAACACCTCAAGGGCAAAGACGAACATCTTCCTCTCAGCAGGAAACATTGAGCAACATCAAGAGTCTCAGGGTTTTAGAGAGGTTTAAATTTGGGGATTATGGGGAGATCGCTGAAGGGCTTTCATTGGAGTTGAATGCAGGAGGAGGAGGATTGAAGGGGAGAAGATAGAGATGCAGCATGACAAAGATATCCAGGTATAGTTCTTTCATCTATACCCTTCTTCTCAAATCTCTTAAATCTTTGACAGTCCGAAAATTTTTATCAATCTTTGGGAGCAATATACATTGTAGTAATTTTGTCAACAGTGTGTTCGGATGGGGTATGCGAAGGTAGGGGAAGGAAACTAGACACTTTTTAACTCCATTTGGGAAGGGGAAATTTCTCACAAAAATGTTTTATTTTTCCTCCTCCCTAAATTGGGGTGTAGAGAAGGAAAGACAGGAGGAGAAATAAATTTTTAAAAAATTTCCCATCTTTCTTTTTTTTTCAATTTGGACTGGACCATTTTAAAGTAGGGAATATTTAATACTCTACCAAGAGGACTAAACTAAAGGCTCCACTACTCCTCCAACGTTGACTACAATTACTCGTAGCCATAGCCCCCAAGTCATGGCTTCGAACAAATTAAAGGGGTCGACATCCTCAATTTCTTCAAAATCAAAATCTTCCTCTTCTAAATGCAAGAATCCTCCATCTTCGTAAGTAAATTTTGATGAAAAAGTTATTTGTTTTCTTTTTTCTTCTAGGATTTTTTTAAATTTTTTACAGCTAGAAACGGTTGGTTAAGCTATTCTTAATTTGCACTTAATGATGTCTATATGCATGTTTACTAGTACTACCGACTAATTTGCACTTTTAACTTTCCTAATGTAAAATATATGGCGATTATTGTCATGTCGAGTATTTATTTAGGTATAATGTTAGTGTTTATATGCGTGTTTTTCGGCATGTAATATATCCTTAGCTATTCTCTTGTAGGGCTATGAAAACACAATTGAGAATTCCGTCCAATCTTTGTTATTTTCGATATTTAATTGATAAGCGTATAGTATTGGATGAAAGGCTTATGAAAACCCTTGAGACGACACCTTTTCACAACTTCCTTCGGATACCCACATCCTTGAGCAATGAGCAAATAACAATTGATTGCTTAATTCAAAATTTTAATCCCTATAAATACTCATTTATGATTGGGAATAAAGATTGTGCGTTTGGTATAAAGGATATTCACCGAATTACCGGTTTGCCAAAGGAGTGAATTCCGATAAAAATGAGTGGAACAACGGCTAATACAATCTACACTCAAATTATAAAGAATTATAAGACACTCAAGGAGAAGAAGGGTGGTAAGAGTAAAGGCAAGACGAAAGTCGATGAGGAAAAGAAGGCGGTGATTTGGGGGAAACGCGATAGAATGTCTGAGCTGATTGTAGATATGGCTAATAAAAACCCTATAACTTGTGTGAAACTTATTGTAACTTTCATTATTGGCTTCATATTATACCCGCGGACATGTAGGACATGTCCATTGTAGGAGTTTAGATATGCAGAGCAGTTGTCCACTTTGAAGAAATATAATTGGTGTGGTGTGGTGTTTACTTTTCTTTGCAAAGAGATGATCAAGGCAAAGAAGTCTATTAGTATGAGGGGATTAGGGGAGCGTTCATATGTGGGTGGTTTTTCCTTCGTATTATTGGTGAGTTACATGAGAATTATTTTGTATAACTTTTCTTTTTGCTAATGAATATTTTTTTATGCACATGCTAATGTATAGGTTTTTTTTGTAGGTTTGGTTTTATGAAAAAGTGGGGGGATTAGAGTGTACTTCAGATATTGAAGGGCTACCGCCGTACTTTTGTGTTAAGAATACCAGAAAGTGGAGGAGGACTACCATGAACAAATTATCCAGAGATCTGAAGTTTCTTACGGATATTGGCTAAGAGAATACTCCTCTTATTCATAGAGCATTGCAAGAAGTATTTGTACATATCTTTGCTCTAATAGTTCATTATTTTTATGTCCCTTTATTTTTTTAGTGTCTTTATCTGCAACTATAGTATGAGTACTAATACTTGTATATTTTTTGTGTTATATGAATTAAGGAAAGCTGAATTGATTGCATTAATTGCGAAGAAGACATACGTTAAATGAGCTCACTCCTGAATTACGAGAATTAGAAGAGCGTGGTGCTAGAGGCATAAATAAAAACAAGGAGAAAGAGGATAAGGGAAATGCAAATGAAGAGAATAAAAGCAAAGAGGATATGGAAGCTAATGATTATGAGAATGTGGAAGAGAAAGAGGATAATTAAAACTAGTTCGAGGAAAATATTAAAGAAGAAAATGAGGAAGTTGATATTGATGATGACTTTGTGATGAGCTCAAGAGACATGAAAATTTTAGAAGATGCTCGGTGACTTTGTATTTTTCTATTCTCTTTAAATTTTACTTTTTTACTTTTTGTATAATACTTGTGTAACTCTTTGTTAATTATATACATTTCAACTCTATAGAGATATTTCTCAAAAAGAGAAAGGTGGTAATGATAATAAGAGGGAAATATCATCCATCAAACGGGCTGTCAGAAAGGGGAAGAGGAAGGATGAACCCTCTGTTACTTCACCTTATTTGCATCTAGATCAACCCAAAGAAGGCACAAAGAAGAAATGTGTCATCTAGATCTTGGATAGTCCTAAGGGGACTACTAAAAAGAAGTGCATAAATGAAGAAGGCTTCATACTTAAATCTCACAACTATCAGGAAAGGCACTGGTCTATGATTATGAGGACAAATTAATAGACAACTTTCTACAATCGAAAATGACCAGGTAATTGTTAATGACTTATTCTAATAATAAATCTTTAAGTCATAATTTTCTCACTGCCTACTTTTATATAGTGATACATTCATTTGAAAGTGTATCGAAGCAAGTGTATCTCGCTTAGATGCTTATAAACTTTTGAGAAGAGATGACCTTAGTGACGATGTAGGTGTTGAATTGTGTTATGGTTTGGTTTATGTTGTATATATTTAGCTTATATTAAATATTTTATTCATTCTTGGGAAAATTTGTAGGTGGTCAATGCATTTGTTATTCGGCTTTGTTATAAGATTGAGATAACTAATAGTTATGATCGAAATATTCATGTTACGAGACCTTGGCTTGCAGCAAGTATATCCACATTTTTTCATTAGTTGGTGGTATTTATTATTATGCTACCCTACATTGTTTACATTGATGCATCTTTTCAGCAAGCATTTCTGGAAGGAAATCTTGAATTGATGGTAAAACGAATGAAGGAAAATGTTTCTCAGCAGAAGTTCTTAGAGTGTGAAAAAATTTTGATCCCAATTATCAGCTCCGGACATTGGCACATGGTAGAGTTAGTGAGAGTGGAGAAAAAATTCTATCACTACTCCTCAATCAAATCTCCCCTTTATACTACTGATGCTGCAAAATTTAGAAATAAGTTTATAAGTTTCATAGAGAGTAATTGGACGTTGGGTAAATTAGAGCACCATGAACTTGTGTCAATTGTCGCTCCTCAACAAGGATTGTATGTGTTTCATGCATGTCTATTGTAATTCTCATTTTTTTATCAAAGTCATTTTCAATATCGTAATTTTTTTTACTTAAATGCAGAACCTTAGATTGTGAGATCTTTATGATTGAATTCATTAACAGTATTGTCAAAAAGCAATCAATAACAATCTCACAAGCAGAGTGTGCAAAGTACAGAGCAAAGTTTTGTGCAACTCTCTTGTAAACACGCGATTCACCATATTTGTGACGATTGTAAAACCACAGTTCGGACAATGTAATTCACATGTTTTTGGAAATGTAATGATGCAATTTGCTGAAGGACTAGTTCAAGCTTCTCTGTACCTTTTGCATTATCTGCGATTTAGAATGTGTTCAGATTGCATATTGCATTTTGCTTAGTATCCTGATAAACAAAATGCAAATTGGATATGAGAACATGATAGGTTTCTCTTATGGTTGTGGCTTGAAATTTCTATTCCCTTGATTGAATTGTTTATGCTTGCAGATTATATAGATTTTGTCACTCTAATAATTTGGTAAAAATTTTGTAACTATTTATTCATTTTTTGTAACTCTTTAGACTAGTTTTGTACCCAATTATCTCTATTTTATAACTCATAGTTCTGGTAAAAAAACTTTTGTAACTCCTTATTCATTTTTTATAACTCTTTAGTCCAGTTTTGTACCCACTTATTGAAGTTTTATAACTCATAATTCTGGAAAAAAATTGTAACTCCTTATTTATTTTTTGTAACTCTTCAGATCAGTTTGTACCTAGTTATTGAAGTTTTAATAACTCATAGTTATGGAAAAAAATTATAACTCCTTATTCATTTTTTGTAACTCTTTAGTCCAGTTTTGTACCCAGTTATTAAAGTTTTATAACTCATAGTTCTGGAAAAATATTTTCTAACTCCTTATTCATTTTTTGTAACTCGTTAGACCATTTTTGTACCCAGTTATCTCTATTTTATAACTCATAGTTCTGGAAAAAAAATTTTAACTCCTTATTTATTTTTTATATCTCTTTAGTCCAGTTTTGTACTCAGTTATTGAAGTTTTATAACTCATAGGTCTGGAAAAAAAATTTGCAACACCTTATTCATTTTTTATAACTCTTTAGACCAGTTTTGTACTCAGTTATCTCTATTTTACAACTTATAGTTCTGAAAAAAAATTATAACTCCTTATTTATTTTTTGTAACTCTTTAGTCCAAATTTGTACCCACTTATTAAAGTTTTATAACTCATAGTTCTAGAAAAAAATTGTGTAACTCCTTATTCATTTTTTGTAACTCTTTAGACCAGTTTTGTACCTAGTTATTGAAGTTTTAATAACTCATAGTTCTGGAAAAAAATTTGTAACTCCTTATTCATTTTTTGTAACTCTTTAGTCCAGTTTTGTACCTAGTTATTGAAGTTTTATAACTTATAGTTCTAAAAAAAATATTTTATAACTTCTTATTCATTTTTTGTAACTCTTTAGACCATTTTTGTACTTAGTTATCTCTATTTTATAACTCATAGTTCTGGAAAAAAAATTATAACTCCTTATTCATTTTTCGTAAATCTTTAGTCTAGTTTTTTACCCAGTTATTGAAGTTTTATGACTCATAGTTCTAAAAAAAAAATTTGCAACTTCTTATTCATTTTTTATAACTCTTTAGACCAGTTTTGTACCCAGTTATCTCTATTTTACAACTTATAGTCTCTATTTATTTTTTGTAACTCTTTAGTCCAAATTTGTATCTAGTTATTAAAGTTTTATAACTCATAGTTTTGGGGAAAAAATTGTAACTCCTTATTCAATTTTTATAACTCTTTAGACTAGTTTTATGCTCAATTATCTCTATTTTATAACTCATAGCTCTAAAAAAAATTTGTAACTCCTTATTCATTTTTCGTAACTCTTTAGACCAGTTTTGTACCTAGTTATTAAAGTTTTATAACTCATAAAAAAATGTAACTCCTTATTTATTTTTTGTAACTCTTTAGTCCAGTTTTGTACCCAATTATTGAAGTTTTATAACTCATAGTTCAAAAAAAAATATTTTGTAACTCGTTATTCATTTTTTGTAACTCTTTAGACTAGTTTTGTACCCAGTTATCTCTATTTTATAACTCATAGTTCTGGAAAAAAATTATAACTCCTTATTTATTTTTCGTAACTCTTTAGTCCAGTTTTGTACCCAGTTATCTCTATTTTATAGCTCATAGTTCTGGAAAAAAATTATAACTCCTTATTTATTTTTTGTAACTCTTTAGTCCAGTTTTGTATCCAGTTATCTCTATTTTATAGCTCATAGTTCTGGGGAAAAAATTTATAACTCCTTATTCATTTTTTGTAACTTTTTAGTCTAGTTTTGTACCAAGTTATCTATATTTTATAGCTCATAGTTCTGGGAAAAAATTTATAACTCCTTATTCATTTTTTGTAACTCTTTAGTCCACTTTTGTACCCAATTATTAAAGTTTTATAGCTCTCAGTTCTTGAAAAAAAATTAACTCCTTATTCACTTTTTGTACCTCTTAAGGTACATATAACCATACTGTTCAAAAAATACATAATTGCATCCATATATACATAACTTTAGTTCAAATTATCACATTATACCGAAACACATGATTAATATATACAGCCACATTATCACCTTGCAAACAAAAAAGTACACACAGTTCAAAGAACACATAATTGCATCCATACATGCATAACTTTAGTTCAAATTATCACATTATACCGAACCACATGATTAATCCATACAACCACATTATCAACTCGCAAACTTAAGGTACACATGGTTCAAAGAACACATAATTGCATTCATACATACATAACTTTAGTTCATATTATCACATTATTCCAAAGCACATGATTAATTCATACATTATCAACTCGCAAACTTAAGGTACACACGGTTCAAAGAACACATAATTGCATCCATACATACATAACTTTAGTTCAAATTATCACATATTCTGAAACACATGATTAGTTTTGTAACCTAATGAAATACGCTTTGCAAACTACTTTGTTTTGACCCTCCATTAACTTTCTCGACCTCCACCTGCAACATTTTTTTATCTACAAAAAAAATTACAACTTTATCATGACAAACACATCGAAATGAAAAAAACATCAAATTAAGATTAAACATAATACCTTAGCTAAAGGACAACTCGTTATATAATGTCAATTTCCCTTATAAAATCCACAAAATCTTTGCTTTTTTATACTCTTTTCTTGTGATATCTCCATTCCGGACTTAATTCTAGTAGCCTGTGTTGATTGTCCCTTAGTGGCAACGAGCTTATCTGGATCACGAATAGTGATTTGAGTTGCTTCCTCTATAGAGATGGGTATGGATGAAGTAGGCATCTTATTGTTGGTATTGCGCTCATTTCCATTATCGTTAAGTTCCTTCTCTTTCTTGTAATTCTCAACTTCTTCAAAAAATGAGTCTAAAAGACCACTAAACTTATCATGAAGAGTATTTGAAGTTAATGTATCTTTTAGTGCCTTGTTACATCTACTTCCAAGGGCCCAATGTTTAATGATAAAAAGTTAGTTTTCACTATTTGTAATGCAATTTCTAACAACTCTGAAACCAACATGTCTTGCATTAATTGTCCATCTTTGCATAATATATCTTGATGGAATTTTTAATACTTGCTTTTTTACTAAAATGTGCAAGATATGTTTGCATAATATACCTTCCATCTCAAATCTCGCACAAGAGCACTTAATTCTTTTTTCTTTGGATGTATCGAAAACAACATGATGCTTTACTATCTTCTTGCTTTCAGCCTCGCTATCTATATTCCAAACGGCATAAGTAGCACTTGCGCCGTCCTTCGACAACTTTTCATGAAGCATGGAGTAACTATCCTTGAGTTCTTTCTGAAAGATAGTAAACAGATTCTTCGTATAATTCTCCCGAGCTTGTTTTTCAATGGGATGTTCAATTATCAATGTAGGAACTGAGTTTGTGGACTTAAAATCTTGCTCAAGTTCAGCGGCTCGGCGAGCTCTGACAGCATTATCATACTGCTTAACAAAATCATGTAACTCGGTATTTACATTCACAAAATGATCAAAAAAAGCATTAATTCCCTCACTCCGCTGAGTAGATGTCATTCCTGCAGTAAAAGTGTCTTTAAGATACACTGGAGCCCAATGATCTCGATGATTGTATAAATTTACTAACCAACTCCTTTTATCTGCACCATATTTGTCCCTCATTTCTTCCCAACGCTTTTCAAATTTTTCTTCCGGTTTGCATAATATACCTTCCATCTCAAATCTCGCACAAGAGCACTTAATTCTTTTTTCTTTGGATGCATTGAAGACAACATGATGTTTTACTATCTTCTTGCTTTCACTCTCCCTATCTATATTCCAAACGGCTTAAGTAGCACTTGCGCTATCCTTCGACAAGCTTTCATGAAGCATGGAGTAACTATCCTTGCGTTCTTTCTGAAAGATAGTAAACATATTCTTTGTATAATTTTCCCTAGCTTATTTTTCAATTGGATGTTCAATTATCAATGTAGGAATTGAGTTTGTGAACTTAAATCTTGCTCAAGTTCAGCGGCTCGTCGAGCTCTGATGATATTATCATATTGCTTAACAAAATCATGTAACTCGGTATTGGCATTCAAAAAATGATTAAAAAAATATTAATTCCCTCACTCCGCTGAGTAAAAGCATCTTTAAGATACACATGAGCCCAATGATCTCGATGATTGTATAAATTTACTAACCAACTCCTTTTATTTGTACCATATTTGTCCCTCATTTCTTCGCAAAGCTTTTTAAATATTTCTTTTGTTTTACTCCAATATCATTTGTTATACTTTATAAAAACTTCCTCACTATAATCATTATGCATTGATTGAAGATTTTTTATAAGGCATTCCTATGAAGGTGACAAGAACAAAAGCGATGTCGAGTTTGAGGAAAAACTTTGTGAATTACACCACACATAGATTTATCTTGATCAATGATGATTGCTAATGATGCTATACCCGACATACATTTTAGCCATTGACTAAATAGTCATATAAAGGTCTCCTCCGTTTCGTCGGCCAATAGTGCACACCCAAATAGAGTAGATTGTCAATGATGGTTAACGCATGTAAATGGTGCAAACGACAATTTTAAATTGTTTATTCTATATGTAACATCAAAACAAACATCTCCAAATTGCAAGTAAGAAGTCTTCGCCCTACCATCCATCCAAAAAACACATCTCATCGTCCCATCATTTTCTAAATCTAGTGCAAAGTAAAATTGTGGATCAGATATCTTTTTCTCTTGAAATTGACGAACTATGTTCACTCACTCATGGCCGACATTGTTTCTTCGTTTAATTCTAAGATGATCTTGGAATTCTTGTTGAGTGAGAGAGCCTTGTTCATTTTCACAAGCAACGTCTACAACCTTACAAATGGTAGAAGGCCGTAAACCTTGGTCATCAAGAGTATTTATCAACTTTTTTGTCGATTGAGATCGATGAAGTGTCTGATGTAAGTAGTGTTTCTTTACCCGATTTGGGGTGGTTAATGGATGACCATTATGATTAATGTTAAAATTTCGGACCACCCATTTTCAAGTGCTTCTAACAACTCCAATAACCATCCTTGCGTTGCATCCACATCTTGTATCGGATTTTTGAATTACATTCCGACGATATTCTCTTTTATCTTTTAAAAATTTAAAGCATTCTTTGTCACATACAAAGGTTCTAGATATAATTGCATATTTCTTTCTCGACCAAGATGTATGACTCTTGCGAATAACAAATCCCTTAAGTCTGGCATATGCATCATAGAAATTATAATCTTCCTCATGTGTAGAGAACTTCATTTCGATATATGGATCAACAACATAATTACCTTCACCATTTTCAACACCAATAGTCTCATCAACATTCTCCTCATGCTCGGATGCCTATAAAAATAGAGAAACAAAACTTATGAAAAAAAGACTCAATTCATGCTTAAAGAAAACTATTTTCGTATATGTCATTAGTTAGTAGGACACTAAAACAATAAGATATTATCACCTGAGAGAAAAAACTTGTCGTAGATAGTAAATCATGGTCCTCGCCTTCAAGGTTAAGGGCTATAAGTTTATTTTCATCTTCATCCATTGTTGTATCACATGAGAGAATTGTTGGAGTATCCATACAAGCTATCAAATTATCACATATAAGAAGTTTAAAATCTTTAAAAAATCGTTATCAAGTTGAACTTTTAATTTCACTAAACAATTTCATTATATAAGCTCAAAAATTAAAATCAACCCCAATGAATAATAACTCAAATTGTACCAAATTCAAGATATAAGTTCGACTCTCAAATGAAATAAAATTATGATAGTTCAAACCAAATTTAAAGTTCATATCCGATTTAACAAGAAACCTATCCCAAAATCTAAACTCAAATATAATCCCCACTATTATTCCTTTCTTCAAAAAGTCATATTCATAATTCATATCCCAAAATCAATAAGAGTTACAAAAATAAAAATTCCCTAACTAAACTTACATAGCAAAATTATATGAATATCTAGGACTTAAAAAATTATATGGACTAACTTGGTTAAGCTGAAGGTCGTCGATCTTGAAGGAGGAGATGACGTCGAGGGATCAAGAGGCGATGTGGTCGAGGGGAGCTCGAGGCTGTCACGTGGGCGAGGAGGGAACTCGAGGAAGAGGGCAGGCGGGGAGAGGAGTGGCGGCGAAGTGGGAACTCGAGGGAGCGGCAGCGAGGGCAGACGAAGGCTGAAATATAGGAGCGACGGTGAAAAGGAACTTGAGAAGAGGCGGGCGACGAGGGCGAGGCGGGCAACGACTCCTCGACGTGGGCGATGGCTGAACTCAAGGGAGCAGCGACGGCGGCGTGGTCCGCAGGCGAAGGCTGAGCTTGAGGGAGCGGCGGCGACGAAGTGAGAACTCAAGGCCGCGGCGACGACCGCGGGCGAGGCGGGCGGCGAGGTCGGCGCGGAGGTGAGGATAGAGGGGGCTGAGATCTGGTCTGAAATGGGAAGAGAAGGGGTAGAGATTTTAAAGGATGAGTTTTGAATGAAGGGCTGAGATCTTTGTTGAATGGACGGCTGGGATTGTGCATACGGGTGTGCACGGGAGTACTAGTGGTTAATAAGCAAAACTTTTATGATATGTTTGGGAGTTCAATTAGGGAAAAATTCTCCTTCCTTCCATTCTCCTTCGTTACCCTAAATTTAGGGGGTAACATTTTAGCACAAATTTTCCTTTTATTCCCCTCTTCTATTTTTCTAAATCCAACTTCCAAACAATGTTAAAATTACATTTCTCGTACTCTCTCAACTCCATCCAAATATGCCATTAGTTCTACGAACGCGCTCCACGTGAGGGTTTTTTTATTATGTTTCGAATCTGATGCGCAACAGAAATATTGTTCCAAAAACGTTTTTTTATAGAAAATTTCCGAATACCGATATAAAAATTCGATCTGCAAAATCTCTTGCAACTCACTCTCTCTCGCAGTGATTCTAGGGTTTTGGACTTCTTCTCAAATCTCTCTCGTCTCGATCAAATCCGCTGTAATTTTTGATCGACTCGGTACTTGAATTTGGCAATGGAAGTGTGAGTCGTCTGTTTTCAGCTAAAGTTTGAATTCTCAATTTCTTTCCCCACCTTTTAAGGGATTTGATTTCAAGTAGCTTTTTGCAGCGTCGCTTCAGCTCCGGGCAAAGTTTTGATCACCGGCGGTTACCTGGTTCTAGACAGGCCCAATGCTGGGCTGGTTCTGAGCACCACTGCTCGATTCTACGCGATAGTGAAGCCTCTTCATGACGAGATCAAACCCGAGAGCTGGGCTTGGGTGAGCCTTACTTAAATTATCCTTTTTTTTTTGTGTGTGCTCTCCTCATTTTGATGATTTCCAGTAAATTCACATTTTAGTTAAGCGTACACTGTAACAACATGAATGATTTAGGTGATATCCTTCTTATAAAATTTTGTTGACAAAAAGTCATTAGGAGATGCTTTACTAGATAATTTAGATTGTCAGTTTTCTGTTTTATGCTCTTTTGTGCTTTTTCATGGACAATTATGATTCTGCTACAAGATTTAATCACTTTTGAAGTATAACTCTCGGATATATCCCCAATGTGGCCGATATATCAGCTGCTGTATTGGCTGATGTGTTATTTTATGTGGCTAGCTGCAGAACAATGTCACTTTTGGCAATTTTTGGGCATATATCGAGGACTTTCCCGATATGTCAATTGACATGTTGGCCTTGAAAAAATCGTCCAAATTGTTGCAATGTCGGTTTAGTCTTTACTTTGTTTTAAAAGATTGGTTAGTGATCCTAAAGATATAATTTACATTTTTAGATGCTTAGAATTCATTAAGGATGTTTAGATTACATTTTAGGATATTATATTATCCTATAGGTCACTCCGATTTTACGACATATCTGATATGGATTTTGTTCCTTCGATACTTCCCGGGTATCCTGTATTTAAAACCTTGTTTGTCAACAAGCAAAATGGTATCTGAAACTAGAAATGGGATAAATATTAAAGAGTAGAATTGGACTGTAGAATGATGGATCAAGCAAAATTTGTGCATAAGAGTGTAGAAAATATGTATAACATATGATTCGTAATTTTACTAGAGATCTCAAAGAAATTGTTCATTTCTTCATGCACCAATGAAGAATAAAACCATGCATAGAAACTAGTACGACCAGTTAAGAGGCAATGAACCTTATTAAGTATGTAGAACTCAATTTCTTACTTCTGTTAGATGGTATACTACTCAACGTACTGTGATATCTGCATCTGCATCAGCATCAGGAAAGGATCTCGGGATTATGATAAGTTGTATCGGAAAAGGATCAAGGAAATATGATAAACGACTAGTGATAGAAACTATCATGCTTAAATAATAATGTAATTTGTTTGGTTTGTTTGCAGTCATGGACTGATGTGCGAGTTACATCTCCCCAGCTTTCCCGGGAAGCTACGTACAAGCTTTCTCTTAAGAACTCAGCCCTTAAATGTACCTCCTCGAGGCAAGTTTGCTTGTAGTATGTATTTTTTTCTTCTGGTTTTATGTTCCTTTTTTTCTCAGTCCAGATAGCATACATATGCTTGTGTTTCTGTAGGAGCACAAAATGCAATTACAAATCAATTTGATCTGAGCTTGGTGTTTATGATGCAGGATTATATAGGAGTTGCATCACATTTATAGTTTCGAGTTATTAGTTGAAGTTTAGGTTCTAATATTTCCTTGTGTTGGCTACTAAAGATGATTTTCACTTCTGGTATTTCGTTGCGTTATTTTTTCAATGTTGTCCCATCGGCTAGCTTGGAAAGAATTCTTTAAGAATATCAGGGATGGTTCCTGAGAGTTCTAAAGTACATATAGATTATTGAAACATTACTAAAACATGTTAGCTGTATTATCTTTTCATAAATGGAAAGATTCATGTTCATATTTGATTGGATTGAATTATGGATCTACAATTTCTTCCAATAGGTTGAAGTCTCAAAATTCAGATACTAATCTATATTAAAAGACTTGGTCAGCATATGACTGAACAGAACATCAAGGTGACAGGATTCAAACCTATGGCCCTCTGTACCCAAAACAGATGCGCTGACCAGACTGCGCTACACCCGGAACATATAGATCCACCCGATCGATAAACACTCGAACTAAACTCGAATTTCTTGTTTCTTTTTGTGCAGATACTCTGCCTCATATTATGGAACAATTTAGATCCCTTGATCCTTGATTTTACATATATTATGAAACCTATCCCATGCCATTCATTGATCTGTCTGGCACACGTGCACAAGTGTATTTATGTGTAATTGGCTATCTAAACCCTTGACTACCTATGTACTTCACATGCATATATCATGATGGTTAAGTGTTAACTCATGACTTTGACTCCCTATATCATATATATGGAAAAATCCAAGCGAGGCCTTCTGCTCATAATTATGCTTGTATGTAAGAAGACTTCAACCATCCTTTTTTATTTTGCATATATAATGATATCATATGTACCATAAGAAGATGTTAACTAATCAAATCTTGACTTTTATAGTATATAAACTTCATCAGAAGAGGCATAACACTAGCAAAAGATGTTTACTTTGATGAATTGAATAACCATCAACAATCCTATAAATAGGTCAACATTTACCTAACGTTTGGACTTTGTCTCTCCCCTAATCCCCAACATTTGTGAAGAAACTTATTTATTTGTATTCCCTTAGTTTTCAAATGTTATTCTCTTTACTCTTTGGTGTCTCCCTGTCCCCCCCCCTCTCAACAATTCCCTCTCTGTGATATTCATTTATATGTTTGAATTTTATTAAAACCTATTCTTTCTGCCTTTTTCTTCCTTTCTGTTTCCTCGAGGATGAAATCTATTTCCAAATAAAATCATCTTATATCTTACTCTACATGCTTTGCATTTTTAGGAGAATTCATGATTACTCCTAGGTTTATCTATCTGACAATTGGCACGGCTAGGCTTTATGAATTATGCTGTGGCCTGCTCTTGCTTATATTTGCCATTGCTACGAATTGGCATTATCCCGTAAGCACAGCTGTCAGGTTTGCAGCCCATGAAAAGTTGGCTAATTTTTTTATGGGGTCCTAGCCCCCGGAACATATAGATCCACCCGATCGATAAACACTCGAACTAAACTCGAATTTCTTGTTTCTTTTTGTGCAGATACTCTGCCTCATATTATGGAACAATTTAGATCCCTTGATCCTTGATTTTACATATATTATGAAACCTATCCCATGCCATTCATTGATCTGTCTGGCACACGTGCACAAGTGTATTTATGTGTAATTGGCTATCTAAACCCTTGACTACCTATGTACTTCACATGCATATATCATGATGGTTAAGTGTTAACTCATGACTTTGACTCCCTATATCATATATATGGAAAAATCCAAGCGAGGCCTTCTGCTCATAATTATGCTTGTATGTAAGAAGACTTCAACCATCCTTTTTTATTTTGCATATATAATGATATCATATGTACCATAAGAAGATGTTAACTAATCAAATCTTGACTTTTATAGTATATAAACTTCATCAGAAGAGGCATAACACTAGCAAAAGATGTTTACTTTGATGAATTGAATAACCATCAACAATCCTATAAATAGGTCAACATTTACCTAACGTTTGGACTTTGTCTCTCCCCTAATCCCCAACATTTGTGAAGAAACTTATTTATTTGTATTCCCTTAGTTTTCAAATGTTATTCTCTTTACTCTTTGGTGTCTCCCTGTCCCCCCCCCTCTCAACAATTCCCTCTCTGTGATATTCATTTATATGTTTGAATTTTATTAAAACCTATTCTTTCTGCCTTTTTCTTCCTTTCTGTTTCCTCGAGGATGAAATCTATTTCCAAATAAAATCATCTTATATCTTACTCTACATGCTTTGCATTTTTAGGAGAATTCATGATTACTCCTAGGTTTATCTATCTGACAATTGGCACGGCTAGGCTTTATGAATTATGCTGTGGCCTGCTCTTGCTTATATTTGCCATTGCTACGAATTGGCATTATCCCGTAAGCACAGCTGTCAGGTTTGCAGCCCATGAAAAGTTGGCTAATTTTTTTATGGGGTCCTAGCCTACTTATAATTATAGGTGTCCATGAGACTTGGAAAAGCTTAGATGATAAATGGTGATGGTTATCTCCTAATTTACTTGACTTACATCACAATTTGTTAGATAATTGACTTTATTTCTGCTCCACCTTTTGTGTAACTTTTTATCTCTTGGTGATCTGGTCTGCACTGGTCCCATCTGGAAGGATAAGCTTATATGATATTTTCTAGTCTCCTTATTAATAATGTCTATGGCCTTGTCTTTCTTTATATTGGTTATTTCTTATCTAGAATTTATGTAGACATCCTGCATTCCTTTCTACAGAGATGAAATTAGATATAATATATAATTCCTCTACTCGCCTTTCTAATAAGATTTTGTTACCTTAAGATTTCAGGCAATCAGTAAACCCTTTTGTGGAACAAGCTGTGCAGTATTCTGTTGCAGCTTCGAATGTTGTCTCTTCTAGCGAGGAGGGAAGGAAGGATGCATTACAAAAACTCCTTTTACAGGGTCCATTTAATAATTTATTATTTCTGGTCACAGCATTGATTACTTCTCTAATAATCTGTGAAGTGTTTTCCTTTGTTAGAACCACCACCATTTACTAGTGTTTCACTCAAATTTGTGTGCCAGAATTTTATTTGGCTTAGTCTTGCAGGTCTAGATATTACCATCTTAGGCAGCAATGATTTTTATTCATACCGGAATCAGGTACTGTTTTTACTTCTTGCATTTTCAGCCTATTCATTTTGTTTCAATTATTATATGCATTCTCTGCCAGTCTGCATTTTCTTCCATTGTGGGACTACTTCCAATTTTTTTTGGCAATGATACGGTCAGCATATAAAACAATAACCCTCAACCCTCGCGACAATTTCAAAGTTTTGGTGTACTTGCAGGGTTCTTTAAAATGGTATCAAAGTAACCCAGGTTCAAATCCCAGATGCCACGAATCTAAAGTGGATTTAAAAAAAAATAGATACCACCACATGAGTAGAGGGCGCCCAAGCTGCGGGGGCATGTTAGAATATAAAAAAATAACCCTCAATCCTCAAAACTTTGGAGTGTTGGTGTAGTGGTAGACTGGCAGGGTCCTTTTAAAAGATAACAAACGCTGTTCTGCAGGAGTGTACTTATCTCCTTGCAACAGCATCAGAAAAAGTGTTGACAGCATGAGGAAACAAATATATGTCTCACACACATGGATAAAGTGTTCTTTAGGACATTATGCTTTATTGCTTCTTTAACATTATCAGTATACATCACTCGGAGCATGATTTATTATGAAGAGAAAGAAAAGGAACATGGACTTGTTTATTCAAAAACAACTGATGGAACTACCGAAAGCATGGCTATAAGTTTTGTGAATTTACATTTCAACTTACGCTAGAACTAAAATTTCCAATAGTAACTGCAGCCCATATATATTTCCAGTGTTGATTTGTATGGTTTTAGAATGGAGATAAACTTTTTCTTACTTATAATATATTAATAATATAATATATGAGAACCACATCACTGTACACAATTGCAAAATTGGTTTAGGAGAATGGGAGATAATCAATCAAAATGATAATCCTCTCCCAGGTGCCTTCTTATAAATATACAATCCATATATGATAATTACTTAATAATCTGATTGGTACATGTTAGTGATTGGTTGATTTTACTAATGTTCTATTTTATAAAGATTATCCATGACATGGTTGTGCAAATTGCAAATAGGCTACTGCACTCCTTGCCCCTTCTATTAGTTAAAGGAACAGCTGGGCTATGATGCACGGATACGGATACGGGACACGGATACGACACGGACACGGATACGTGATACGACAAAATCCAAAAAAATAGGATACGGGGATACGACAAGGATTTTAAAAAAATATTATTATATATAGAAAATTTTTTAAAATTCAACTAACAATCTAAAATATGAATCTATCACAAAATAACAAGTTTGTAAACAAAAAGTACCTCAAGATGAAGTGGAAGCTGAGAGATTGAGAGAGAGGATTAGGGTTAGGGTTAGGGTTTTTTCTTATTTTCTTTTGTTTGAGTCAGCTGAGGATTGAATCGAACGGGAGATTTGAGAAATAGGGATGGGTTTTTTAATCGAATGGTTCGGGTTGGATTTTAACAACCAACCCCGCAACCCGAATGAATCCGCCTTCGGCGAATCCGAGCCATGTCCGAGCTCCTTTGACCGTGTCCGAGCCTAATTTGACCGTTGACCCATGTCGGACACGGATTGACCGTGTCGGACATGTGTCGTGCACGTGTCGTAACGAATCCATGTCCGATTCGAGTCGGACACGGATTCGTGGCCTTTGGGGGCGAATCAATGCTTCAGAGCAGCTGGGGATATCTTACAAATTTTTCTGTGGTGCTCCTCTGATGCTTTTTAAATAAAATTACTGTATTCCTTTGTATGTTTCACCTGTAAATCCTCCTCAGCTGCAACCAACACCTTTTTTTTTGTCATAGTGTGTCTACTCTTGGTTTTTATTTTCTCATTCCATTAAGATTATTGTTCATCAGTACTTGAGTTAAGTGCAAATCTTAATTTTAGATTGAGGCATGTGGACTTCCTTTGGCACCGGAATCACTGGCTGCAATTCCACTCTTCTCTTCAATTACATTTAATGTGGAAGAGGCCAACGGGGCTGCTGGGAAATGCAAACCTGATGTTGCTAAGACTGGTCTAGGATCATCAGCAGCAATGACCACATCTGTGGTTGCAGCTCTGCTTCATTACCTTGGAGCTGTTAATCTCCCATTGACAACGAAAAGTATGCCTGAACAGAAGTCTTTGGATTCAGATCTTGATTTGGTACATATCATAGCTCAGAGTGCTCATTGCATAGCTCAAGGGAAAGTTGGCAGTGGTTTTGATGTCAGTGCTGCTGTTTATGGCAGTCAATGCTATGTCCGATTTTCCCCTGCAGTTCTTTCTTCTGCTCAGGTCTTTTATCTATTCTGCATGCACTACAGATATATCTCATATGTGATAAACTTAGTCCACTCCTTGATCCTGTGGTTATCTATATGAGATCTTTATCGGTTTAGTTTATCTGCCAACTGGTGATTACATGTTTCTTAATTTTGTTCTTACTCAGTATGTGTTGTTTGTCTGACCTTTCTGTTTCTTAATTGAAGGTAAAACTTAAAAGAAAATGTTCCAGCCTTTTTCTGCCAATACATCTAATCATCCATACTTACAAACCTACTGAACTAGAGAGAGAACTTATTTCAGTTGTGCTGATCATGGAAATGAGCTGGCATTTTGTATCAGAAATCAGGCAGGCTTGTCCTTTGTGTAGCCATAATATTGAAAATTTCAATGTGGAACTTTATCCAGAACAAACACCTAGGTTTGTTGGTGACATATAACAGTCGCCTTAGTTAACTTCAAGTATGTACAAGCACCTACACCTGATGGCTATAGGCAACCACAGAAAAATAATAAAATCAGGAAACCACTAAGAATTATACTAGTTCATTAGATTTTTTCCCCCCTTTATAAATCACTAATCTTTTTTGCTTTACGGCATTGATTATTTGATCTGCTGGTATGTTTTAATTGTTTACGGGCACAATTCTGGTGGCACAAAGCATATTTATGTTCCATGCTCAGATTTTAGATTTATGCCTATTCTCCAAGTTATATTTAAGTTATAATATACCTATATGGAAGGATATATGTAATCCACTTTTGTCATAATGTTGGTGATTAATGTATGTTGATGAAACTGCAGGTTACAGGAGGAAACAATTTGGCAATCATTGGTGATGTTCTTAAGGAGAAGTGGGACCATGAGAAGTCGAAGTTCTCTTTGCCTCCATCAATGACTCTTGTGAGCATAGCTAACTGTTAAATGTCTCTTAGGGTATGCATACTAACACTTTGGACCTACAAGAAATTTGGTAGGTAGTGCTGGGATGATGTATGGGTCTCACGTGTCAGTTAGGGACCATCACACATGGTGTAATATTTACAGTAGTTTGCAATTTTCATTAGTGATGTTAATACTTTTGTGGATGAATACAATGCTGAGCCCAGTTGCACAGACATGTATGTAATTCATGATCCTCAATGTTATAGATGATGATCAGTAAATCTCCTTTATTCTCTTCCGTTATATTCAAGATCTGGATTCTTGAAGATGCATACCATTTCTCTAGTTTTCAAAGCTTGTCCTTTGTATGGTGTTGGTGATTTTTAAGTTTGCTTCTGAACTAATCCAGAATTGCTGTGGTATGGAAGGGTTTAAGGGAATCACGTCGATTTTCTTCTCTTCTCTAATTCGCGCTCGAAAGAGTACAAACTTGCATTTAATACCGTTATGATTTTGTGACAGCTGCTAGGGGAACCAGGTGCTGGAGGTTCCTCTACTCCATCCATGGTAGGTTCAGTGAAGCAGTGGCAGAAGGCTGATCCTCAGAAATCTCAGGAAACATGGAGAAGATTGGCTGATGCTAATTCAAAGCTTGAGACACAATTCAAAATATTAAACAAATTTGCAGGAGAACGACGTGAGACATACAACCAGATTATAAGCAGTTGCAGTGCTCATGTTCATTCCAAGGTATAAATGTACACTGTTTGATTTTAGTTCTTTGCAGTTCTTTTGAGGATATTCAACATGTTTCCCCTTTGTTAATTATCATTTAAATTATTTCAG
The DNA here is from genome assembly GCF_001876935.1 of Asparagus officinalis. NCBI lineage: Eukaryota > Viridiplantae > Streptophyta > Magnoliopsida > Asparagales > Asparagaceae > Asparagus > Asparagus officinalis. The sequence goes on from NC_033796.1 coordinate 24,279,632, forward strand.
TTGAATTTAGAGATAGAAAGTTGCTTTGTTTCATTTTATATAGCATCAGACAGTTGAAATACAACCTTCCCTTTTGATTCGTGATCTTCTTTCTTGAGAGAATAGATACATGAATATACAGAAGGGATGAACTAGTCCAGATAAATATATTTTTTAGGTATGAGATTAGACTGGCGTAACAAATACATAACAAAATACCTATGTTTGGTTCTATGACTTAATGATTTTTGTCCTTGTTCTCTACGTAATTCAAGCGAAAAATACAAATTGTCCTGATCCAAGAATGTCTAAGCAACAAGAAAATGGCTTCTATGTTTGTAGAATGGTAATATCCTTAAATTTCCCCATTCCTGTAGAATGTTATGTTCCTTGTAAATGGGATGAAGAAGGCTTAGGCTCGAATACATTTAGGGAAATTATTAAGAGCAGGTGTCTAACTAGTTAACCCTCTGTGGGAGGAGAATCCACAGTATATACTTGCGCTTTTGCCCTATGCTGTTTGAAACGTCCAATGAAGAAAACATTCTTTATTCGTTTTAAACAAGTAAATGGGTTCTTGATTATCAGTATAGAAAGATGATTTATCAGGTCACAAAAAGTGAAGGATTACCATCTCTAAGATTTTTCTCATCCTTTTTACTACTTTTTGTGAATGGTACATTGAGAAATAAGGCCTCCTCAACCCATATACCTTTTTTTTTTTGCATTTTTGCATTTTATTTTGTGCCAGCTCGGATGGATTTGGTTTGTGATCCATTATTGTACAACTTGACATGTACTTTTTGTGTGTGCACAACCTGTCATGCCTGGGGCCTACGGGCCCGTTGGCGCAGTGTAAACTGTGGGACCCAAGTGTAGCGCATTGTTTGGCTTAATCCATTGCCAAAATTGACTAGTCGATGCTACACTTGAGCCTTTTAGCTTCACTATATACACACCTAATTCTTTGTCTCCATTCCGATGTGGGACTATGTTGGGGCATCACAATGACCGCACCTTACATATGCGACGTCCTCGTCGCGACATGACAATTTGCACATCACAGTATTGCTAGGCGATGTCAGCTTTAGAGGTAGCTCCTGCGGGCTCTAGGGGTGGCTCCCACCGAGCTCAAACAGTGTAGCATTTAGCCCCGCATATCACTTAGCTCTACACTTCTGGTTGGCAACTGCTCCGATACTATTTGTCACTCCCCGGCCCTGTAGGCCCCTTGGCGCGGTGCAAGTTATGGGACCCATCGAGTGTAGCATGTTGTTTGGCTCAATCCACTGCCAAAATCGACTAGCTGATGCTACACTTGAGCCTTTTAGCTTCGCTATATAAACACTTAATCATTTTTCTCGGCATCCGATGTGGGATCATTTGTCTCCACATCTGATGTGGGACTATCTTGGGGCATCACACAACCCATGTGCCCATGTTTTGTGTCAGACTCTGCTGGGTTAATCCTCTATTAGCCTGTTGCTGATGGTGCCTAAGAGCTTATCTATGTTTTGATGTGTTTTAGTTTCTTTTACTTATTCCGTAAAGATGTGAAAAATTATTTTCAAGTAAGAAACTATAGTCCGGCGCCTTGAAGCACCTAGCGCTTTCTAAAATATTGGTCAACAAAGAAGAGAAGGAAATATAAAATGTAATGTTAGAAGCAAATGTAGTCAGCTGGACAGAAACTCTTATGATGAAATGCTTGCTGTTTCAACTTATCTTTGGTTTACTGTTTTAACTGTATTTAGAATTTGAAGACTTCACGGTGATTATGCATTTAGCAAGTTGATCAGTATAATTGATACATTTGTAGTGGATGGAGCAAGTTGCTGATCAACATCAGAAGTCAGTCATAAAAACATTGCTGGAGGCGAGAGATGCTTTCCTTGAGATCAGGTTTCATATGCAACAGATGGGTAATGCTGCAGGGGTTCCAGTAAGTTATTCTTTTCTTGGCCATTCAGGGTTTTTTTTTCCTTCCTGCGGCTGCTTGAGCATAGGCTATAGCGAGTTAAATGTAGCATATCCATCATTTAAAAAAAGTTATTTTTTTCGTAGTGTTGAATTTTATTGGTTGTTTTACATATCTTGTGAACTCAAACCATATCGTTTTGACTTTTACTCCTTGCATATATTTCAGGATTCGTAGAACCGTAGTACTTGAACCAATAATCCATCTTGCTTACTTAGCATGTTATATTACTATTGACTTTGTTCTCGATGATGCAGATAGAACCAGAATCACAAACTCGACTTCTGGATGCCACCATGAGTATGGAAGGAGTTCTGTTAGCTGGAGTTCCCGGAGCAGGCGGCTTTGATGCAGTTTTTGCAATCATTCTTGGAGAATCCACTGATGCTGTAAGCAAAGCATGGAGCTCACGGGGGGTTTTGCCCTTGTTAGTTCGAGAAGATCCTCGCGGCGTGTCACTGGAAACAAGCGACCCCAGAGCCAATGGGCTTACATCGGCCGTTTCTTCTGTGAAATTAAACTAATTCGATATTGTTGTTTTAAAATGTAACTGAGGATGATTTATTGAAACGTGGTTGAGGTGCACAATCACATCGTGATGAGCAGCTTCAAGCTTGGCAGCACAACATGAAGAGTTATTTTCTTTAATCTATTCATGGGCTCAGCTGTATTATATTAACTTATTGTTTGCTTGGATAGGCCTAGTTGGGGTCTCATATTGTAATAATATCCAAACTTTATGATACATGTTCAGTAGGGAGTTTTTTGAATAAATAATTATTGTAAAAGCAAAATGGTTTAGAAATAAGAGAGTTGCGTAGGTGTTCAAATTGTGAGCTTGTTAATGTATTTGTTATTTCAACAGCAAGTGTGACTAAATGTCGCATGTACAAATAGTTAGAGATATGATCTCTAAGTGTAAAGCTTCGTGTGGGACATTGATACTTTCACCTTGCCTGAGGTGGCGGGATCGGCTATGAGCCATCATTACGCATTTTCAGGTTCCTACTGGCCCTTGTTGAATCCCCTCGGCTTGTATTTTTAGAGCTTGAAAGCCAGTGTGAGCTTTTCCCCCCCTATGTCCACTGCATAGCTGAAGCTTCTCTTCACCTGGATTGTGTATTTGTACAGCAACTTGCTGAGCTGTGTCTTGTTTGCATCTTGTTTGTACCCTTCAAACCCAAACTGTAGCTTTTTTGGGTAGAGAACTAGGGCATCTCATATACTTCCCTGGAATCTGATTGAAGATCATCTCCCTAGCTTTTTTGGGTAGAGAACTAGGGCATCTCATATACTTCCCTGGAATCTGATTGAAGATCATCTCCCTTCAAGATCTCGCATTTGAATAAGTGAAGACTAAACTATGACATTAATCCCAGTAAACTCCCTCGTCAGCAAGCAAATCTGCTGTATATGTCATGTTGAAGGTACCCAGATCATTGTATCTGTACTTGCTACTGGCTAGGAACAATCTTAAGTATTAACAAAAACAAATAGGAGAAGACAATGATCTTGGTTTGATTTGTGGGATCGTCACATGAGAACAAACTGTAGGACTTAATATGACAATGGATGATAACAAATAGGCCTGTCCAACCGGCCCGGCAAACAGGGCCCAGGCTGGGCAACCCGTGACCCGGGCCCGAGCGGGCTAGCCCTGTCTGTAACGCCCCGAAACTGTAGCGGAAATTCATAAAATACGGGGTGCGCGATAGCAGCGACCTGTGCATGAGATAAGTCTTATGCACGGTCAAGCCTGGCACTTCATATCACATAGTTTATTTCGAAATATTCACAAACCTGCTGATGATAGAAGTCAGAGCAACTATATATATATATATGATCGGTACTTACAACCCACAAGCTCACCGTTATAAACATTTTTACAAAACAAAACAAAACAAATTGTGCTGAAGATAACATCAAAAAGAAGAGGCTCTCCATATCACGCTTCTCAGCCAAAAGCTCAAACCAAAAGTCGGCTAATAGGAAGCTACGCCGGATCTGAAAAAAATATTTAAAAACAACGGGGTGAGCTAGCGCTCAGTGAGAACATTTCCCACTAGAGTTTCTAGATAACTAACAAAATAGTAATAAGCATAATTCTCAAAAATAACAAATTATAAGTTTTGCATGAGAATTCCAAAGATAGCAAAATACGATCCAAACATCATGATATTGTCTGTTTTCAAGAAAAATGCAACAATTATATTTTCTTTCTTATGGACAACTGAATATACTGTGAAGTTTCTTGAAATCAAACCCTTTTTGAAATAAGGTAAACATTAAGACGGAAAAGAACTAGTAATTTGTACAAATTAGAGAATTATTATTTTCTCAATTTCACAGCCAATTATCAAAATCTTAATTCTCGATGAGTTATTCATGAATGTAAAAGTCACCCCATAGGTCACACTAAGGCTACGAATTATAGCCCAGTAGCAAGGGAATGCGTAACCACATCACATAACAGATAATTCCCGGGAATCGAATGCACCTAATACTACCATAGGTTACTGGCCAAATATAGATGGGCCAGAATAAATTTCGGAAGGGACAATACAGAAGGGCCAATACAGAAGGGCCAAATACAGGTGCATTCACCATATGGCAGGCAGAAACAATCCATAGTGGACTATTTGAGGGTTTGAAAACATCGAGATCACATGTCAAATGAGTAATACTTTGCATATCAGAAGTTACAGATATTTTCAAATGAAGTTGGCAAGGTAAAACTTCTCATTTCTGTTAAAACAGTTTACGGATATTTACTTTTTCTTTTATCAGATGCTAAATCACGGAAAATCTTTGAATCCGTTAAACTGTTGAAATACGTTCCAAATATTTCATCAAAAACTTTCAGATATAACAAAGTCCACAATTATTTGAAAATTGCATGAGAGCCAAATTTATTTTTCATATTTTACATAAAGTTCAAATTGACTTTTCATATATTGTATGAGGCTAACATCGTATTATAGGATAGACCACAATAGACATAGGTCAAATCTTTAATATACATGAAAAGACATATTATTTATTATTTTTTTTCATCACAAGATAAATCAAATATAAAACTCATGCAATTTCATATTATAAAATACTAGTGAGAAATGAACTCACCTCTAGTGGTCACGACTTTCTCAAAATATTAGTCTCCCGAATATCAACCATAACCTATAATGTAAGATATATGACTAATTATTAATTCAGAACAAACATATATTCCCGAATATCAACCATAACCTATAATGTAAGATATATGACTAATTATTAATTCAGAACAAACATATATCAATTCATAATCTAGAGCCTAATAATTTCAAATATAATCAATAATAATTAAATTCTACAGTACATATGAGCTTATTATTAACTTTAGCAATTTAGCAAAATTTTATAACTCTCATATACTAGCTTCTGGACTTCCTAATAATTTATGATAATGAAAGGGGTTATAGGGAATTTTATCAAGTCTAAAAGTTATTGTTTATTCCTCAGGTTGGACTTGTTTGCAACTGAACAAAAGACAGGGGCCTAATGAATTGTTAGACCCTAGAGGGGGGGTGATTAGGGTCTTATGCTAATCCTAATCCGATTAAATGCCAATTAAAACTTATTAATAAGTTATCCTAGCAAGTATGAAATACAACAATGTATATGAGCTAGGATAAGTAATATGAACAATAAGATATATCCTATATGATAAAATATGTAGGCAATGTATGTGCAAGGATATATAAACAACACAATGGTAGATAATCTAAACAAGATAGTGGATGATATAGTAATGAGCAATGCACAATGGCGATATAAGATATGAACATAAATGAAAAAGAACGCCAAAGCACACTCAAACACAATCAAGTGATCACGGAGTTCGGACCTCTGTCCTACGTCTCCGCTCCCCACTCCCGGGGAGAAATCCACTATCAACCGGGTTTTCTACGTTCACCCGAACAACGTTTACACCTCACATTCAACGCTCACCGATCAACGTCACTCCTCACACTCGGTTTCTAGCTCACCGAAAACCTCACTACACACTCGGTTTCTAGCTCACCGAAAACCTCACTACACTCACAATGTAACAAATATAAATTTGTTCTCTACAATAGATGAGAACACAATGAAAGCACAACTCAAAGTTACAAACTCTCACCACCCAACTATACTATGTAATGAAATACTAAAAGCTCAAGTGGGTGTGTGTAACAATGAGATTCAATAAAACTTAACTCAATAAGAACTAGCAATAAAAATTGATATGAAATTCAATAGTAAAAATGCTAGGAAATAGAGTTAAGGAAACTTCTCTATAAACACAAAGAGAGGATGATGAAATGTTGAAGATGAACTCTTCAATAGCTGATTGTAAACTCCTCTTTGTAACAGCAAACCAAAACAAACTTAAACCAAACAAAAACAAGCTTAAACCCTTGTTTAAAACCTTGTTTAAAAACTTCTTTAAAAACTTCTTAGCTTAGTTGAAAAGACATCAGCAATGGGGTATATATACCCACAAGAAATCTCAGCAAAAACCCCAAAAACAAATGACAAAACAGCCCCCAGAGAAACAGCTCAGAAATAGCCGTTAGTAGCCAACGGCTATATTGTCGGTCGACCGAAAATTCCGTCGGTCGACCGATGAGAGCAAAAACACGAAGAAAACGTTCTGGACCATCGTCGGTCGACCGGAAATTCTGTCGGTCGACCGATTTGAGCTCTCGGTCGACCGGACCGGTCGACCGATGACTCTCTGGAAAAATACTAACGAATGGTCAATTGACCGGTCGACCGTACCGGTCAACCGAAAACTGATATATCCAGAAAAATCGGTTTTAGAGCTGATTTTAAAACCCTGTTTAAAAATATCAAATAAAATCAGAAAAATGTAAAACTTTGGGGAATGATTATAGACATGATAATAAACATGCTACAATGACTGGTTTCGAAAAAGGACTTCCCAAATGAAAAATATCATCATTTTACAAACTAGTCCAAAACATGAAAATATGAGATACTTGAATTTTGATGTTTTGACATAAACCAACTTTTGAAACTTTGTGAAATGTTTTTGTAGACTTAGTAAAACATGTATAAACTGATATTGAAGTCTATAAACTAAGAATACAATATTTTCACAAAATTGCATATTCTATGCAATGTTTTCAAAAACACAATAGAAAATATGAAATATATAATTTCATATATATAATCATAAAAACTCAAAACACATGTATGTATATATAACTATATATATGCATAGAAACCAAAACTTATATATATATATATGACTATATATATATATATATAGAAACCAATAAATGTGTGTGTATAAGATATTGAGCTTAACGTACTTAACACACATAATATAAATCCTAAACTACATTACCCAAGCAATCTTGATCTTCAATTAAGCTTGACTTGGTACACGTTGCGGATGAAGCTTGAACTTGATCTTTAACTTTAATTGTATAGGCTTCAACCCGACATTCCGCCAACCTCCTTTGGATATCATCGTTGAAGTGCTATTCCATCCATCCTCCAACTACGTTGTTTGTCTATAAAACATAGGAATGCACAAACACTAGACAAACAACATTAGTAATAAATTGTTTGTTAAACATCATCAAAACAAGAAGGCCAACAATCTCCCCCTTTTTGATGATGACAAACAATTTACAAAAAGAGATATATGCATGAAGGAAAACAACATCAAAAAGGGGACAAAAGAATTAAGAGAGCGAAAGCTCCCCCTACAAATAAGCATAGGTGAGTATCTAACAAGTATAGGGATTGCTCCCCCTATCAAAAAGCCATATAGAATATATGCGATGAAGATCATGGCAAAACATATGTGAGCAAGCATACATGAATATGCTAAAAATTTACTCACATACATGAAGATAATGAGAACACACATAAATATGTCAATATGAAATTAGTGTCTCATTAACACAAAAAATATAAAAACCATATAAAAGAATAGATTTATGAAATCAAAAGAAGAGGAACATGAGAATCATGCAAAAAGTTTTCAAATGAAAACATTTCAATCAAAAGAAATCATAAATCAAAGTTTATATTCAAAAACAATGTTTGATCAATAAAGAAAAATTTTCTTTACATAACTTGATCAAACCACTCATAGAATACATTATAAAGCACGAATAGATGATCCATTAGCACAAACACATAAATATCATCATATAAGTGAATTATAATGAATTCAAAAGCAACAAATCAAAACACAATTTTTAAGAGAGACAACAATTATATCAAGCTCTTGAGCTTGTTCCAACCCATATTATCATTTTAGCATCCGGTAAACTTGATTTGGGAATAAACACCCAATAAACCCGGAGGGTTATATAAATACACACCTCTCATCAAAATCAAAACTAATAATCATGAAAACAAAAGATTTGATAAAAGAAAATTTGTTTTCATAACCAAAAGATCTTAAAACATAATTTTCAAAACCAAGACAAGGAAAAATAAAAATACTCAAATTCTTGGTTTAAAATTCAAAATTGTTTTGGTACCCAAGAACTCTTGGTACCAAAGGATTTAGGGACATGACCCCTATCATTCAAGCTCAAAGCCCTAGGGTTATGAACCCTCTTGGGCACATATGGTGTACGAACACGGTCAAAACAAAAATTGTGTAAATGACCTTTCCGATTGCAATTAGTGCAATGAAAGAGGCCCATTTGATTTTGTTGACCATAAACATGTGCACGAGAAAAATTAGAAACATTTGCAAACATGGATGATCTTTTAAAATTATTTTGCAAATGTGAAACTCTTTTTAAATCAAAACAAAATTTGGCCAAATGACCAAATCTACCACAATGATCACATCTATACACATGAGCATGCTTATGATGAGCAATGGGTGCATGTGTGTGTACATGTGATGAAGAAACTACATGAGATGCACAATGAGCATTAGTCTTTGTTGGTTTATGTGCATCATAGCAAGGATTAATATGAGCCTTAGTGGGTTTTTGTGCATCATAGCAAAATCTAGCAAGATGGCCTTTACGACCGCAATTTGTGCATTTGTAGACTTTACTATACATGTGTGCATGATGAATAGGATGTTTAGATGTTTTAGCATGAGATTTAGCACACATGTCCATAAGCTTGTTATTATTGACAATGCATGATTTAAGAGTTGAATCTAAAGATGATATTCTATTTTTAATATTATTCAACTCATCATTAGGCACATATGCATTAGCATTAGAAGTAGAACATAAAGAATTAAACTCATTTCTAATGTTCTCTACTTCTAATATGACATTGTTCTTAGCATGAGATAAGCTAGAAATGGATGAGGTCAATTTTTCATTTTCCAAATTTAATAAGTCATTGTTTTCTTTAAGCATAGTATTTTCTTTTGCAATGACATCAAATTTGGAATCTAGCAACTCATGATCGGATTTCAAACTAACATGCTTGCTTTTTAAATTTATAAAATTATTATGCAACTTAGTATAGGCATGCATTAATCTATCATATGCACAAGCGAGTTCATTGATGGATATATCACTATCGGATTCTGAATTGCTTACCACACTAGGGCTATAGCCTAGTGGCCGTGTGCATGATGATGCTCCACACTCACTTGAAGAATAATCCTCCAAACTACGTTGGATTTCCTCCAAGTTGCCTTGATATGCATCAATAAATTTCCAAAGTTCGTAAGCACTATCAAAATGAACAAATTTGTTAGAAAAGGATGAGTCAAAGGCATTAAGCAAATATTCTAACAAAAGCTTGTTCATATTAAACATTCTTTTATCATTGCTACTCCACTTGGATTTTTCCGAAGTGGGTATAATATAAGCATCTTCAATAACTTCCCATAAATCGAATTGTTTAGATCTAACAAATATGTTAAATCTAGAACACCATTGGTCATATGGGAGATTATTTATTTTAGGAGCAACAATAGGATCATAGCCTAAACAAGATGCACAATGTATGTCCATAATAAGAAAATGTATGCAAGCAAGATACAAATAAAGCTCAAAAATAGATTAGCACAATAAGCTAACTTGGATCTTTAACTCAAGGCGATTAGACCTTAAATCAAAGAGCACCAAGCTCTGATACCAATTGTTAGACCCTAGAGGGGGGGGTGATTAGGGTCTTATGCTAATCTAATCTGTGACGCCCCTAGGTTCACACAAGGCTGCAGTCCTCGGTAAAACCAAGAATGTCAAACCTGCCATGCACCACACCGTGCAATAACATGTTTCACCATCACAATTAACATCTCTCTAGTAGAGTTAACAACAGGTGTAGGTACAAAAGCAAGTAAAAGATAATACAAGAGATACTGATAAAATGAAAGGGATAAAAATAATATTTCATCATCCAACATATAGAAATACAAAGTCAATATCTGAAATGAATAAACTGGAGTTCTTATCAAATCTCAAATACAATAAGTCTGAGTAAAGGAAATAAGGCACACAGCCTTTACAACATCTAGAATAAAGCCCTCAAATGTCTAAACAAATTCTACAGTGGAGCTCCATAAATAAAATAAAACTATATAGACAGATGAAGCTAAAGTACATCGCCATCAACCTGCGACTCTCCGGGCTTCTGGCTCGTCACCTGAAAGGGGGAGGGACAACGAGCGTCAAAGCGCTAGCGAGCAACATCACAACCAACCCCAAGGGAAAGGGCTCGTTGTATACAGAAAGTACAGTTAACACAAATCATATATGTATAAATAATTGTCCTAAGAATAAGGGGGTATTAGTACTTAGGAAATTCCAACACGAGCATAGGTACGTCGAGAAATTCTGTCGGTCGACCGATGGAAAAATTCGGTCGACCGACGGAAAGTTCGGTCGACCGTTATCCAGGTCGAAAACAAGAAATCAAGCAAACACTTATCCGGTCGACCGGTACGATCGACCGAAGGGAGCTCTCGGTCGACCGAACCGGTCGACCGACCACCTCTCTGCTGCATGCTGACGAAAGCTCAAATGGTCGGTCGACCGGTACGGTCGACCGAAAACTGATACAGCAGAAAAAGCGATATGTTGATTTAAAATACTGTTAAAAAATGTCAAATAAATTCAGAAAAATGTAAAACTTTGGGGAATGATTGTAGACATGATAATACACATGCTACAAAAACTGGTTTTCTAAAAAGACTTCCCAAATGAGAAATATCATCATTTTACAAAATAGTCTAAAGCATGAAAATGTAAACATATGAATCTTAACATTTTAGCTTAATTTCCGTCGGTCGACCGGCCCGGTCGACCGCGATCAATTCCGGTCGACCGGCCCGGTCGACCGATCACCATCCAGCAGAAGCCCCAAAAATCCAGAGAACCGTCGGTCGACCGCACCAGTCGACCGAATCATCTGCGGTCGACCGGGCCGGTCGACCGACCTCCTACCAGACGCACAGGAAGCCTTGTGCACGAATGCGGTCGACCGAGCCGGTCGACCGCCGCCTGGTTTGACTGATTCTTCTGAGTTTCTGTAATTTCTTGACATTCCGCCAACCTCCTTTGGATATGATCGTTGAAGCTCTATTCCATCCATCCTCCAACTACGTTGTTTGCCTAGAATAAATGCGAAAACACAAACACTAGACAAACAACATTAGAAGTAAATTGTTTGTTAAACATCATCAAAACAAGAAGGCCAACACCTAATAGATATTTTCCAGTCTTTTTTCAAACATAACTCATATTACTAAGGTCTGTTTGAAATTCTCACATGATTCAGGGGCTTAATAAAATTTTTCCTTCCTTTATAATAATCAACTGATCATCTTCCTCCTCCCTTCTTCGTTTCTTCTTCTTTTCTTCTTCTTTTTTTTTTGGTTCCCCCCCTCCCCCTTTTTTCCTTTGGTTTTCTTCTCCTCCCTCTCTCTCTCTCTCTCTCTCTCTCTCTCTCTCTCTCTCTCTCTCTCTGCCATGGAGGTAGGACGGGGACGAGGACCCATCGACGATCAAAAGAGGCCGGCGGCAAGGAACCCGTCGGATTTAGGTTAGTTATTTTCTCTTTTTTTTTTCCAGTTTGTTTCATGCATCCTAAACACATAAGAAAAATTCCTTTTTTGCAAACCCTAGATTCTTTTATTTCATATTCATAACAACTTAATTAACTCCATTACTCATTCTAATTTGATTCAATTTACTAAGATTTACTATGAAATTGAAAGGAGATTATACCTTGGGATCTTGACTTGTTGCTGTAATCTTCTTTTCTCCCCTCCCCCCCTTTTTTTTTTCTTTCACTGCCTCCTTCCTCTTCTTCTTCTTCTCTCTTTTTTTTTACCCGAATTTCTCATCCTACTTCCTCCCTTAAATACTGTTAGGAGGCGTTGAGATTTTAGCGATCTAGTAAGCGGTGGAGAAAATCTCCGCCACAAAATATAATAATTATTTTATTATTTTACTTATTTATTTATTTATTCATATATATTTTCCTGGCTGTTACACTCTCCCAACCTAATAAAAAGTTTCGTCCTCGAAACTTAACATACCTATATCTCGAAAGAGCTCTGGATATCTCTCTCGTATAGAATCTTCAGTCTCCCAAGTAGCTTCTCTTTCAGAGTGATTCTTCCACTGGACTTTCACATATTTGATTATTCGGTGTCTAAGTACTTATTCTTTAAAATCCACAATACATTCTGGTCTTTCCTCGTAGGTCAAATCTGGCTTAAGCTCCACTGGAGACAACTCAACGATCTCATTTGGATCTCGGATGAACTTCCGAAGCATCGATATGTGAAATACATCGTGTACTCCAGACAGGGCTGGTGGTAATGCTAATCTGTACGCCACTGGACCAATACGCTTTAGAATTTCAAAAGGACCAATGAATCTCGGGCTTAACTTCCCTTGGATTCCAAATCTTTTCACTCCTCGGGTAGGCGAAACTTTTAAGAAAACATGATCACCTACTTGAAATTCTAATTCTCTTCTTCTTTGATCAGCATAACTCTTCTGACGACTTTGTGCTGTGCGAAGACGTTCTCGAACTAATTGAATTTTATCAATTGCTTGTTGTACCAATTCTGGTCCAAGAAGTTTTCTTTCTCCAACATCATCCCAATGAATAGGAGACCTACACTTTCTTCCATAAAGAAGTTCATATGGTGCCATCTGAATGCTAGCTTTGTAGCTATTATTATATGCAAACTCGGCCAAAGGCAAATAATCTTCCCATGACCCTTTCATCTCCAGAACACAACATCTCAACATATCTTCTAGTGTTTGAATTGTCTGTTCTGATTGGCCATCTGTCTGTGGATGATAAGCTGTGCTGAAATTTAGTTTAGTCTGCAGAGCTCTACACACACTTTTCCAGTATTCTGATGTGAACCGAGAATCTCAGTCAGAAACTATTGATATTGGTACACCATGCAACCTTACTATCTCATTAATGTACATTTTAGTCAGCTTTTCTAATGAAAATTTTATATTGATAGGTAAAAAGTATGCTGACTTTGTCAACCGGTCAACAATTACCCATATTGCATCATTCTTTCTCAAAGATTTCGGAAGGCAGTGACGAAATCCATGGTGATCTTTTCCCATTTCCACATTGGTATGTCTAAGTTATGGACTAATCCAGTTGGTCTTTGGTGCTCATCCTTTACTTGTTGGCAAGTGAAACATTCTGCAACATAGGTGGCAATTTCCTTCTTCATATTATTCCACCAATATATTTCCTTCAGGTCTTTATACATTTTTGTTGATCCAGGTGTTTCCAGCGAAAGTTGTTTCCATTGCAGATTCCATTAAAACTTCGATCGTTTACAAAGAATTACAATGAAAATAAAAGAAAATACAACTCTCGAGAAAATAACACAGAAATTGTTTATCAACTCCTGCTTTTGTGGAACTTTGCCTGTGCCGGGAACGCTTTAGTTCGTGGACCACCGATTCGTAGATCGAGAGGTTGTTTAGTGATCTCTCCTTCGTTTATCGAAGTAAAGATTTGAAAATGAATATCTTATCGATGTAAGATGTTCGTTCTTCCAAAGATCAAGTCTGAGCTTAGATCTCTAGGATTCACCAAATGATGCTTGTCAAAGGGTGAAAATTCTCTCTTTCTTTCTCAAAATCACCAAAGACTCAAGCCTCTTCTGCTCCAAAAATACTCTCTGTCCTTTATTTCGTGTGTAGGGAGGTATTTATAGGGGTCTCAGTGCACCACAGTTGAAAAGGGGGCGAAATAACCGACCATGTGTTTTCTCTTTGGCCGCTGCAGTCTACGCTGTCGCGGCCATTGGCGCGGCAGTATAGGCTGCCGCGGCCAAAGAGACGGTTATGAGCACGTTCCATCGTGCTCAAAACCACTCTCCCACGAACTTTAACCACCTTTTTCGTGGTTTAACCGCTTTTCCACGTCAGCACACGTTCTATCTTTGATATGCTGCCACGTGGGCTTCAAAAAATCATCAAATAACTGTCTTATAACTGCCACGTCATCCTCTTATAACAACCGCGACACTATAGGCCGCCGCGCCTAAGCCGCGGCACCTTGGTCTGCCGCGCCATAGCCGCGGCGCCTTGGTCTGCCGCGCTATAGCCGCGGCGCCTTGGTCTGCTGCGCCTTAGCCACGACGCTTTGGATTGCCGCGCCTAAGCCGCGACACCATTGGCTGCAATTCCAGACTCATTCTTTTATAGAGGAGTCTGGGATACTTTGGATAAGACAGATCTTATCTGCAATCCCTTCAATGCTTGATTGAATAGATCGTGGAGAGGAGTCTATAAAATAGCTTCGGCTCTTGATCTCTTCATCCATTAGTCTATTCAGTTCTTTATAGAATAGCTAATACTTCTTCGGCATTGCGTTTATCGCTGAACCGTTGTTGAAATTTTGAATCGAGGCAGGTATTTTCATATTGATGCTCGTTTGTCCTTTGAGAGTTCGTCAGGTTATCCTTAAGAATATTCATATTAATATTCTCCAGAAACTTCCTGTTGAGGGTAGGGGAACAGTTTAGACTCGTGTACCTATTAGAGTAATATGGTCTCTTTTTTGTTGGTAGAGATAAACCCGAAATCGGAGAGGAAGAATTTTATATGGTCTCTTTTTTGTTGGTAGAGATAAACCCGAAATCGGAGAGGAAGAATTTTATATTCTATCTCCGGGTCTCTTGTTTGTTGGTAGAGATGAACCCGGAATCAGAGAGGAAGAATTTTATATTCTATCTCCTGATCTCTTGTTTGTTGGTAGAGATGAACCCGGAATTGGAGAGGAAGAATTTTATATTCTATCTCCTGGTCTCTTGTTTGTTGGTAGAGATAAACCCAAAATCGGAGAGGAAGAATTTTATATTCTATCTCCTGGTCTCTTGTTTGTTGGTAGAGATAAACCCAAAATTGGAGAGGAAGAATTTTATATTCTATCTCCTAGAAAATGAATCGAAAGAAGATTTTGGTTGTGGTCCTAACTGTAGTAAGGTTTGACCAAGTGGGAGTTTTGAGACGATCCTAACCGTAGGAAGGTTTGATCGCTCGATTTGTGGGCCTCTCGTTCATGGAAGGAATCGAGAGAGGATTTTGGCTTTGATCCTAACTGTTTAAAGGTTTGACCAAGATGGGAATTTAAGACGATCCTAACTGTTTAAAGGTTTGATCGTTCAATTTGTGGACCTCTCGTTCATGGAAGGAATCGAGAGGGGATTTTGGCTTTGGTCCTAACTGTTTAAAGGTTTGACCAAAAGGGAATTTGAGACGAAAGATTGATCCAACGAAGTGATCGAATCTCATCTCAGCAAAAGAATAGTCGGAAGTCAAGTAGGAGTTTAGTGTTTATCACTTTGTTCATAATGATCGGGGTTATCCCTAAGAATATTACATTTAACATTCTTCCGAGAACTTCCCGTTACACGAATTATCCACCCCCAGCTTTCTTTGCAAAACTGGGTGTAACATTGCACTCAGTTGGATAATCGAGAAGCAGTTTATACTCATATGCTCTTTGGAGTGTGGGGAAACAGTTTATACTCGTGCACCCACTGGAGTTTTGGTTGTCTTTACTCGACTTCTTTCGTCGTTATGACGCCGGAGTCAATTAGGGCTTGGATCTTGTTTTTGAGTCCAAAGCAAATCATCTCAGTGGGATGAAGAACCCTTCTGTGGTACGCACAGTAGTTTGGATCCGTAATTCTCTTAGCTCCCTCCTGATCTTTAATATGTGGTAGCTCGATTTTGTCATTGGCGAGGAGGTATTCCAATATGGCTGGAGCTTCATCATCTTCGAAAGAATACTCCTTTTGGAACCTCAGATCGGGAGTCGCGTTCCCAGTGATTGCAGATGTCGTCGGTTGGCTTCTCTCTGCTTTCTTTCTTTTAAGAAAGTGTTCAGCTTGTTCACCACGTATTTTCAAATCTTTCCAAGTTTTGGATGGTACGACCGCCAGAGCTTCCAGGACATCGATAGAGAGATTATTGTGGCATGTTTGCAGAATGAACTCCTCTGTAACAGGATCTCTGCAATTCATTGCCTTGTTACGGAAGCGTTTGACAAAATTATCGACTGACTCCCCGTCTTTTTGTTTTTCATCCAGAAGGGTTCCGATTGACACTTCGGTGTCATCATCGAAGAAGTTGCTGAGGAACAAATTTTCTATGTCATCCCAGCAATTGATGCTCCCTGGCTTGAGCCGTCGGTACCAATCGAAGGCGGGCCCACGAAGGGTGCCAACGAATGACCGGACCATTAAAGCCTCGTTTCCAGAAATCATGCCCAAATGAGACTTGAAATAAATTAGATGCTGAATCGGTGAACTCTTCCCCTCGAACGGTGTGAAGTTAATCAGATTGAACTTTGCCGGGTATGGTATTGAATCCCATTCTTTTGGATAGGGACATGGAATACCCGTCTTCTTCACTTCTTGAGCCGTCATCAAAGCGTTTACTTTGTTTTCAAGCTCTTTTATTTTCCCGTCATCGTCTATGTCTTCATTCGAAGAACGTTGTGGAGAACGAGTTAGACCACCACCTGTGAGAGGTGCTATTGAACCACCCCCAATATCATTATTGGGAGAGTGCGTTAAACCACCCCCAGCGTTATTGCTATTGGGAGGTGTATCAGCCATGATGACTTCATCCACTTCTGGATCACTATCATCTGCCACATTCTGAGTGTGGCGGCTGGATTTAGCTCGCTGACTAGACTCAGGAGGTTGAGGTTGTTGAGTTAGCAATTCTCTCATTTGTTGAATAGCTAACCCCATCTCTGTCTTCATCTCAGCTCTAATTTCTTCACGTTGCTTCGCTAGAGCTTCTTGAAGCATTTGAGCAAATTGATCAGAGGTGATCGTGAGTATTTCTCTGGTTTGTCCCATGCTAGACGTTGTATCATCAGAAGCGATTGCAGAACAAGTGTCCGAGAATTCATCCTCCGAGGACATTCCTTCTTGCATTCTTTTGTAATCTCTGTGTCTGATGGCTCCTAATTGGAGTCGAGACAGCCTTTGATCAATTCTCGGATTGACTTTTCCTCTCGGGGAAAAGTCAGGATTTGAGTCACTTGAATGCCGCTTAGACTTTCTTTTATCAGCCACGTTGATGGTGACTTCAGGGAATTCATCATCTTGGGCAGCTGATTTTCTCTTGCGGAAATGTCTCGGCTTAGGCTTCGACATTTCGGTGAAAAGACTGTGGAATACCGAGACTCTTCGTGGGATGACTTCTCGTTTGAAACAGTCACATTCTGATAGCATTGCTCTAATGAGTCGCGCACAGGAACAATGAGAGCTCATTTCCACAATGCTGCTTTAATGAGTCGCGCACAGGAACAATGAGAGTTTATTTCTCGAATAACTCTCTTTCGAAAATTATTCACAACCCCAACTTGATAATACGATTCATCGGTATGATTGCCAAAAAATCGTATCGTCTGTTGGTATGATCTCCCAGGTATGACGATATCATTTGGTGAATGCGTCTTCTTCTGAGAGTGTAAAACCTTGTTGGCATTCTCAGGACAATTTATTATTGCCTTTGAACGATCCAAGGTTATGTCGGGAGTCGCACGTTTAGAACCACCCCCTTGTGGGTATGGAGTCTTAACGGGCTCCGAATGCTGATTTTGCACAACTCCAGACTTTGGAATCCAAACTTGGCAGAGTTTTGGTAGTTCTTTGGCCACCGTTTCCTTCTTCCATTTTTGTCTTTGTTGTGAGAGAGCACGGGCATGAACAGCGTTTGCACGATGTTTTTGTATGCGTTCTTTGAGGGTCGAACGAGTCTTTTTGACAATAGTCCATTCCTCCGTCGTTGTTTTAGCAGAGATACGAGTGATTGGTTGTTGAGACAACTGAACCACTCGATGTCTCCTCGACTCTAGGTCCGCGTGGTAACGAACCCCGTCGGTTTGTTCCAAGGACGAACCCCGTCGGTTTGTTCCAAGGCCTTAGCTATTTGGCGAGCGCGGCGCTGACGTTGTCTCTGACGAGCCCTCTTCGTCAGTGCCGCTGGGCTTTGATTCGATGACTCTTTAACTAGATAAGAGTCATTGTGAGCAGAGGTGTTGCGAGTAAAATCCTCAGCAACAATCAGGCGAGAGTCTTCATTTTGTGCCTTCTTTGGCATGTAAGTCTTCCTCAATTGTGAGATCCTCTTATACTTGCCATTTATGAGGCGAGGAAGATTTTGAGGATGAGGATGACAGATATTCCTCAAACTTTGCTTGGTCGAATTCATATTCAACCATGGACTCAACCAGTATCTTGATCAGCTGCGACACGACGGTCTCGGCAGCGAGACCGTTGGCTCCCACTGTGGTCGCCAGCTTGTTTGCGTCAAAAGTTGGTTTTGTTATGGAATTCATTATATCTTCGGTCGATTACAACAAATTCAAAAGAAATAGCCTTTTTATAAGACTTCTTTTACACAACAAAAGAAAAATTACAACTTTTTAGAAACAAACGCAGGATCGTTGTTTGGATCGCTGCTTGCGTGGGATCTTTGCCTGTGCCGGGAGCGCTTTGACTCGTGGACCACCAAATCACAGATTCTGATTGAACCGTGAGGGGTTTAATGATTCTTCCTTCGTTTATCGAAGTAAGAATTTGAAGCGAATATCTTATCGATGTAAGATGTTCACTCTTCCAAAGATCAAGTCTGAGCTTAGATCTCTAGGACTCGCTAGAAGCTTCTTGAGGTATTTTTGAATAATTTATGAGAAATAAATTAAAAGGATTTATTTTGGAATTAATAAATTTATGAGCATGATGATTGGAAATTTCGATATTTCATGTATATTTATTTGATAGATGTAGTTTCATCTTGTACTGTTATTAGTAGTTGTTCACGATTCTTGTTCATGATCCACGACACTGTTAATTAGTATTTATTGCATTTATCATTCTTTATTATAATGGAGAATCGTTAGGAGTTTATGACTATAGTTATCTGTGTGACATGAATAAGATTTAGAGGCATGTGTGTTGTTGGCTTAGAAAATAAGAAGAGCCGGGATGGGAAATCTTGGTACATGTGATTAGACGTGACTGTTTATGTATCCTCTAGGGTCGCTCCAGTGAACCGATACGCACTGGATAGTTGTTAGGCCAGTGAACCGATACGCACTGGATAGTTGTTAGGCCAGTGAACCGATACGCACTGGGTTAGTTTGTTAAGCCAGTGAACCGATACGCACTGGGTTAGTTTGTTGAGCCAGTGAACCGATACGCACTGGGTTAGTCTGTTGGGCCAGTGAACCGATACGCATTGGGGTTAGACGGTTGGACCAGTGACTTGTTATAGAATGGCTAGTTACATGAATTGTTACTTGGATGAGTTTTGATCCTTGTGAGATATAGGCCAGTTATGTTTCTTTCCATACCTAGATCGGGATTAATATTTAATCATCTACAATTTGAGGCATATGGTATATACATGAGGGTTTCCTTGTTTGGATTATTTCGCTCGACGTACTACGCCTCGAGTTGTAGATTTTTAAGTATTAATGCCATCTAGTGTATGAACATGTTACTTGGATGATTATTTTGATCGCTACCTGCATGATCTTCTTACTTGGTTGATTTTTGAATTCATCTGATTATTAGTATTCCAGTTGCACGCCTCTATCATTATTACTATCATCACATGTTCCATTTTTATTTCTGTTATCGCTTTAACCACACATATTTTATCATTATCATTATTGTATTTATTCCTGCCTTGGGGGATCTTGCCGTGTGTTTCACACGCTGACGTACTCCTATTTTCTGGGTGTACGTCAGATTTAGGAGACGGACAGCCTCAGTTCGGGATAGTACAGGAGCCAGAGGATTTGCAGCAGTAAGGTCTTCCAGATGGATCAGAAGAACATTCTGAAGCTTAGACTTTTCTTTCTGTAGTAGTTGATGAGCACTAGAACTCTTTTACAGTATTTCTTTAGTTGATAATGAATTGAGTTATTTTATCAGTACTTTTATTGTGGACTATGTATTTTATTCCTAGTTGAACCATTTTTGTAATAAGAGTGTGTTTGACCCATATTTTTATGTCTGGGATGATTTACCATTGATGATATGTCTATTTTATTCTGGGTTGTCTTTATATTCTTACTATGTGTGATCGGGGACCTGTGGCTTCGTATTGTTTTATTTCCAGACGCTTAGCGTATTAGATTGAGAAGAAGAGGTCTAGCACTTATCTCTCCTCAGTCTAATACGCCGCGGGCTTGCTCGCGTCCCGATTCCCTGGTATTTTGGGAAGCGGGGCGTGACATCAACAATCTCAAGAACCAGTGCCATTAAGGAGATCCACTAGAGAAAGGAGAAATGCTATTTCGGATGATTATATTGTATTTCTCCAAGAACATGAGGAAAGTAGTAGAATGTTAGAAGATGATCCAATCAACTTCTCTCAGGCCATGAAAAGTTCTAACTCTCAACAGTGGATTGATGCCATGAATGAAGAGTACAAGTCTATGCAAGACAATAAGGTTTGGGAACTTGTCCCATTACCAGAAGGTGCAAAACCAATTGGTTGTAAATGGATTTTTAAAACCAAGCGGGATGCAAATGGTAATGTGGAGAGGTATAAGGCACGTCTTGTGGCTAAAGGCTATACTCAAAAGGAAGGCATTGATTATACAGAGACTTTCTCTCCGGTTTCATCGAAAGACTCTTTCAGAATAATCATGGCACTTGTTGCTCATTATGATCTTGAGTTACATCAGATGGATGTTAAGACTGCATTTCTCAATGGAGACATTGATGAGATGATTTATATGGTGCAACCAGAAAACTTTGTGTCAGGAGACCCAAAGAATATGGTTTGCAAATTAAGGAAATCCATCTATGGACTCAAGCAAGCTCCTCGTCAATGGTATCATAAGTTTCAACAAATAGTTATCTCGTTCGGTTTTGAGATGAACATTGTTGATGACTGTGTATATCACAAGTTCAGTGGGAGTAAGTATATTTTTCTGGTTCTGTATGTGGATGACATCTTGCTTGCCACTAATGATATAGGCATGTTGCACGAAACCAAGAGATTTCTATCAAAGAATTTTGAGATGAAAGATCTTGGGGACGCCTCTTTTATATTAGGGATCCAGGTACATCGAGATCGCTCTCGGGGTATTCTTGGATTATCACAAAAGAGCTATATCGATAAGGTATTTAAAAGGTTTGGCATGCAAGATTGCAGACTAGGAGATACCCCTGTTGCTAAAGGAGACAAGTTTAGTCTCAATCAGTACCCTAAAGGTAACCTTGAAATTCAAGAAATGCAGAAGATTCCTTATGCTTCGGCTGTAGGAAGTCTAATGTATGCTCAGGTATGTACGCGTCCGGATATTGCGTACATTGTTGGGATGTTAGGCAGATACTTAAGCAACCCTGGTATGGATCATTGGATAGCAGTCAAAAGGGTTATGAGGTATCTTCAGAAAACAAAAGATTACATGCTCACATACAGAAAATCAGAGAAATTAGAGGTCATTGGGTATTCGGACTCTGATTTTGCTGGATGCCAAGATAGCAGGAAGTCTACATCAGGCTACATTTATATGTTAGCAGGAGGAGCTATATCATGGAAAAGTGTCAAACAAACACTAGTAGCTTCCTCCACTATGGCAGCAGAATTTGTAGCTTGCTATGAGGCATCCAATCAGGGAATATGGCTGCGAAATTTTGTCACGGGACTGCGCATTTTGGAAAATGTTGAAAGACCACTAAGGCTATATTGTGACAATAAATCTGCAGTAATGTATTCCAATAACAACAGGAGCTCAACTAAGTCAAAACATATTGACATTAAGTTCCTGGTTGTGAAAGAAAGGGTACAGAGTGGACAGATATCCATAGAGCACATTGGGACAAACTCCATGATAGCTGATCCTCTTACTAAGGGATTGCCACCTAAGGTCTTTCATGAGCATACTGCTCATATGGGTGTGGTATTATTTGAGGATATTATGTTTTAGTGGGAGTTTGTATTTGTGGTGCTTTATGTTTGGTTGTATTGTCTGATCAGAATAAAGTATTCAGTTAAGACACTCTGTTACATTATGTTTGGTTTTGACCTCACTAAGGAGGACCAGTTGAAAATAGACATGTACTGATCACATTGCATGTAATTTTCATGCTGCACATCCATGATTGATCTATGTCGTTTGATTGTATTGGTATATGTGACCATTGATGGGTCGAGTCACGATAAATGTGACGAAGGCCGCTTTGATCCTATATTGATATAGTCAATGGACGAGATTGTTCGGAAATACCTTTTCAGTGATAGCAATTTTTGAGCTCATAAGGTTATACACAATTTAAGGAATCATATGGTGCCCAAGTGGGAGATTATTGAATTTAATCTAATAAATCTATTTGTGGGCACATATGATTAATCAATGTGTATTGCTATCTTTTAGGATAACCCACTAAAGTGATCAATTAATTTGGGTTAATTGGATATTTAAATAAGCCATGGGGTTATATGTGTAGATACCAGGTTGTAATTGTAATTTGTTGAAGGGCCAAATTACAAATGTACAACATCTATAAATAAGGGGTTATGGTCCCTAACCTAGGGTTACACTCTCTAATTCTCTACACCCCATCTAGTAAGAGAAATTCGGATTTAGAGAAACCCTAAGGTTAGAAGATCAAAACCCATCTCAAGTTCAAGCAATGGATTCAGGTATAAGCTTCCGCTCCTTTATGATTCTTGTTAATCTCTTCGAATTAATCATGGCTATATGGTTTTAGATCTCAAGTTTTATGATTCAGATCTAACATGTACTACATTAATATATCTCAGCACCCCAGCCTTAAATTCTTCCTATAATGTCCCGGGCTCATTATGTGATCAAAGACCGAGCATTGGTAAGTTCTGATGTCAAATGCTCTTTCTTCTATCAGTTTCTTCCTCTTCATGGGTTACGTATAACGGCAATGCCTACTGCATTTTGGATTAGAGCTTTTCTCATTGTAATTAGTTCATAAACCTTTTCCATTGTCATCTTTTATCTTCAAGTTTTAAGCTCTCCATTAATAACAAGATATCCTCATAATTGTTCTCATAAACCATAAGACCATCACCATATAACCATGACCAATTTGAGCAAATGCATCCGGTGAACTACGAATTCACAACAACATCTTATATTAATGCTAAACCTGTTAATTTATTCGCAAATGAAGTTACATAACTTGTTTTCTGCACACTGCTAACATATCATGAGAGTTGGCATACTCGTAAGCACCAAACCAATTGGTATCATTAATTGATACTAATTAATCTTGCATTTCTGACAAATGAATATTCTTCTTTGCAATAACACGAACAAAAAGTTTATATGATTTCGTGTTCACTACATACATTGATTGATTTGTAAGGCACAACCTGTTGTAGTTGTTGCAAGCAAAGACACAATAAACATGCAGAGTGGTTGCAAGAAGATGAGGTGGTTTGGAATGGAGAAGGTTGGTGGGCTGTGTATTAGCTATCTTTGTTATTCTTCTTCCCCTTTATTTGGTTAAGAATAATACTTAAGAAGCCAAGCCGTACATAACTTAACAATTATTGACTCCTTAGTTTTTTGCTTAGTTATAATGTACTGCATGGAATCTCTATCAAACTGAAGATAAGCCCAAAATGATTCAAGTCTTAAGAAAGTGGCGCGGTGGATATGTAAAGGGGAAGTTGAAAATTGTTTGGTTGTTTTGGAAGAGCTTTGCTTGACTTGTGGGGAAAAGGTTGGATGTGAAGATAAGTTTTTATGATTACTCCTCAATTTAATGAAAAAAAGTGATAAAATATCCAATTCTACACGTGTAAAAATTAAGCCAGCGCATGAAGATGGTATAAGTTTTTTTAGAGGAAAAAAACTCAAACTTTAACTAAAGGAGTATGTTGTCTGTAAATAACAGATGATAAAATTTGAGAATTTTCTAGTCAAAGATATTTTAGTTATTTGCAAAATGCAGTCCTGAGGTTAGATGAGATAAGCTAATATTTAGGGGAGATTTGTAAGACACTCCATAGTTTAGGGAAGGTTATGTGAGATAAACAAACTTTAGAGAGGTTATGTGTAAAGCCCACCAAGTTTATGGTGGTTTTGTGTAATTAACCCTATATTTTCATAGTTGGAGGCCAACTTTTTACACTGGTTCCATATATAAGACCATAAAAAATCCACAGTTAACAAGAACTAAATAATAATAGATGACAACACTTTCAAAGGTAAATGTATTCTAAAAAAAGTTTATATTAATATATATATATATCTCATTACAACTCCTTTTATTCCTATAATAATCTTTTTCTGGAAAAAGATGCATAAAAGAACATGAAATTGTATATTCAGGGTATCTTTTATATATATGTTAATATAACAATAAAAACAATTTCATTTCTTAAGTGGACGTGAATACTCAATAAGATCTAAATTATATTTATTCTAGACAATGAAAACCCTATTGTTTACGGAGAACTAATAATTCTCAGAAAACAAAAGAAACCTATATTTTCAGAGTGATTTTGACTCAAGATCATAAAATCTAGTTGTATTACAACTGAAATACCCAGAATAATTTCTGTTTAGATTAACAACGAGTGGGGCCCTACTGTCAGGCTATCAGCTTAGACTGAAAAATCATCTCCAGGACCGTTTTCCTTGGTCGAGATAACATAGAATAATTGTATCTTAACAAAATAAACAAAAACGAAAAAGGAAGCAAATAAATATTACATTTTAATATAAAAAGCAAGAAAATAAAGGAAAATGACGCAGCCCAACTCACCTCAGACTCACCACCGCGTTCTGCCAAATGACCGTCGACCATCTCCTCCATCGAGTCCCGTCACCTCCCTCCACCTGATTCCCGTCACTGCCGGTGAAATCGAGCAATTTGATCAATCCCCAATCTAGAATTCGAGGAGATCAATTGAGTTTTTGTTTTGGTTTTGATCAATGGCTTCGGCTAAATCGTCGCGATCTAGGGCATCAGCTCCCTCGGGAGTGATTTCATCGGGATTGCAGCAGCCGAGCGCGACGGAGAGTGGGGTCCAGCTCGCGGATAAGCTCAAGATCTTTAAAACTGATAACTTTGATCCTGATGCGTACGTTCAATCGAAATGTCAGACAATGAATGAAAAGGTTAGGTCTTGATATTGTATTTCATTGGATCTTGGTTTCTTTTGTTAGGTGTTAAGTTTGTGTAATAAAGATGGACGGGTTTATTATCGATTTTCGCAATTGTCAGTATGAAGTTTTGGGGAAAGCTTAGGAAAATTTAGAAAAATTATAACTTTTTTCACACAAGTAGAAGAAAGGGTTCCATATCACTCATAACAGAATGAAGAGTGATATATTGAGGCGTTGGACTATAGTAAAGTTTGCAACTTTAGCATGGGATGCGCAATGCTAGTGAAAATAAAGGATGCGTTGGTATTCCATGAGCCATTGAACTTTTAATGGAATTATAGAAATTTAATTGATATGGGGGCGTGATAAAGTTTAAAACTTTACAGTGAGATGGCTCTATTTTGGGATGAATGATGTTTTCTGCAATTTTTTCTAGATAAAAGTTGATTTTTTATTATTCAAATTGAAAAAAGTTGCGATAATGTGAAACGATATAGGATTTGGATGTGGTAAATAGTACTCTAGCACTTTGTAGAATTCAAAATCTTAACGTGGGATGGGTGAGACTTCAGGAAACAAAGAATTTTTGCCATTTGTTGAGCAATTGTTGAACCTTTAAAGTAGAATAAACCGCAATGTTGAATTAAGTCTTATTGCAACAGGACGGTAAAGGGGACGCTAGGATTTCATAGCATGATGGAGGGTAAAGCTATGTACCATATATAATATAACGAGTAAAAGCTTTAACAATTATCTTTCTTGTGGTACTACTCGAATGCAGAACTCTTGTTGTTGATTAAATAGATTTTCAGGTTAGACTGATTTTCATAAATTTATATTCTATGTAATATATAATGAGAAAAGTATTAAGTTAATTAATATTGAAGGCCTTGGGAGTTGAGAGTGGTAATGGTATTGAGTTGTTTCAAAGTTTGAGTTAAGCATCAGATAAGTACTAAAATACTGAAATAAATTACTTCTTGCTATTTCTTGAGTAAAAGTTGAAGACTTCAGTGAAATCGGAGAAAATGTTCAATTGGCTTGTATTGGAATGGGAGAAAATGTGACATTGGGTTATCATGAAGTTTGAAACTTTAGTATAGGCTCAGGTGGTTGAATGAATGATTTTTGATTTATTCCTTTATTTTCTGTAATCTCTAAGTAACATTTGAACTTGCATGATAAAGACGGATGGCACATATTTAATGTATTTGTATGAATATGGGGGTCGGGAAACCAGCGTCCACTGCATCCCTGTAACTAAAAGATAGAATGTCTGAGGGCTAGGGATAAATTTTTTGTGCAGTTTTCTCCTATGAAATGTGCATGTTCATTCTTTTAATTAGAAAAACAGTTAATAGTTCTTGCTGAAACTAGAAATAATGGTCAGGTTGGGAAGATTGACCCTGTTCTTGAAACTCCTACTTCTGCATCTATTGCCGAATTTTTCTTTTTCATGATAGAAGAAGCTATTGAATTAATGGTTTCATAAGTAATGGAACCATCTTTGGAAATTTGAATAACCATCAAGGGGTTTTACCTACTAAACCCACACAAAACTCTCTAAAAAGGTGAGGTTCCATTTACTTTCTGACTCAGACATGCAGTAACCTTCACTTACGTTGCTCATATTTCTCTTGGTACCATTCCCATCTTGTGCTTCATTTATATCTGTAGATTAATGTAGTTTGCTTGAATCTTGAGTGTTCTTTATATGCAAGGTTTTCCTAAAGAACATTTTATTGGCATCTAATTTGTGTCTGAGAAATTCATTTGCACTCTTACATTTTTGTTTCAGGAGATAAGGCACTTATGCTCCTATCTACAAGAGCTAAAGAAGGCTTCCGCCGAAGAAATGCGCAGAAGTGTTTATGCTAACTATGCAGCATTTATTAGGTTAGTAAACAACTCCTGAACCTCTTTAATTAACTTTGATATTTATGTTTTAACTCTTCTTGCTCAAGTCTTTGATGTAAAAATATAATGGAAAACGGAAACAAGCAGCTATGTAGGAAATTTTTCTACACTAAGCCCCTAAAAGCATGTGGTTGACCATCCCATGGCCTCCATGGATAATCCCCACAATCCATCCTGATATCCATATCATGAAAGATAAGTAGATGATAATATTCTGATTTGGAAACATTGTACCCTGGATTAAACTGGTTCGTGTGCCATTAAATTATGAAAGTGTTTCCCTTGATGTATGAGTCATAAGATTCAACTAACTTGTTTTGTATTCAAGATAATTTACGCGATGGAGGCCATGATGAGCAGCGTTGGTCATTCTTGCATGGTCCACCGTATGTTTCCATGCAGACTTTGTAGGATGATTCCCACACGGGGTGCTCATCTTTTATATATCCTTTAATGGGTAAATTTCAGAAAGTTAATAAATTTTTGGGAGATTTGCACAAAATTGCCACCAACATTAAAAATCAGAGAAAACCCTCTGAACTTGGGTGTACCACAACATCCTCCTTAAATTTCAAAAAATTCCAGAAATGGAGTTAGGAGATTAGAATAAATAACAGAATACCCTTTCTGAAAATTTCCGTACACAGTTGTTTTGTCTGACACAAACAAAAGTTCAAGCTAGCTATGTAGAACATAAATTAAATTCATGATTGTTTTCTTTGACAAGTTGAAAATTCTGTAAAAAACTGAAAAGCATCAGATCTAATACTGTTTTTGGCATTGCTTGTTAAGACTGCTTTTAAGAAAGGAAACTATTTTTGGGAAATTTCTATTGTTTGCCAATCTATTTCAAAAGGGTCTTTTAGAAAAGCATAAGTTAAATAACTACAGCTTGAAGAAGCCAGATTTTGTTGTTTCTCCCAGCTACATATGCAGAATGTCTAATCCTATGCGATCTCCTTTGTAGATCTTTTATGCTGTCTAGCCTTCAACAGTTTTATTTATTTATTTAATTTTTTTCTGTCTATTTTCCCACTTGATCTTATCTAAATTTTTTGACACATCGAAGTGTAAGAAAACTCCTTCAGCTAAATTATAAAATCCACTTCATATGTTAATTTTTTTAATAAGAGTTTAACATTTCAAATGAAACAAACACCTTAACTATAGTGCAAGTTTGATTTTCATGTCTCTGCAACTTGAACTGCTGATTAGTTTCCTCTGTCTGATAATACATTAAGTTTTCATATTCAAATCTTTTTTTGCTTTTGGCAATTCCTTCACAGAACATCAAAGGAAATATCGGACCTAGAAGGCGAACTTCTGTCAATTCGAAACCTGCTATCTACCCAGGCTGCTTTAATTCATAATCTAGCTGAGGGGGTTAAAGTTGATTCTTTATCTGCTGGTTCTGAAGCTTCTACTGCTAATGATATATTAAACCTTGAAGATAGAGAACCTTCAGATATAGAGAAATGGTTGTTAGAGTTTCCTGATATGCTCGATGTTTTGCTTGCTGAGAGGAGAGTGGATGAAGCTCTGGATGCCCTGGATGAGGCAGAACGCATATCTACAGATGCAAAAGAAAACAAAAAACTCAGTACATCTGCATTAGTGTCATTGGATTCTGCAATTGCTGATCATCGCCAAAAATTGGCTGATCAGCTTTCTGAAGCTGCTTGCCAACCTTCAACTCGTGGTGTTGAGCTCCGTGCAGCTGCATTAGCTCTTAAAAGGCTTGGGGATGGTCATCGTGCACATAGTTTGCTGTTAACTGCTCATAACCAAAGACTTCAATATAATCTGCAAACTATTCATCCAACTAGCACTTCCTATGGAGGAGCATATACTGCTGCTCTCTCACAGCAAGTTTTCTCTGCCATTGCACAAGCTGTAAATGACTCTTTAGAAGTCTTTGGTAATCAGTCAGCATACATGTCAGAGTTGGTTGCATGGTCTACAAAGCAGACAGAAGCTTTTGCGCAACTTGTAAAAAGGCACGCATTGGCCTCATCTGCAGCTGCTGGAGGTTTAAGAGCTGCTGCAGAATGTGTTCAAATTGCTGTTGGACATTGTTCTTTGCTTGAAAATCGCGGACTAGCACTTACATCTGTTCTTATGAATCTTTTCAAGCCCAGCGTTGAGCAAGCACTTGATGCCAATTTAAAACGAATTGAAGAGAGTACTGCTGCATTGGCCGCTGCTGATGATTGGGTACTTACATTTCCACCGTCTGGACCCCGCACATCAAGTAGAACATCAAATATCAATGCAACAACCCAGCCAAAGCTTTCAAGCAGTGCACATCGTTTCAATTCTATGGTTCAGGTAATAAATATATATTCATTATTCACCTTAGTAGAGTGTAATCCATTTCTAAATCATTTTGTGCAAACTGCTTCTGCCATTGATCATTACATCAAATGCAGTTTGGTGGATAATACCCTGATTACATTTGAATTTTCAGCTACTGGGCAAATGCAACATTTTTTACGCATCTGATTATGCTTGGAAGAGAACTGTGTTTGCACTTTGCAGATGTGCTTTCATTAGGGTTCAGTATTTTTCGTTTTCCTTTGGTAAAGCCTGTTTTGTGTTTTGTGTATGCTCCAGCTATTGTCTGCATCTTGCAGTTTATTTTGCATATCTCTTCTACCTAATTGGTAGTCATCTGAAGTTTTGTCCTTTCATATTGCCTTTGAAGGCTATTCTCAGCTGTTTAGTGGTCCACGGCATCGCTTGGGCTGGAATTCCTGTCGTCTCACCTTCATATGCATTGGGCCATATATCATAAAGAGATAGTTGTCAGTCCAAATTAAATACTGTTGAGAAATATTAGCATGAAAACAAGAGCACTCATGATTTTTTTATCATATTAGAAATTTAGTTTTCACTAGCTAACATCATAGCTGTCATCAAATTGATAAGATATTTAGAAACATTTGAAAACCCTATGCAATCATGTTATGCGTAGTCATGGATGGACAAAAGAGTTGAAGTATGTATGTCTGCAGAGAACAAATCATGCATCATAACGAAGGCAATAGAATTTTCAAATTAAGTTAGCAAGATTGATCTAGCAAAGTAAATAGTTTCCTCATTAAGAGTAGGTGATGGCTATTTTATCATAGCCATCCTTAATTCCTTTTTTATATAACAAAATTTAAGTTCGCTCAGTGCTCACTGCATATTTCTTTCTTTTGTCTGTTCACGTATTCGTAGGCGCTAATTATTATCTGTTTCTTTGGGAAAGTCTTATGTCCATAAACGTAAAACTTATCTAGCTCTCCTTGGCATGATCTGATTTTTGCCAGGTTACCCTTTTGAATTTTTTTTAAAATTTTTTTGGGTAGCTCCTCTACTGGATATTACTATTGTGTATCAATTTTCTTGGGTACTTGTAGAATTTTGCTATATTATGAGATTAAAATATGTCTTTTACTGTCTTCTTTTCGGAGTTGTAATTTCTTCTGTCTTACTATTCTGGATCCCTGGCAGGATTTCTTCGAAGATGTGGGACCACTGTTAAGTATGCAATTGGGTGGTTCAACTTTGAATGGCCTTTTAAGAGTATTCAACTCTTATGTAAAGTTGCTTATTAATGCTCTTCCTGGTTCAATGGAGGATGAGGAAAACTTGGAAGGCTCTGGTAATAAAATTGTGAGGATGGCAGAAACTGAAACTCAACAGTTGGCTTTGTTAGCCAATGCATCTTTGTTAGCAGAAGAGTTGCTCCCTAGAGCAGCCATGAAACTCTCACCCATGTATCAGTCCAGCGGGATGGATGATTTTCGAAAAAAAGCTTCAGACAGACAAAACCGGATGCCTGAACAAAGAGAGTGGAAAAGGAAACTTCAACGATGTGTTGATAAATTGCGTGATAGTTTCTGCAGGCAACATGCACTTGATCTTATCTTCACAGAAGAAGGTGACACCCATCTAAGTGCTGAAATGTACATAAGTATGGATGCAAGTTATGAACAAGACTGGTCTCCATCTCCAATATTCCAGGTATGAAGTTCTGCGTAAATATACTGGTCTCTTTCCTGATAAAGCATTATTTTGATTTATCACTTATTAGCTACAGTGCTACACCTTTCAGTTTTTAATAGAGACAACTTCCCTATCATCTACTGACGTTCTTTTACCTTTGTCTTCATCTTCTTCTGTTGGCCAGTCCAATAAACTGAGCACCCATTATTGGAGTCGGTAACCCAAGTATATTAAGTATTACTTGTCTTTTAATATCCAATAAGAAATATAGTTTGTACTTGTCGTTTTTACTTGTTTATACCTTTATTAAGAGAACTATTGTGTGTGACCGAGAGGAACTGTTGTGGTCTATTTTTATTTTTTATTTTTTGTTAAAAGCTAGGACACGGTTACAGCTGTTATAGAAGTTTCTATAGTGTAACAACTAACAATCATTTGTAAGCCACTAATTACATAGCTATAAATGAAATATGAGATTGATGGTTACAGTTGTTGAAGGTCAAACTGTGTGCTGCCCTTGACGAATGATTTTAAAAGGGTTCCATGTGTTTTTGTTGGACTTTGGAATTGTGAAGTTCTCATCAGTCTTCAAAATGTTGTGGTGTGCAGGAATTGTATGCAAAATTGACCAGAATGGCAAGCATAGCTGCAGATATGTTTGTCGGCAGAGAAAGGTTCGCTACCTTGCTACTGATGAGGCTCACAGAGACAGTTATATTATGGCTTTCAGAAGACCAGAGCTTTTGGGAGGATATTGAAGAGGGACCAAGATCTTTAGGTCCTCTCGGCCTTCAACAGGTATAGCTTCTGTAATGAAATGAGCATTTGTTGGTTACTTTTCTATGTCAATCAGCACTTACTGATTTATTCTCTCTTTGCAGTTTTATTTGGACATGCAGTTTGTGATTCTTTTTGGACAAGGCCGATATTTATCTAGGCACGTGCATCAAGTTATTATTGACATTATAGATAGAGCTATGGCGGCATTTTCTGCCACTGGAATGGACCCTGATAGGTATGTCAATTACAAGGCCAGATATTAATATTGTTCTATTGTTGCCTTTTATATGGGCCATTGTTAGCATCTTTTGAAGCTTTGATTTTCAACATATCAGTTACTTCAGTCTGCTTATTTGACCTTGGCTAACTGTTATTATGATTCCTTTGCAGTGCGCTTCCAAGTGATGACTGGTTTGTTGACATCGCTCAAGAAACTATAAGCAGAATCAGTGGGAAAGCTAGAATAGGCAATGGAGAGAGAGAAGTCCAGAGCCCTACTGCCTCTGTATCGGCACTATCTATGTCATCAATGAGATCTCATGGGAGTTCATGATGCCCATCAATTTCTCTTGTAAAGAGGTTACTTGTATAATTGCCAGTGATTCTTTTGTTTGTCAGTTTTGTGTCTTTTGTGTGTGTGTTTTATTTTGGCACCGATGTAGGTCTTGATTTATTGGAAAATTATTCTTGGGGAGTTAATGAGTCTGTAAATTATACTTGGTTTGTGTTCAGTTCAAAAAACTACCCGCACATACCATTCTTCGTCTTTCGTAGGCTGTGGCCTTTCGTAACCTATTGTTTTCGGATGGTAATATAAAGTGCCTTTTAGACCTTGTCTGGTAGACAAACACAAAACATGTTATGTGCTTGGTTCCGGATTGTGATCAATGCGTTTGCTTGATGGATAGATGAAGTTTGCTTGATGGATAGATGAAGTTGTCGCGAATGATATCAACATCTGTAATAGATTCAGGAAATGGTTGTGTTTATTTTTTTCCGAAAATTGGTGGGTTGCGTTTGCTTGATGGATATATGAAGTTGTTGCATATCATATCAACATCCGTAATAGATTCAAGATTTATTGTGTTTTTTTCGTAAAAATTTGTGGATTCTTTCCACCACCCCTAGCACCTTTCCACCACCCCTAGCACAGCTTAGTGGTATCTTTTAGCGAGGAAAGTTGTAATACTATCCATGACATGCTTGACAAATATATGTCATGCATTAACTTGGGAAGTTCTACTATCAAGCTAACCGCAGTAGTAGCCTACTCCGTGATGTTTATGATCTGATAATGCGTATTGTATTTTCTTTTACTCTAGCTGTGAGCATGTAATAAAATCACATTTTACCATTTCAAGATAAGTAAATAAATAAATAAATTGGTGCGAGTCGTCGTCCACTCGGGAAGCATCTTATCTTAAGCCTATTGCTACCCAAGTAATGCAGAAAGGTAAAAGGAAATTCAAATAATGTGCTTTTATTCCTTTTGCTTTTACGTTGTAGACGCAGAATTCGTGCTGCATCAAATCTAGCTAGCGGTACTCCTCGTTTAATAATAAAAACAAAAACAAAAATCTCCCAAAAAATAAAATAAAATAAAAAGGTAATGAGAGGTAAAGGAATTCAACAGCTCCTCCTACAAAAGGCAAAGTCAAGATCTGTTATGCTCCTCCGTCTTCACTCTCTGCTCTCCTCTCCCACAATTTCCCCTCTCTCCTGCTCGTCGTGCTCTCGATCAACAGCAGCCATGTCCTCGGACGCCGCCCCGAAATCGATCACGGATCAAAAGCGCGCTCTCAGATCCAAAATGCGCAGCGACCTCAAGGCCTTCTCTCCTGCTCAGCGAGCCCAAGAAGGTCCTCATTTACTTTCGTCCTTAGTTTGCTGCTCATAAATATAGCAAACCCTCGTTTCGATTTTGATACAACTTTTGGATTCTTCAAAAAGTTGCCGTTTTTGGCAAAACCTAATGTCTGTTATTTATTTATTTATTATGTTGACTCCTTATGCTGCTCGAGCTTGTATCGTAATTGCTTGAATATTTGTTGTAGTCAATGTTTCTTTGACAACCCGTCACTCGTTTATTGGATATATGAGAAATATTGTGTGTGAGAGGGAGAAGAGAAAAGATGCATAAGTGGGGAAAAACTGATGCGGTGCGGCTATGCTGCTGTCGACACATAAACTTACAGTCATCTGAAGAGCCCAAAAAACCCTTCTACTGAGATTATCATTAGTTAAAAAGGTGGTAATCTAGAAACAGCTGTGCACGGATTTTCACCTACAGACGCGACGGGATGCTTGAAACACCTTTTAGA
Organism: Asparagus officinalis; assembly: GCF_001876935.1. Classification (NCBI taxonomy): domain Eukaryota; kingdom Viridiplantae; phylum Streptophyta; class Magnoliopsida; order Asparagales; family Asparagaceae; genus Asparagus; species Asparagus officinalis. Next base: position 24,314,225 of record NC_033796.1, read on the forward strand.
CTAATTACTCGAACGGTTCAAGATCTTTCTTTGTTTTTTTGAAGGTATGATTATGACCAAGTTTTGAATTCTTGAAACCAGAATCCCGGAAACTAGGCTCTAGCTGCAGGTTTGTCCAAAATTCCTTTGAGTGGCAAGTGTCTATCGATTCTGATGCCATTCATGAAATATGAATGAGGTAGCACATGTAGACTAGATGCTACTACAAGTGAATATTATGCCGAATCTCTGGGTGGTTGTGCTTTGAAGGAAGGGGACTTTGTGGATGACTTCTATTTTCTGTTCCAACTGGGAGTACCTTTTTTTTTGTAATTTAGACCCACGCCACTTGACTTCTTCGAGATCCTGATATAGGTGGAGACGATATACCAGCTCATGCATGGGTACTGAATGCAAGGGCTTGTGAATGTGAATTTATCTAAATTTAGGATGAATCAGGCTCTTTAGGGAAGTGATAGCAAAGAATATGCACAAAGTGTAGTCCTTTGAACGAGAATCTATGAAGTCGTGCTGCTTTGGAAGCTTACAACATATAGCGGCATGGGCGCAAAAGAACGAAGCAGCTGCTTTATTTTTTTGAAGAGGGTTGAAAGCTGCAAATGATGTTTTTGGAGATGACTTGTAGATATTAGTTGATTTTTTTAGAAAAAAATAGGTGGGGGACATGGATGACAACTTACAAAAGCAATTCCTAAGACTTTGAGTAAGGTTTATAACCTAGGAGTAAGGTTTATAACCTAGGATTACTAGCAGAAAGATAATTTTACTGCAATATGTGGAGCTTAGGTCCTATAGGTTGTCTACATAGTGATATAATAAGATACTACATTGAGAATCAGAAATTATTTGGTAATTAAAGTAATGATGAATCCTCTCAGTGGGATGATAAAGTATTCCGTCAAGTCTTTATGAAAGATGGCAGTTGTGTATTTTAATTGGATAAATACCTTTACAGGATTTAAGAAACCTTGAAGTTGTGATCTTTTCTATGGATATCATGTGATGATGTCATCTTGATTAAAGAGAATCTTAGCAAGAGCAAAAGAGCAAGGGTTCTGGCACAGGTATCATAAGTTGAGTGGGGATGGAAATAGTTATCAGTTGATAGTTTGATGGCCAGGAGTTCCCAGGTATAATAAGTTGAGCGGGGATGAAAATAGTTATATGTTGATAGTTTGGTGACTAGGGGTTTCTTGTCTACTTATGGAAAGACAAGTCGTGCTCGATGGTTTTTTCCGTGTATAGGTTTAGGAAATTTTCTGTTTATTTGGCACATATATGTTTTTCGCAACTAACACTCCTGAACTCACACATTTGTTATTGTTTCAGTGTTTGTTTTATATCCCATAGCAAAATCGCACAATTATTTGGCTTACAGATATGACATTCACTACGACACTATCCCAATGTATCATCATACCTTTTCTTAAATGCTTTCTTGATCTGGGGGTTCTTGGAGGATTTCTCACTTGCGCTTAAGCTGCGTGTCTAAAATGGTCAATTACCTACCTGCCGACTGGTCATCAAGGTTTACGGCCTTGGTCCTCCCTAGCTTATACTTCCTTTTGGTAGGAACATGGAGGATTTAGTTGACCTTATGGTAATTTGATCAATTCTTTTGTGGAGCTTTCTTCATTTACATCATGCTCCATAGAAGGTTCATTTTTATGTGGAAAGGCTTTGATTATAATGTTTTCCGTGGTGATGGTAATAGTGATCAAGAGTATTTGCTTATTTGATGTAAAGATAAAAGGTGAAATAGCATGCGACCTTTCTCTGTGATGATCTTGTTATCTCTATGGTATACATCATTCTGTAATCTATATAATACCAGCTTGTAATTTTTTGGTGTTTGCAAATAAAGCCTCTATACTTTCTCTGAATTGCATACCTATCTTGCTATTTATTTGATTAGGTGTTGCACGTGGAAGAGAAATTATCTTAATGTCAATTTTTTAACAAATGATGATCATTATTTTCCTCAAATAGGGAATTTTAAAAATTATCATAACATTATTAAATGATTTATCCTGTGGTGTTTCACGATAATATCAGGAAAATTTATCTGGTAAAAATGAAAGTTTTTTTGTTATATTACTTTTGCTCATGATGCAAGTTGCGTTGCTTTTTCAGACATGGCAATTCAGAACAATGTTCTGGATTCTTCATGGTTCAAGTCTGCTTCTAGCTTATGTGCTTACGTTAGTTGTGAGGCTCTCCGTGAAGTTGATACGTCAAGAATCCTGTCAAAGATACTGAAAAATCAGGATGCCGGTATGTTTTATGGCCACCATTTTTGTTGCTTATATTAATATATTAATATATGGAGACGGAGGGGAAAATGCGAGCTTAGTTTTTTCACATGTTTTTTTACCTTTCGTACTGTGATTCTCTGAGCTGCATGCATCTGTTTTTAAAGTTGTTAATGTCAGATTCTATGGTGTACTCCTGCAATACCAACCATTGGGTTTGTAGAGATAGCATTAGCCTTGGCGTAATACAATTCAATAGAGGATGTTTGATTGAACATTCCAAAGTAGTTTGTCTCACTTTGTCTGTTTTAGACCTTTTATAGCTTAGGAAGTCAGATGTAATTCTAAAGCGAAGTTATTTGATTTAAGTCCTTGTGGAGGTGAATGTTTTTACTGTTATATATTTTATCTAAAAGTTTATAACCATCATTTAGTTAATGTATTATGATTTCTAGATCTGATCGTGATTTACTTACAAATTTCTTGGTAGAAATTTTCTAATCATGTAGTTGTATCTTTTTGTCCTATTTTTAGGAGATTGTCCTATCATCTAGTTTTCATGTCCTGCCTTTATATCCATGCTTCTGTTTTAAGCTTCACAACTTGTTATCTGCAAATATCAAACAAAATTTGTATTTGGATGCCTAAACCCATAAAAAATTCAGTTGTGACTCAGCGCTCATCAAATATATTTATATCGTCCCAGGCCTATATAACGCATGCATATATGTATTTTTAAATTTATGTTTGTTTATTTACACTAAGCCCTCACTGATCATTTTCATGTCAAGACCGCCATGCACAGGTGAATAAGAAAGTTTATGTTCCACGAGTTGAGGACAAAAATAGCCATATGCGGATGCTCAACATCACAAGTATGGAAGATCTGGTAGCAAATTCTATGAATATCCTGGAGCCATCTCCTGTAGATGCCAGTGGAAATCAACTTGAGGATGGTACATACTCTTCCTATATGTAGGACAGCTGATAGTTCCCAATATATTTTAGGTACTGTTTAATGTTCTTCCTTACACAGTTAATGATTTATGGGCTTTCTCAAACTTTGACTTTAAAGTAGTTGCTGCTAATATACTAAAGGCTAACACATACTGATCGGACTTATCAAAGCTATAATGATTGAGATTTTTGCAATATGATACCCAAATGTTTGCGATTAATTCATGCAGCTGAAGTTGTTATATTTGGTGTGTATTCCACCAGTGTAACATCAAAACGACTGGCAGGTGCTTTACTTGGAGTTTCAGCAAATAATTCAGTACATGATGCTCGTAAAAGAAAATATTAGTTTTCTAATAATGTAACAGTACATTTTATTTAGAATGCAAATAGATAGTAACATATTATTTTTGGAATTATCTGCTGTCATATTGGTGTTTTTCAGTACCCACACTAAATTTATAATGCTTATGAGTCCTGATCTTGGGATGACAGGGAAACCATGTTGTAGCATGCATCTGTGCTTTTCCAAAGTTGAAGATAGTATCAAACTAGATTTTTTAAGTCTCATTTTCAAATTTGGGGGGAAATTTGGATTTTATATGTGAGCATGCAGTGCCTAGAAATTGTAGCTTATGCTTTGTACATGATAAAAAGGGCACCCACCTAAAAGGCTGCGGTTGGAGATTTAGTCGCACATGGAAGAGTGGAACTGCGAGTGCTTAATACTTGAATTGGCTCAACGACCTATTTGCTTCATAGTAGACAATGGTAGGAGACATGCTTTGCAACTAAATATTAAAACATGAAATAAATCAACGGATAAATAAAAGACTAAACAAAAATTTATTCATCTCCAATGCAAATTAATATTATCACCTAATGGCATTTTTGAAGAAAAATTAAATTTGTTGCTAAGAATTCTAATATTATCTAATTACGTGATTTCGAAAATTGCTAACCTCACTAAATAAGTAACTGCCTTTATAAGGCATTATGTTTTAAATAAGAATAAACTACTTTTAGCCTTCGTCTTTGTAGATAAAGCTTACATGAAAAAAAACTAATTAATCAAAAAAAATCCTAATCCATAAACAGGCTAAAATCTTAATTCTTTTATAATTTGCTCCTGATGCAGTCAGAAAAACTTAAAGACATATTTCTTTCAAGCTTATCCTGAGAAATGCTCAGTGAACCCATGCAACTCCATAGAAATTGTCAAATTTGATTTCCAGACAAGCTCAACCCTGGTGACATGAAGCAAGGTTCAACTCCAGAAGCAATCGGTCCAAGAATAACTAGTATGTAGCACATGAGGACAGCAGTGGCAACTTTAAACCAGCTACATCACTTAGGCTTGTTGGCCTAAAGTTGTTGCAATCTATTATTAGGCCTCATGAGTTTAAACTTTACTGTCATGGGCCCACGAACGAAAGTATATGGTAAGGGGCTTCTTATCTACATATTACTGCCTTTTTTTTGGTTCTTTTATTGAATGATGGACTGTGAAAGAAGAGGATGTGTGATTCTATTGATCTAGTTATGGACCTAAAAAGGAGGAAATATATATTTTATGTTACATCAATGGAAGTTCATCTTGGCTATCAATTTAATTTAGAATTACATCTTATAGTTGAAAAGTTACAGTTATTATGTTATAAATATCTCATGGTACTAATGGGATCTTTATTTATATAGTTATGCTGGCAAATGACCCAGTTGACATTCTTCTTCTGCCTGGTGAGTTATTCCTTTTTTTTACTTAACCAAGGTGTTGTAACCTGATTAATGCAGTCCTCATTTGCCCTAATTTTGCAATACTGGCAGGGGTTGCCTTTGACAGACAGGGAGGACGTCTTGGTCGTGGTGGCGGGTGTGTCTATTAATCTGGTTACTTCTTAGGATGTTCCATTGAGGAACTTATTATACTGCACATATACATTGCTGAGTTCAGTCATTTCTTAAGCTGTCGTTTCAGACTAATTAAAGTTTCAGGAACTATAGAGCCCCCCCCCCAGATAGCAGTAGTAAAGAGAAACGTTCACATCAAACATAATGTGACTTGTTTTTAAAAGTAGAGATATATTGTTTTATATAAAGCATCAGTTGAGCGGGTATTTAGAATGCTTCTTGTCTTGGTTGGTGACGGTCAGAATTTTAAGTTCAGTGGTTTTGAACAATTGGATTTAATTATTTTTCAGAGTGAAGCATGTTGATTTTCCCCCCTAGAGAAGTCATTTATATGGACTTATGAATTCAATGTTATCTCTTAAGTCATATTTTAAAATTTAGGTGGAAATTTAATTTATGTTGTGTAACAATCATGACCAATCAGTTCTCCCACCAGAGGCATAGTTGTGAAAACCAATTTGGACCCAGGTGCGTACATCATTAATTTTTTTAACTTATTTAGTGTGGAATTAGCTTGCAAAGCTTTTTCAGTTTCTGGAGCTGGTTACAATATGCCATTAGTAGCTGATAGAATTCTAAAAACCTGTTTTGTAAATATCTGGGAATCTCTGATAATTAACTTATGCATGTGAGCGGGGCCATTTTCAGTGTACGACGTTGAAAGATGTTGCATGAATATGGGACTGTGAACTAATCTACTTACCTAATTGTGAAGTAGAAACAACAAAATTTCTAACAGAGTTAAACCTTGTGAAATTCATATCCTGAAGCGTAAGGTTCTAGTTTCTAGAATCCTATTTTTTCTCTTTCTTTTCTAGTTTCTAGAATCCTATTTTTTCTCTTTCTTTTGAGTTTCCATACCTGATTAAATGGCTCCAGAATGTCTCATTTAAATAGTACCTGCTTCCATTAACGGTTACCTCTGTCCAATTGTTTACTGATTTGAAAATTTTGACCCAAATCCATGAGAGGTGTGATTACAATGCCTTGATAGGCTTCTTTATTGTAACCAAAGTAACAATCTGTTGCCTCTTGGATGAAGACTTTAATGTTATTTTTGTTGTTATTGATGATGAATGATGGTGATGAGTCTATTATATATGCCTGTGGATCATCTAATTACTTTTTGACAGTTCCATGCTTATATTCTGTGTGGTGCAACACTACAGGTATTACGATGTATTCCTACAGAAGTACAAGGAGCTTGCCATGGAGCGAAAGTGGAAGCAGCCTCTTTTGAGTATGTCCATATGCTGTCAGTAATTTTGTGCATCTTTAATCTTGAAACTAAACATTTTACATTCCCATCATATTTATGCTCTCTCAAAATTTTGGTGTCTATATTTATGTCCTATGGCATATAATGGCTATATATTCATGATTTTCCGGTGTAAAATTGGATCTTCACCTTATCTACGGTAAGTTCATTAAAAGGAGACAAATGCATTATGTTCTCTTTGTTTCATTCATAACCTCATATCAGCTTCCCTCTGATGATGGAAATAGGCGGGAAAGCAATTTGGAAATATAACTTAATTATGTTACACAAATGATGGTTATTCTTTTTTCTTGATGATTTCTTTTGTAGTTGCGCTTGCATACTCTTTGCAAATTGTGGACGAGAATGTCATTCCTATGACTCCCACTGATGTTCCTATAGACGCTCTCGTCTCTCCCTCCGGTGTGATTCCGATAAGCTCAGCAGCAAGGGAGGAGATGTGTGATTCCGATAAGCTCAGTGGCAATGGAGAAGATGTGATCTGACTCTGATTTATGAAACAAGAAGAAGAAGTTTCCCATCGGTGTAGCTCTCAGAGTCGTCAAAAGATATAACATATAAGCCAATGTATCAGCTAATTTCATATGTATACTACCAGAACGTTTTTTTTTTCTTTTTTCTTTTGAATAAATACTGTAATGAAAACTTAATCTACTAGCAAAGGCTGCAAAAAATTGTGTGTCTCCACTCGAATCCTTCATTTATTATGTACCAGAAGGTATATATCTTCAAATTCCATGCAATGCTATGAGAAATTTTATAGCCTTGTTGTCTGATTGCGATCTATGAATTTAAAACTGATGTAGAAACTGGAAGGTACGTCTGCGTTTGTTGTTTGGAACCTGGTGTCTCCTTGAAGTTGAAACTGGAAGCATTTCATGCTCACTAGGTATTTACGCTTCTCAAAATTATTGACTCTTACATTTATGTCCTTCAGGAGCAACTATTATACCGGTCACCGGGTATAGAAGCTATATATTTCATGGTTTTTTACATTTTAATTTGGATTATCATCACATAATTTATGGGAGTTCATTGAAAGAGACAAATGCGTTGAGCCTTTTCTTTCAATTTGTAGAAAGAGATAATTGAGAGAGCAAAAACCCTAACTTAATTGATTCATTCAGATACTAGAGAGATATATATATAGTCATACAAATAGGGGTATGGTTAACGGGTCACAGCCCATTAACCCAATACCCAATAGACTTAATCTAACACTTCCCCTCAAGCTGGAGCATAAATATCCACCATGCCCAGCTTGTCACATATAGTAGAAAACACCTTTGAAGAAGTAGCCTTGGTAAGAATATCAGCAAGTTGTTGTGAGGATGGAGTGAATGTGAGAGATACTATCTTCTTCTCCCAAGCATCTCTGACAAAATTGCAGTCAACTTCAATATGTTTTGTCCTCTCATGAAACACAGGATTCTGTGCAATATAAATGGCAGACTGGTTGTCACAATGCATTGGCATGGGTTCAGACTGAACAAAACCAAGCTCTGTCATAAACTTTCTTAGCCACACCATCTCACAAGCAGTGTGAGCCATTGCTCTATATTCGGCCTCTGCACTAGATCGTGATACTACATCTTGTTTCTTACTTCTCCAAGTCACAAGATTACCTCCAACAAAAGTACAAAATCCTGAGGTTGACTTTCGGTCTCCCATGTCTCCTGCGTAGCCAGCATCAGAGAAAGCCGAAATATGAGTATGCTCATGCTTCTTATATAACAATCCCTTGCCAGGACAACTTTTGACATATGCCAAAATCTTCAGAGATGCTGTCCAATGAACCTCTCTAGGTTTGTGCATAAACCTGCTCAGTACACCTACTGCAAAAGTAATATCAGGTCTGGTAATTGTCAAATATATTAGCTTCCCAATTAGTCTCCTATATCGTGCAGCATCATCTAGTAGAGAGGTATCATCACGCCACAAATCAACATTTGCCTCCATTGGAGTGCTTGCAGGTTTGCAATCCAAGAGACCTGTTTCTTCTAGTAAATCTAGCACATACTTCATTTGGGACAACAACAGGCCATGTTTTTTATATGCAACTTCAATCCCAAGAAAATACTTTGGCTTTCCCATGTCCTTAGTGACAAAATGACGGTTTAGATACTCATTAGTCTCAGCTAAGGCAACAGAGTCACTCCCAGTCAGCAGAATATCATCAACATATACGGCTAAAATAATCAAACCAGTTGTTGTGCGTCGAAGAAAGACAGAGTGATCAGACTGACAACGTTGAAAAACAACATTAGAAATAACCTTGCTGAACTTATCAAACCAAGCTCGAGGACTCTGCTTTAACCCATAGATGGCCTTTCTCAGCCTGCAGATAAGATTCTCCCCCTGAGCAACATACCCAGGAGGTTGCTCCGTATAAACCTCCTCGTCCAAATCACCATAAAGGAAAGCATTCTTCACATCTAGTTGGTGCATCACCCAATCCATATTAACAGCCAGAGAGAAAAGAATTCTGATGGAGTTGAGACGAGCAACGGGAGAAAAGGTTTCAAAATAGTCAATACCATATGTCTGGGTATATCCTTTAGCAACCAGGCGAGCTTTATATCTATCAACAGACCCATCAGGACGATATTTCAAGGTATACACCCATCTGCAGCCAACCACAGTCGCTCCAGCAGGTAGAGAGACCAAATCCCAAGTCCCTCTAGAAAGTAGTGCATTCATCTCCTCATCCATGGCATGTTTCCAGGCGGGTACTAACAAAGCTTCCTCATGTGACCTGGGTAAAGATATAGTGGACAATGACAAAGCAAACTGACGAAATGATGAGGTGAGACGGTCATAAGAGACAAAAAGAGAGATAGGATATTTTGGGCAAGACCGTTTACCTTTACGAAGAGCAATAGGAACATCTAAGTCAGAAGAGATATGAGGCTCGACATGAGATGGACCTGCAGCTGGAGAAGAAGAGTCAGCAGGAGCAGAGACAGGTGTATGTACTTTAGGACGGCGAGAGCAGAGACAGGTGTATGTACTTTAGGACGGCGAGAGCAGAGACAGGTGTATGTACTTTAGGACGGCGAGAGTATGTCAGTAGAGGCTTTGGTGCAGTAGCCTCAGGAGCAGATACCGGAATAGTAGTGGGAGCCGTAGAAGGTAGTGGCACCTGTGGACTGACAGAGGTAGTGGAACCAGAGGAAAAATATGGGACAGACTCAAAAAAGGTAACATCAGCAGACACAAAATATTTCCTGGT
>NC_033796.1:24324464-24325537 GCF_001876935.1 Asparagus officinalis
TATGAGATGAGGCTCCAGAATCTAGTACCCAGGGTTTGTGAGAAGAAGCTATGTAAGCATCCATACCTGAAGAGGATGCATGAGTAGCCGAATGACTGTTCTGAGAAATCTCTAGCTGGCGTAACCTCTCATAATCTGCCTGAGAAATCTGAACAGTAGGAACAGTAGTAGCTGGATTACTAGAAATAGTAGTAGAAATAGGTGAGCGAGTCGACTCGGCATCGGCTACTTGGGCCCATTGAGGACGACCAAACTTCTCCCAGCATTTCTCAGAAATATGATTGATCCTCCCACAATGACCACACTGACGTGAACCCCTATCAGAATCACCCTGTCTCCCACTAAAAGAGCCACGTCCTCCCAAAGAATCACGACCACGACCACGACCACGACCGCAGCCTCTGCCTTTACTAGAGAACATGGCAGACTGATCCACTGAAGGTGGAGACGGTGCAGAAGTATCAGAAGAAACACCAGTAGAGACCTGCATGACTCTGGAGAATGTAGCAGTCAGTGAGGGGATGATATCTCCACCCAATATCTGTCCTCTCACCTGGGACTGCAAGTTAGGGTGCAATCCAGAAAGAAACTTGGACACTGCCAAGTCACGGCGATATCCCAACAGCATCGCCGCATCAGCTACTGCAGGCTGATGCATCTCCAGTTCGTCTATCAGTCCCTTTAACTCACCAAAGAACTCCGGAACTGACCTATCTCCCTGTTTGAGCGTAAACAGTCGCTCATAAATCTCAAATATACGGGAAGCATTCTTTTCATTTCCGTACATAATCTTCAGGCTGTCCCACATCTCCTTCGCAGTGGTTAAGAACATAACACTGCTACTAATCTGTGGTTCCGTGCTGTTGAGGAGCCACGTCATAACACAATAATCAGACGAGAGCCAGGAACTGTAGGTGGGATCTGTGGTGGGTGGAGGAGAGACCAGAAGATGTGGAAGTTTGCTCTGAGCGTCAATGAAGATGCGGAAAGCCTGAGCCCAGAACAGATAGTTTGTACCATTCAATTTTATTATAGTCCCCAAGACTACCTTGGGCGCAGAAGTCTGACCAGCA
>NC_033796.1:24326537-24357743 GCF_001876935.1 Asparagus officinalis
GGCGGGCGGCGGCGGCTTAGATGAAAAAACGGAATCTCAAAACACATTTTTGGTGTTTTGATAAAAATATTTAATTTTTAGATTTTGTAAATGGACAAGTTAAAAAAACGCCCCGGTTGTCAAACGCGTTTCTTTGTTTTTGTTAAAAAAAAAAACAGAAACGCTAAAAACATCAAGGTTGCCAAACGCTCTCTTTTAAATTATTTAAAATTGGCATTAATGTCTTTTATCATGCTAATCCATTTAAATGACTCCATATTTCACTCATATCTTAATTGATATTAAGTGCATGCGGGAACATTAGGTTGTAAATTCTTATGGTTGCTTGATGGAGGAATATAGTTGCTTGCTAATTTTAAACAACATGGGTATATAAATGTTGTTAAAATATTGGGCGATAGGTTAGATGCAGTCGCAGCCTCATATTGTTCTAATTATATCTAAATTTCAAAATAGATTTTTTTTTTTTTTTTGGGACATTGCAACTCCGAAGAAGATAAAAAAAATAAAGGAGCTCATGCTGCTCAAATTTGAAGAGTTTTAGGAGTTGGAACTACGTGGTGTTTATAAATGCACTTGTCTCATCTTCTTCCGGCTGGAGACATTTATATGTAGAGTAAAATATAAGTTAACGAAGTAGTGTGGAGGATCCGTGGCGCAATGGTAGCGCGTCTGACTCCAGATCAGAAGGTTGCGTGTTCGATTCACGTCGGGTTCAATCCCCAATAATATCCTCTTTTTTAAAAAGATTTGGGCTTAAATTGCATTTAAACTCTATATTTTCCCCCACCTTGCACTTATATGCCCTCAATTGTTTTTGACAATGCATACATATTTTAAAATTTTTACAGCTTACATTGTTATGCCCTCAATTATACAAACATGAAAATTTCCCTCTGAAAATTATATTAGCTTAATTGCACTTAAAACTATATATTTTTTCTTACTTTGCATTTATATATCCTTAATTGTTTTTGGCGGCATGTACATGTTCTAAAACTTTTAAATTGTACATTTTAATATACTCTCAGTTATGCAAAAATAAAAATGTTCCTCTAAAAATTATCATGCAACTCTCATATATCAATTTTAGAATATTCCAACTCTTAATATCTACTAAATTTACTGTTGAATTTATCAAGATCTTACTTTAAAATAGAATTGTAATACTCTTGACAATAAATTTTAATAAAAAGTTAAGGGTTTTAAAGTTCTTAAATTGGTATGTGACTGTCATGTGAGAATTTTTAGAAGGATATTCTCTTGTTTGCATATTTAAAAGTATTCAAGTGTAACTTATAAAAATTTTAGAGTATTCAAGTGTATAAGTGTTGCCAAAAACAAGTGAGAATATAAATGTGCAAAGTAGGAAAAACTATAGGGTATTTAAGTGCAATGAAGCCTTTTATATTTTCAAATTTTTAATTTCTGAATTTTAACAACATATAACTAAATTGAGGCCCTTTTCTAAATTTCATCTGCATGATACTAAACTCTAATTACTAATCTCTTGCAGTAAAATCACTCAATCAATAAAAATAAAAATAAAAAATAAAAAACCCGTCGAAAATCCCCCCCCCCCCCCCCCCCCCAATTCTCATCTCCCTCAATTATTGCTGATATGTAATCTAGAAAACTTAAATTTTGATTATTGTTCTCATGATTTATTTTGTGCGTATTTTATTGAATAAGTTTTCTCATAATCGTTGCTATAGAATGGCACACAGTGGTGAACAATCTTGATTCTTGGGTTGTTTGAAGTCCTGTGGCTTATATCTTGTTCGTGTTTGATTACTCTGTTAATTATGCGGCATTCACCTCCGTGAAGATTTTTAAAGAACACAACTTTTTAATCATGTAGATGTTTTTCGCATGCAATGCCGCAAAATTTCATAATTTATTCCTTGGTTGTGGCCAAAATTCAGAAGGGCATGCTTAAGTGACCAGCCCCTTCAAAATTTCTTTTTGTGACATGTTTCTTATAAATTTTTTTCATGATCTCCTTCACTTATTTATTGTTAAAACTTTTTTCATCTTTGTAACAAATGTCATATTAGAATTCATCTTGAGAATTCTAATTTTTGGAAGTTGACGGCTATGCTGAAATAAGCATCCGGTACCCGTTTTGATGAGATGCGTCATTCTTTTTTAGGAAAAAATTGTGGAGGTAGATGGTTCGGATCGTTTATTGAGGATCATTAATGAGAGGCCTAACAATTGGTAAAGCTAGTTAAGATGCACGTGCAATGCAGTGGTTGATCATGAGTTGAAATGCACGTTGCAATGCACAGTGGTTGAAATATCATTATTTTTTAAATGGCAAAAATGGCCAGATTGGTATCATTTTTCTCGAGGCTTTGGTGAAGTTGGTCTATTTTCTTTGTTAGTTTTTATCAGATTGGATATTTTTCCCAACTCGGCCGCCATATAAGCCTTAAATTTAGTCGGAGTTACTTGTCCGGCCATGTGTGATGCGGAGGGATTCTTTTACATAAAAACTCCCTCCATCAAATACGAGTTTTCTTCTCCTTAATCCCCTCTCCCTCCTCCTCCTCCTCTTAACCTCGCGCTCTTCCCTCATCCTCCTCCTCCTCTTCCCTCCTCCTCCCTCCTTCATCCCTCTTCCAATCCCCTCCATTCTTCTCCTCCCCCTCCTCCTCTCCTCCTCCTCCTCCTTCGCGCCCTCTCCACCTCGCACAATTCTCTGTCGCCCACCCCCCTCTCTCTCCTCACCCTCGCCTCCAAATCCCTCTTGCTCTCCCCTCCTCCTCTGTCCTTGCCACCGTCAACTCCTTCCTCGGGATCCTCCTCCTCCATTCCTCCTCCTCCTCTCACTCCACCCTCGTGGGCCGAACGGTCAACTCCTTTCCTTGATTGATGATCTGAGTATCCCGCCAAGAAATTTGCTGAAGAGGACATAGGGAAAGTTGAAGATGTTATGACTCCTGAAATTGTTTGAAGTTCTATAATGAATTATTCTTTTTTAATAGACAGAATAAATTTGACTATGACGGCACTGAATTTCTGTAGGCTGGAAGAAAGCATTTAAAAGCGGTTCAGAAGATGAAGAGGAAGAGGAGGTCGAAATTAAAACTGTCTTCTTATACCAATTATTTTGCTGTTAGTACATCATTTTTAAATGATTATTAGCTGACTATCTTCTGACTTTCTTGATTAACAGGAGGGCATTTCTTCTTCCAGCAATTTGTAAGCACGTAGTGTGTGACTAAAGCACCATATATACTGCTTATTATTTCATTACTCAAGTGTTGCAATTATTTTTTTTTCTCTGAATTTTTTTTTATGTTTAGGATCGACAAAGATGATTGATGAGCCAGACGACGAAGAGAACCTAATTTCTCGAACATTGAGAAGAAGGAAGAAAGCGACATGTATTTTTCTCGAACCATTGAGAGAGGGAGGGGAGGACGGAGGGTGGAGAGGGCCGGAAGGAGAGGAGAGGAGAGGAGGAGGGAGGAGAAGATGAGGGGATCGGGAGGAGGGGAGGAGAAGATGGGGTGGATCGGAAGAGGGATGATGTAGGAGGAGGAGAGAGAGGATGAGGAGGGAGGAGGAGGGAGGGATGAGGAGGATAAAGGAGAGGGGGAGGTTGAAGAGGAGGAGGAGGAGGGAGAGGGGCGCGGTTAGGAGCAAGAAACTGTATTGATGAGGGGTTTTATGTAAAAATCCCATCAGCACTGGTCGGAACAGTAACTCCGGCTAATTTAAAGGCCTATATGGCGCCAGAGTTAAGGAAAACTATACCAATCTGATAAAACTAAAAGAAATATTACCAACTTGCTCACCAGCCTCTAAAGAAAATATATCAATCTGGCCATTTTTGCTTTTTTTAAATTTGATTAAAAAAGAGTTTAAAAATTAAAAAAAGAAAACAAAGTTTTTTGTGGATTGATCATCAAATGGATTAATCTCTCTCTCAAAGAAAATATTTATTAATTGCTTTCCTTCAATCCAGGGACGTGGTCAGCATGGATCTATATTTGGAGCTTATAAACACATTAATATAGTACACCATATCCTAAACTTTATTAGTATCTAAAGTCTTTCAAAAAAGATGGGGTGATCATTCAATTTACAAAGACAATCTTGCATACTGAATTTTACTTGCCAATATGTTCATTTAAACTTTTTAGTTGTGTTTGACTCATATTTCATGTTAACTTTTTAGTTGATGTTTCACTCAATATTTATATTATCTAATATTCTCATCATTTTTAGCTCATTTCTCTATATCATAGAAGTAACAATCTGAAAGTATCGAAAAAATTAGTTTCGTTACGAATCTAGAACATGGAGATTCATGATATTATTTCGTCATGTCGCTCTAAATATTAAAAAAAAAATTCATTTGATGCAAGGTCCCAAATCAAATCTTACCCCAAATGACTGTGAATGAAAACATGCTATTATAATTCACTTGCCTAGAGTAATTGTATTGTTACTTAGGATGTACAGTAACTATCTGGACATATCCATGATCTCCTAAGTAATTTTTCGTTGTTTGTAAAAAGCAAACATATTAGCAGGCCTCAGTATTAAAACTTTTTGGCTCTATAAAAGACACAATAATTTGGAGTGCATAACCTTATATATCATAAAGAATATATCAATTCATTGAAGAATTTTTTTCTAATAATGATCATTTTATTACAACATATATTACTATTGCAATGTATTAAATTCAATTTTCATTATGTAAGTTATAGTGATCATTTTTAATAAATTACAAAGTGTATATATGGAACATGTGCTGTATTAAGCCAGAAGTTATGCTCCACAAATAGGGGTTACTTTACATTATAGTTTGCTTGTAGTATTGTGGCCAATGCTCATTACCTTTTCTCTTTATCTTATTATTACCCCTTTTTGATGCTTTTTTAATTCTCTTTTGCTAATCATTCAATTGGATAACGCTAGTTTATATAATACTCAGAGGTTAGGAATACTTCTCTTCTATTTAAAACAGTATGATTATGATTTTCTTAAAAAATATATCACTAGTAGCAATACGTATAACTTCATTGCAACTCAAACAATTTTGGTTGAAATCATTTAGAGTGAGGTCTTTTCTATGTTTAGAAATGGTGGGTACAATGCATTACACAGCTCTAAAAGTCAAAGCAAGAAATTTCATAAATGAAAAAATAATTTAATATTGTCACAATTAAGAACCATATTATAAAATTATGACATGGATAGTGTAGAAAGCTTATATATCTTTCAAAAAAATTCATAGTTAGTTGACAAACTACAATCATTCTAATTTAAACATAAATAATTATTAATTTATTTACTAATTTGCATAAGCGTAACTACTAGAATAAATCTGCCAGCAAAAAATAGGAATTGAGATCTGTATTAAGTAGTAGGAAATAAATAATTGTTATTAGCAGCTCACTCTTTATTATTAAATCTTTAAAAGTTCAAATAATTTAAAACATTAAGCCCACCATAATACTTAGCTCACTATGAGAAAGTAAAGTAATATATCGGTCTATGGATACGTATATAGTCAATCAATCAAACTTATTAAAATTATGATGATCACAAGTCAAACATTATATGGTTGTGTTTCACATAAATAATACATTTGTCATAAAAAAGCTACATTAATGTCAGAAATATTTTTAACCCACTTTATAGATGTGTCTAAATTTTTTGCATATACTTTAAACTTATACTTTTGGACTTTTGCTTGCCTTACTATCGATGTATATAAACTCTTTTAGCTGACTATATTTGCTTACATATTCAAATCTAGGGATCTCCATCAACAAACTCTCTCTTGCCCACTGCCCAGATTACGAGACCATTGTGATGACATTGGCTTCTCCAACAAGGCATAACCTGTTAACCTAAGAGGGGGGTGTGATTACGTCGGTTCTATACTAAATCTAATCCGATTTTATTCAATAAAATAAAAAAAAAATTAATTAAACAAGTTATCCTAGGCAAGAAAAATACAAACAATTATATAGAGCTAGATGAGCAATATGAACTATATGAATATAACCTAGCTAATGAGATATTACAAATATATGAGCATATGACTATATATAACAAACACAATGGGTTAAAATTAATTGTAGGCGTATAAAATTGCCTTATAGGTCCCTTAACACAGTCAGCACGCTGATTCGACAAATCAACGAACCATCGGGTTGAACGTATCTAAACGGCTCTGAGGAGCGTTAGTCCGCAAATACCTGAAGCCAAGTGACACGCCGAGAAGTGGCATTAACGATGGCTGACGAGGCGTAACGAACCGCACGCAAACAACGGAACTAAATAGATCCACTCGGCGCTGCGAAATCAACGCTAACGGTTCGGTGTATGTCAACGAGTGCATCAACCTGATAGAACAGATTCACTCGAACAACCGAAGCGGAATTACTACCAGTATCGGATCCAGACTGCCCATATCAGAGTCCAGTTATAGCGGACGAAGCTCTATAAACCGCCGAGAACGAACAAAAGGACAACAACGGCGCCCACACCCAGGCGAATCGGGCCGAAGTTCGAACCACCCAGGTGGCTCGGCAAAGCCGTAGCCACCAGTGGTGGCTCGGTGGCCGAAGCCACCCATGGGGTGCCGAGCCACCTATGAGTGGCCCGACCCAGATCTAGTGCCAACAGCATCAGATCTGAAGAGCCTAATAAATGACCCTTGAGTGCTATTTTTGGGAGGTGGGAACTTTTGGAGCCGAAACTCTGCGAATGAGAATGAGCTTGGAGTTTGAAGACTTGAAGACTCTGGACATCAGATCTGGTTTCTTGCGCGGAGCATCCACGCTCACAAAAGGGACGGAGTTTGAGGAGAGAAATCAGATCTGAGATCTCACGAATAATACTCGCGATTCAAAGCCTTGGCCTTTGATCCCGAGTAACTAAAGGCTATTATTTCCTTGGTGAAATCAGGACCCCCCGGCTGATTTTTCCTTATGTCGGATAAACACCGTCAAATCGTGTAGATCCGACCGTTATCTAGATTCGCGCTAGGGTCACAGGATTAAACCCGACGTTGGCAAAGCAACCCCACAAAAGCGAGTGACCGCCAAACATGCATGGGAGCTCGTGATTCGTCGAAAGGATAGTTGTAATCTTTTATTTTTTTTTTCTTTGATTCGTTGTACCGGATCTTATAAAAAAGGGAAACCGCGCATCTTTTGAATCAAAAAACAATTACTTGAGAGAACAATGACGTTCAATGAAGTAATTAACAATTTTCCCGTGTGCGAACAATCTCGGACCACCAGTGGACCACCGATCTTGCTGCGATCGGTGCGTCGCTACCGGCGGATCCCGATCCTGCGTTGAGGAGGAGGTCGAGCTATGAGTTCGACCAGCAAAATTTCAAGGAGAACAGTTCATCTCGTCCGGATCACCTCCCCGCAAGTCAAGAAGTTCTCCTCCAGCGAGAGAAAAATCCGTTGGTCATCGGAAGAAGTTCTGAGAAATTACCAACGAAGTCTCACGCCTGATGATATCAAAGTTGCATCGGGTGAAGCCTTCCCAACCTCCAACCAGGGCAGGCCTGTTCCTGCAAGTTCCTCCGTCCATAAGGGCCGAGTGACTGCTCTCAAAGAAGCCCGCGAAAGGCGCACGCCAACGCTTGCCAAGAATTTGGCAAAGGCCATGGCAGTCAACCGACGCGAATCCGTTATAACACGGATCTGTAAAACAGGAGAGGGCAATCTAGCCTCAACCACCGCGATGAACGACAGCTCCTCCAAGCCGCCAACGAACGAATGGTCCGTGTCAAACGGAATCGTTCGACGCTTGAGCGAGCGCCATTCCGCAAGCGCCCGCGAATGTCAGCGGCAAGCACGGGTCAGTCAACGAGCGCTCCGAAGAAGACTTCAAAAGGAAGTGAGTCAAAAATGCGCCACCAACCCGCCAAGTTAGGAGGCCGAAGCTGAAGCGGCGATTCAGGCTAAGCCACAATCATTGAGCGCTTCAGCAAAAGTTAACCTCGGCGAACATCACATCTTAAATTGCGATAATTCCCACGGCTACTCGGGAGATCACGCAGAATCATCCCGAAGAAAGAAGTCAGTTTTGGAGCGCTCGCCCGTCCTACTCCCGATTTAACGATGCCAAGGCGCCAGTTCAAGACGTTTCCGGCTCCAATGGAAGAAGGCCCGAACGGCTGCAAACCATGCTGGGGGCCGCCATACCCCCAACTACAAAGAGATTCAGCTCGCGCAGCTACGCGCCACCAATTTTGCGCACTTGAATGTCCAGGAGCCCGCTAAGAACTCACGCCCAAAAAGGCCATGTTTTGAGCTTCGCTGACTTTTGAAAACCAAAGAGGCAGTATCTTTCCTCAGAAGGAACACATATTATCGTCTGATGACGATACGTTATCCTGAGATAGTCGTGCTCACAATGATAGATTACTCGGATTCTTCAAGCGCACGGTAAGTTTATTCTGCTGGGGTACGGTTTAAACTTAGGCAAATAAAGCAGTCCCTGGAACAGGAAACCTCATGCCCCTGTTCCAAACTTCATATCGCGGCACAGTATTGTCTAGGATTTAACTGTATTAAGTGCGGTCCGGCAAAGAGGTAGATTCCGGTGCCTTCGAAAGGCCGTCTAGACTAATGTAAAGAAACGCTCTGCAAACAAGGCCTAGGTGGCGGTTTTCGACGAACGAAGAAGGATAGTCGAAGATGGGAGAATTTCTGAGGGTCACCACAAGGTATGACCAGCAAAAGACATCGAACGCGGGATTAATCCCGATCAAAATTCCGGTTACACTGGGTATTTGAACGGACCGTCTGCAGTCTGGAGCCATTACTGACGAGGACACTTATATGGTATGGGTCTTCAGGGCAAGACTTACCTTTCCAGAAGATTGAATTGAAATCTGATGCTGCCGGCTCCACCGGTTGCATCGATAATTACAGGCATCAACGAGGGACAGCCCGCGAGGCACTGTATGATAAGTGCAGAACAAGTGGCCAACCGATGCCTCGAAGAAGCCTATGGCAAACAGAATGGAGAGCTTTCAGGTCGAAATATGCAGATGGCACATGGCAGAACATGTAGCAGAAATGCCATGACCAGCAATGCCAAAACATTGGGACGTAACTGAAGCGCAGCCAAGTCGTCGCTAACCAGGTTAATCTGCGAAGCATGGAGGACACAAATGCGAATGAGAGCATAATGCAAATAATCCTCCCGTCACGATGATGCATGTCGAAATGTGGATATACGAGAATGGCTAGCGAAAAACACAGCTGCTGAAACTTGAAGATCAAGAAACTCGAGAGCAAAATCAACACATGATTTTCGCCTCAAGAGACGAAAGAAAACAGGCATTCACTGGCCATCCATTATAATCAAATCGGCTTCGTATCGAGCTTCTTCTCCGTTGTCCGTGCCGATGGGGCCGATGATTCAGGGTATCGGGATTCGTTAGCATAAAGGAGAGAATGCAGTGAAATATTCGTCGTAATCCGCTTTGAATGGTTGCTTAAATCGCGCCACGTCCTAGACCTTATTAATCAGTGTCGGGACATTACTTTAAACACTGATGGAGAGTGGAGGGGATTATAACGGTTAACTGATGGATCCAAAGGTCGCCCCAATAGTAAGTTATATAAAGTTTCGGCATGCGATCACATAACATGTGACTTCCGTTTCAAAATCCGCATTTGACACTTTATCCCCGATCTTAACCTTAAGGGTCTTTGGACCGCGCGCAGTGTTACAATCCATAGATAAATAGTGCCTGTTGACGCTACTTGCGCTAACTGGAATTGCCTTAGATTAATACATCAAGCGAAGCGCATAATATCAACAGCAGAACCCGGATCCACTTGGATTCGGGGTTGACTTTTGCCTGGAGCCAATGTACCGCGATTTGAATATATAGCTGGTCGTATCGTCGGTTCGAATTCTTTCGTCTGGCAATATCTTCTTTAGTGAAAGTAAGCAGGGAAGGTTCTTAGTCGCTATAGTTGCAATGTGACTCAGCGGTTCTGGCCCTTTCAGCCCACCACCGTTTTGATTTTAAGTCATGAACACCTCTGAATTGCCGAAAAGCTCTTGCAAGGCCTGCCCTGGTTTTCCTTGGACAACCGGTAGCAACTCATAGCAGCTTTATTCCGTGCTGGCAATGTTGGTTAATTGGCCTATTTATCGAAGGCTTGTCAAAGTTTTCCGAGCTTTCCGAAGTTTGTCTTCTTCCAAATCGGCCGACTGAAACAGAGAACTGCTTCGGGATTTTCTGGGAACCTGCCTGGGGAATCTTCTCTTTCGTTTATTCACTGGGCTATTAATCGAGCTTTTGCGCCCGGTGTAGACTCGTAATCACGCCCCAATCTCCGTAAGAGTTTTGGGCTGGGTCGCCCGTTTTATTCATCCCCTGCCTGGCACTAGGCAGGCGGATATTGTAGTGAATACCATTTCCGCTTCTTGAGTGACAAAGACTTCTTGTTCCTCTTCGGAGAGCGGGAAGGTAGGAGCTTGCATCGGGCCATCCTCACTGCGAAGATTGCGGGAACGTAGCATTAGCAGGGACTTGCCTTTGCCCTTTCCTTTGTCGGGAGGAAGGTCGGCCCACGGGTTCGTCGTTCAATTAAGATCGGGATGAACACAGAGGATTTCGGGCCGGGTTTGGGGCTGTGTGTGGCACAAGTCTTTTGGCGGGCCTGTCCATGGTGGGTCTATCCCGTTCACTGTCTTCATCCGCTACTTTGGTGACTCGCGGGTCTGGTTTGAACGGCATGTTTGTGGGTAGCGCGATCCAAAGCAGATTGACACACTGCATTTGCGTCCAGACATTCTTGGACCGGCTTCGGGTTATGACGCCATACATCGAATTAAGCGCCTGGATCTTTGTCCTTGAGGTGGTAGCAGTACTTGGTAGGGTGATTGAGCCCGCTCTATGGTATGGCGCAATACTTCACGGATCCGTCCTTTTGCTAGCACCCTTCTGTGATCCCACGATCGCTGCACAGCTGGACTTTTGGTTTATTCTCGAACAGATACTGTAAAGATGCCGGGGAAACTTCGGTCCATCCTTTGAAGGAGTACACCTTGGGAAATCTGGCTCTGAAGATTTCTGCTTCGAGGCCGTTGCTTGCGCAATTGACCCCCGAGGTTGTGTTTGTGGTGCTTGTTGCTCGCTGCTGTTGCTGAGTTGTCTAATTGAAAGGTTTGAGAGTTAGGCACAACTGCATTAGCATGTGGCCATTACCTTTCCCTCGTGGGCTGGACGAAATTGCTGTGGATCGTTCATCCGCCGCCGTGTTGGCCTCTTTCCCCGCCTTCTCCTTCCTGAGGAGTATCGCTTCGGCTTGCGTCTCAGCTCGGATCTTCAAGATCCTTCCCATGTCTTGGACGGTGCTGTCCCCGATTGCTCCAAACGTCCAACACGAGGTTGTTGTGGCAAGTCGTGGAACGAATGAATTCTCGGTGATCCGGTCCGACGAGTTTCATCTCGGGCCTTGTTCCGTGAATCTCATTGGTCAAAGGTGTCAACCCAACTCCCCGTCTTCAGGCTTCTCGTCAAGCAAGGACCCGATGATAATGCTCTGTGTCGTCGTCGAAGTAAATTAGCGAGGAAGATTGGTCTCCATGTCATCCCAGCTATTCACGCTCCCTGGCTTGTAGGCGACGATGACCGAATCGAAGGCGGCTCCACGAAGAGTGCCAACGGAAGGATCCGCACCATCAAAAGGCTCATATCTAGAGATAACCCCCAGGTGGCGATTTGGAAATAATCAAATGCTGAGTGGTGAACCATTCCCATTAAACGGCGTGTATTCAATTAGGTTGAACTCACCGGATAGGGATCGATTCCCACTCTCATGGTATCGGACAGTGAATGCCTGTTTTCTTTCGTCTCTTGAGGCGAAAATCATGTGTTGATTTTGCTCTCGAGTTCTTGATCTCAAGTTTCAGCACTGTGTTTTTCGCTAGCATTCTCGTTACCACCCGCTGGCATTTGACGGGAGGATTATTTGCATTATGCTCTCATTCGCCATTTGTGTCCTCCATGCTTCCAGATTAACCTGGTTAGGCGACGACTTGGCTGGCGCCTTGCTAGTTCGTCCCAATGTTTTGGGATTTGCTGTCAATGGCATTTCTCTCATTTCTGGCCATGGCCATCTGTATTTCGAACCTGAAAAGCTCTTCTCTGTTTGGCAAGGCTTCTTCGAGCATCGCGTTGGCCACTTGTTCTGCACTTATCTACAGTGCCTCGCGGCTGTCCCTCGTTGATAGCACTGTAATTATCTGATGCCAACCGTGGAGCCGGCAGCATCAGATTTCTTCATCTTCTGGAAAGGTAAGTCTTGCCGAAACCCACCAATAAGTTCCTCGTGTAATGGGCTCCAGACTGCAGACGAGCTTAAATACCAGTAGTTATACGGAATTGACTCGGGATTAAGTCCCGGTCGATGTCTTTGCTGGTCATATTGTGGTGACCCTCGGAAATTCTCCATCTTTCGATCTATCCTTCTTTCTTGCGTCGAAAACGCCTAGGCCCGTTGTCCTTGGCCGTTTCATTTACTTACTAGAGCCTTTCGAAGAGAACCGGGAGAACTCTTTGGGGACCGCTTAATAACAGTTGAAATGCCAGACAATACTCCGCGATATGAAGTTTGGAACAGGGGCATGAGTTTCCTGTTCTCGGGGACGTCTTTTTTCCTAGTTTTAACTCGTACCCCAGCATGATAGTACAACTTCCGTCGCTTGAAGATCGCGAGTAATCTATCATGTGTGAGCACGACTTCTCAGGTATTAACGTTATCGTCATAGACGATAAGTTGTGTTCTTCTGAGGAGAGAACTGGCCTTCTTTGGGTTTTCAAAAGTCAGTCGAGCCTAAACATGCCTTTTTGGCGTGAGTTCTTAGCGGGCTCACTGGACTTCAATGGCGCAAAATTGGTGGCGCGTAGCTGCCCTGAATCTCTTTGTAGTTGGGGGATGGCGCCCCCAGCATGGTTGAGCCGTTCGGGCCTTCTTCCATTGGAACCAAACGTTCTTGAACTGGCGCCTTGCATCGTTAAATCCCGGGAAGTAGGCGCGAGGCGCTCCAAAACTGACTTCTTTCTTCGGGAATGATTCTAGCGTGATCCCCGAGTAGCCGTGGGAATTATCGGCAATTTAGAATGTGATTCGGCCGAGGTTGAACTTTTGCTGAAGCCTCAATGATTGTGCCTTAGCCTGAAATCGCCGCTTCAGACTTCGGCCTCCAACTTGGCGGGTTGGTGGCGGCATTTTTGACCACTCCTTTTGCAAGTCTTCCTTCGGGCGCTCTTGGACTTGACCCGTGCTTGGCCGCTGACATTCGCGCGGCGCTTGCGAATGGCGCTGCGCTCAAGCGTCGAACGATTCCGTTTGACACGGACCCATTCGTTCGTTGCGGCTTGGAGGAGCTGTCGTTCATCTGCGGTGGTTGAGGCTAGTTGCTCTCCTGTTCTTCCAGATCCGTGTTATAACGGATTCGTCGCGTTGATGCCATGGCCTTTGGCCAAATTCTTTGGCAAGCGTTGCGTGCGCCTTTGCGGGCTTCTTTGAGAGAGTCACTCGGCCCTGAGTGACGAGGAATTGGCAGGAATCAGGCCTGCCCTGGGTGGAGGTTGCGGAGCTTCACCCGATGCAACTTTGATATCAATCAGGGTGAGATCTTCGTTGGTAAATTCTCAGCTTCTTCCATACCAACGGATTTTTCTCCTGAGGAGAACTTCTTGGACTTGCGGGGGAGGTGGATCCGGACGAGTATGAATGTTTCCTTGAATTTTGCTGGTCGAACTCATACTCGACCTCCTCCCAACCCAGGATCGGGATCCGCCGGCTAGCGACGCACGATCGGCAGCAAGATCGGTGGCTCCACTGGTGGTCCGAGATTGTTCGCACCACCGGGGGAAAAATTGTTATTCTTCAATTGAACGTTCATTGTTCTCCTCAAGTAATTGTTTTTTGATTACCAAAAGAGTCCGGTTTTTTCCCCTTTTTTTTTATAAGATCCGGTTACAACGAATCAAAGAAAAAAAAAATAAAAAGATTACAACTATCCTTTCGAACGAATCACGAGCTCCCTGTTTTGCGGTCACTCGCTTTTGTGGGGGTTGCTTTGCCAACGTCGGGTTTAATCCTGTGACCACTAGCCGATCTAGATCGCGGTCGGATCTACACGAATTTGACGGGTGTTGATCTCACATAAGGAAATAATCAGCCGGGGGGTCTGATTTCACCAAGGAAATAATAGCCTTTAGTTCTCGGGATCAAAGGCCAAGCTTTGAATCCGAGTATTACTTCGTGTAGATCTCAGAATCTGATTTCGTCTTCCTCAAACTCCGTCGCTTTTGTGACGTGGATGCTCGCCAAGAAACCAGATCTGATGTCCAGAGTCTTCAAGTCTTCAAAACTCCAAGCTCATTCTCAAATTCGGCAGAGTTTCGGCTCCCCAAAAGTTCCCAACCGTCCCAAATAGCACTCAAGGGTCCTATTTATAGGCTCTCAGATCTGATGCTTTGGCACAGAATCTGGGTCGGCCACTCATAGGTGGCTCGGCCACCCCATGGGTGCTCGGCCACCCGAGCCACCATGGTGGCTCGGCTTTGGCCGAGCCAGCCTGGGTGGTTCGACTTCGGCCGATCGCCTGGGTGTGGCGCGCGTTGTGGCCTTTTGTTCGGTTCTCGCGTATTAATAGAGCTTCGTCCGCTGATAACTGGACTCTGATATGGCAGTCTGGATCCGATACTGGTAGTGAATTCCCGCTTCGGTTGTCTCGAGTTCGAATCTGTTCGTACAGGTTGATAGACTCGTTGACATACACCGAAACCGTTAGGCGTTGATTCTCGCACGCGAGTGGATCTATATTACCGTTGTTTGCGTGCGGTTCGTTAGCCTCGTCAGCCGTCGTTATGCCACTTCTCGGCGTGTCACTTGGCTCGGTATTGCGGACTTAACGCTCCCAGGCGTTTAGATACGTTCAACCCGATGGTTTCGTTGAGTTGTCGAATCAGCCGTGCTGAGCTGTGTTAAGGGACCTATAAGCAATTTTATACCGCCTACAATTAATTGTTAACCCTTGGTGTTGTTATATATTCATTGCTCATATATTTGTAATATCTCATTAGCTAGTTATATTCATTATATATTGCTTCATCCTAGCTCATATATAATTGGTTTGTATTTTATTCTTGCCTAGGATAATTGTTAATTAATTTTAATTGAATAAAATCGGATTAGATTAGTATTAGAAACCGACGTTATCACACCCCCGCCCCCTCTTAGGGTTAACAGGTTATGGCCTTGTTGGAGGAAGCCATGTCATCCAATGCGTCCGTAATCTTGGGCAGGGCAAGAGAGAGTTTGTTGATGGAGATCCCTAGATTTGAATATGTAAGCAAATATAGTCAGCTAAAAGAGTTTATATACATCGATAGTAAGGCAAGCAAAAGTCCAAAAGTATAAGTTTAAAGTATATGCAAAAAATTTAGACACATCTATAAAGTGGGTTAAAAATATTTCTGACATTAATGTAGCTTTTTTATGACAAATGTATTATTTATGTGAAACACAACCATATAATGTTTGACTTGTGATCATCATAATTTTAATAAGTTTGATTGATTGACTATATACGTATCCATAGACCGATATATTACTTTACTTTCTCATAGTGAGCTAAGTATTATGGTGGGCTTAATGTTTTAAATTATTTGAACTTTTAAAGATTTAATAATAAAGAGTGAGCTGCTAATAACAATTATTTATTTCCTACTACTTAATACAGATCTCAATTCCTATTTTTTGCTGGCAGATTTATTCTAGTAGTTACGCTTATGCAAATTAGTAAATAAATTAATAATTATTTATGTTTAAATTAGAATGATTGTAGTTTGTCAACTAACTATGAATTTTTTTGAAAGATATATAAGCTTTCTACACTATCCATGTCATAATTTTATAATATGGTTCTTAATTGTGACAATATTAAATTATTTTTTCATTTATGAAATTTCTTGCTTTGACTTTTAGAGCTGTGTAATGCATTGTACCCACCATTTCTAAACATAGAAAAGACCTCACTCTAAATGATTTCAACCAAAATTGTTTGAGTTGCAATGAAGTTATA
Organism: Asparagus officinalis; assembly: GCF_001876935.1. Classification (NCBI taxonomy): domain Eukaryota; kingdom Viridiplantae; phylum Streptophyta; class Magnoliopsida; order Asparagales; family Asparagaceae; genus Asparagus; species Asparagus officinalis. Next base: position 24,342,657 of record NC_033796.1, read on the forward strand.
CGTATTGCTACTAGTGATATATTTTTTAAGAAAATCATAATCATACTGTTTTAAATAGAAGAGAAGTATTCCTAACCTCTGAGTATTATATAAACTAGCGTTATCCAATTGAATGATTAGCAAAAGAGAATTAAAAAAGCATCAAAAAGGGGTAATAATAAGATAAAGAGAAAAGGTAATGAGCATTGGCCACAATACTACAAGCAAACTATAATGTAAAGTAACCCCTATTTGTGGAGCATAACTTCTGGCTTAATACAGCACATGTTCCATATATACACTTTGTAATTTATTAAAAATGATCACTATAACTTACATAATGAAAATTGAATTTAATACATTGCAATAGTAATATATGTTGTAATAAAATGATCATTATTAGAAAAAAATTCTTCAATGAATTGATATATTCTTTATGATATATAAGGTTATGCACTCCAAATTATTGTGTCTTTTATAGAGCCAAAAAGTTTTAATACTGAGGCCTGCTAATATGTTTGCTTTTTACAAACAACGAAAAATTACTTAGGAGATCATGGATATGTCCAGATAGTTACTGTACATCCTAAGTAACAATACAATTACTCTAGGCAAGTGAATTATAATAGCATGTTTTCATTCACAGTCATTTGGGGTAAGATTTGATTTGGGACCTTGCATCAAATGAATTTTTTTTTTAATATTTAGAGCGACATGACGAAATAATATCATGAATCTCCATGTTCTAGATTCGTAACGAAACTAATTTTTTCGATACTTTCAGATTGTTACTTCTATGATATAGAGAAATGAGCTAAAAATGATGAGAATATTAGATAATATAAATATTGAGTGAAACATCAACTAAAAAGTTAACATGAAATATGAGTCAAACACAACTAAAAAGTTTAAATGAACATATTGGCAAGTAAAATTCAGTATGCAAGATTGTCTTTGTAAATTGAATGATCACCCCATCTTTTTTGAAAGACTTTAGATACTAATAAAGTTTAGGATATGGTGTACTATATTAATGTGTTTATAAGCTCCAAATATAGATCCATGCTGACCACGTCCCTGGATTGAAGGAAAGCAATTAATAAATATTTTCTTTGAGAGAGAGATTAATCCATTTGATGATCAATCCACAAAAAACTTTGTTTTCTTTTTTTAATTTTTAAACTCTTTTTTAATCAAATTTAAAAAAAGCAAAAATGGCCAGATTGATATATTTTCTTTAGAGGCTGGTGAGCAAGTTGGTAATATTTCTTTTAGTTTTATCAGATTGGTATAGTTTTCCTTAACTCTGGCGCCATATAGGCCTTTAAATTAGCCGGAGTTACTGTTCCGACCAGTGCTGATGGGATTTTTACATAAAACCCCTCATCAATACAGTTTCTTGCTCCTAACCGCGCCCCTCTCCCTCCTCCTCCTCCTCTTCAACCTCCCCCTCTCCTTTATCCTCCTCATCCCTCCCTCCTCCTCCCTCCTCATCCTCTCTCTCCTCCTCCTACATCATCCCTCTTCCGATCCACCCCATCTTCTCCTCCCCTCCTCCCGATCCCCTCATCTTCTCCTCCCTCCTCCTCTCCTCTCCTCTCCTTCCGGCCCTCTCCACCCTCCGTCCTCCCCTCCCTCTCTCAATGGTTCGAGAAAAATACATGTCGCTTTCTTCCTTCTTCTCAATGTTCGAGAAATTAGGTTCTCTTCGTCGTCTGGCTCATCAATCATCTTTGTCGATCCTAAACATAAAAAAAAATTCAGAGAAAAAAAAATAATTGCAACACTTGAGTAATGAAATAATAAGCAGTATATATGGTGCTTTAGTCACACACTACGTGCTTACAAATTGCTGGAAGAAGAAATGCCCTCCTGTTAATCAAGAAAGTCAGAAGATAGTCAGCTAATAATCATTTAAAAATGATGTACTAACAGCAAAATAATTGGTATAAGAAGACAGTTTTAATTTCGACCTCCTCTTCCTCTTCATCTTCTGAACCGCTTTTAAATGCTTTCTTCCAGCCTACAGAAATTCAGTGCCGTCATAGTCAAATTTATTCTGTCTATTAAAAAAGAATAATTCATTATAGAACTTCAAACAATTTCAGGAGTCATAACATCTTCAACTTTCCCTATGTCCTCTTCAGCAAATTTCTTGGCGGGATACTCAGATCATCAATCAAGGAAAGGAGTTGACCGTTCGGCCCACGAGGGTGGAGTGAGAGGAGGAGGAGGAATGGAGGAGGAGGATCCCGAGGAAGGAGTTGACGGTGGCAAGGACAGAGGAGGAGGGGAGAGCAAGAGGGATTTGGAGGCGAGGGTGAGGAGAGAGAGGGGGGTGGGCGACAGAGAATTGTGCGAGGTGGAGAGGGCGCGAAGGAGGAGGAGGAGGAGAGGAGGAGGGGGAGGAGAAGAATGGAGGGGATTGGAAGAGGGATGAAGGAGGGAGGAGGAGGGAAGAGGAGGAGGAGGATGAGGGAAGAGCGCGAGGTTAAGAGGAGGAGGAGGAGGGAGAGGGGATTAAGGAGAAGAAAACTCGTATTTGATGGAGGGAGTTTTTATGTAAAAGAATCCCTCCGCATCACACATGGCCGGACAAGTAACTCCGACTAAATTTAAGGCTTATATGGCGGCCGAGTTGGGAAAAATATCCAATCTGATAAAAACTAACAAAGAAAATAGACCAACTTCACCAAAGCCTCGAGAAAAATGATACCAATCTGGCCATTTTGCCATTTAAAAAATAATGATATTTCAACCACGTGCATTGCACGTGCATTTCAACTCATGATATCAACGCACATGCATTGCACGTGCATCTTAACTAGTTTACCAATGTTGCCTCTCATTAATATCCGCAATAAACGTCCAACCATCTACCCCACAATTTTTCCTAAAAAAGAATGACGCATCTCATCAAACGGTACCGATGCTTATTTCAGCATAGCCGTCAACTTCCAAATTAGAATTCTCCAAGATGAATGTATATGACATTTGTTACAAGATGAAAAAAAAGTTTTAACATATAAAATAAGTGAAGGAGATCATGAAAAAAATTTAAGAAATGTCACAGAGAATGAAGCTGGTCACTTAAGCATGCTTCTAATTTTGCACAACCAAGGAATAAATTATGAATTTTGGGCATTGCATGGAAAAATCACTACATGATTAAAAATTGTGTTCTTTAAAAATCTTCACAAATCAATTAATTAACAGAGTAATCAAACACGAACAAGATATAAGCACAAGGACTTCCAAAACAACCCAAGAATCAAGATTTTCACCATGTGTGCCATTCTATAGCAACGATTATAGAAAACTTATCAATAAAAATACGCACAAAATAAATCATGAGAACATATCAAAATTTAAGTTCTTCTAGATTACATATCAGCAATAATTGAGGGAGATGAGGAATTGGGGGGGGGGGGGGGGGGGGGATTTTCGACGTGATATGTAATCTAGACAAACTTAAATTTTGATTATTTTCTCATGATTTATTTTTGTGCGTATTTTTATTGATAAGTTTTCTATAATCGTTGCTATAGAATGGCACACATGGTGAAAATCTTGATTCTTGGGTTGTTTTGGAAGTCCTTGTGCTTATATCTTGTTCGTGTTTGATTACTCTGTTAATTAATTTGGTGAAGATTTTAAAGAACACAATTTTTAATCATGTAGTGATTTTTCCATGCAATGCCCAAATTTCATAATTTATTCCTTGGTTTGTGCAAAATTCAGAGCATGCTTAAGTGACCAGCTTCATTCTTGTGACATTTCTTAAATTTTTTTCATGATCTCCTTCACTTATTTTATGTTAAAACTTTTTTTTTCATCTTGTAACAAATGTCATATACATTCATCTTGGAGAATTCTAATTTGGAAGTTGACGACTATGCTGAAATAAGCATCGGTACCGTTTGATGAGATGGTCATTCTTTTTTAGGAAAAAATTGTGGGTAGATGGTTGGACGTTTATAGGGATATTAATGAGAGGCAACATTGGTAAACTAGTTAAGATGCACGTGCAATGCATGTGGTTGAATATCATGAGTTGAAATGCACGTGCAATGCACGTGGTTGAATATCATTATTTTTTAAATGGCAAAATGGCCAGATTGGTATATTTTCTCGAGGCTTGGTGACAAGTTGGTATATTTTCTTTTAGTTTTATCAGATTGGTATATTTTCTCAACTCCGGCGCCATATAAGCCTTAAATTTAGTCGGAGTTACTGTTCCGGCCAGTGCTGATGGGATTTTTTACATAAAACTCCCTCATCAAATACAGTTTTCTTCTCCTAACCCCCTCTCCCTCCTCCTCCTCCTCTTCAACCTCCCGCTCTCCCTCATCCTCCTCCTCCTCTCCCTCCTCCTCCCTCCTCATCCCTCTTCCCAATCCCCTCCATCTTCTCCTCCCCCTCCCTCCTTCCTCTCCCTCCTCCTCCCTCCTCATCCCTCTTCCCAATCCCCTCCATCTTCTCCTCCCCCTCCCTCCTCTCCTCCTCCTTCGGCCTTCTCCACCTCTGCCCATTCTCTGCCGCCACCCCCCTCTCTCCTCCCCTTCCTCCAAATCCCTCTGCCTCTCCCCTCCTCCTCCGTCCTCGCCGTCGTCAACTCCTTCCTCGACTCCTCCTCCTTCCTCCCCTCCTCCTCTCGCTCCGCCCCCTCACTAGGCTGAGCATTAGAAGCTGAGGTTTCAACCAAACTACTATCCGAAGAACTTGTCACATTAAACACTTCTTGTGCCTCAACATCACTATCGCTGCACACAACACACAGCGCTGATGAAAGTCCTTCAGTAATGCCTCCTTGAGTTCCTATTGAAACCCCTGCACATAAGAAAAAAAAATCAAGAAATATATAGTCCCAGACTCCCAGGGTCTAAAGTTGGAACAGTCTCATTTACTCTTTTCTCATCTTGACCATGTGATTGAAATAATGAATTAAGTTATTAGAATTCTGTTTGTGCTTTTGCGTGCAATGTTTGTGTCCTGATGCTCCAGCACCATGAAAACCTACTAAACATGATGTCTAAACACTAAGAGACTGTTATTCCATGTCATGGAATTGTATATTGCATATAGTAATCATCTAAATTAGTTTCTCTGTAGTACAATAAAATCGATTAACATACTCCAAAAGTTTGACACCACGTCACCTAGAAACTCAAAGTATATACCTAAAAAGATATATTACCTAACAATCAAGTTTACGAGTGTGGATCTTATTTCCTTAATGCTACTTATTATTGCATACTGCAGACTGCTAATCAGCACTGGTCGAAGAGGGATGAGGAGGGAGGAGGAGGGAGAGGATGAGGAGGAGGAGGGAGAGGGGGAGGTTGAAGAGGAGGAGGAGGAGGAGGGAGAGGGGGGTTAGGGGCAGGAAACTGTATTTGATGAGGGGGTTTTATGCAAAAAATCCCATCAGCACTGGTCGGAAGAGTAACTCCGGCTAAATTTAAGGCCTATTTGGCGCCGGAGTTGAGAAAATATACCAATCTGACAAAACTAAAAGAAAATATACCAACTTGTCACCAAGCCTCAAGAAAATATACCAATCTGGCCATTTTACCTATATTATATATATATATATATATATAATTATATATATATATATATATATATATATATATATATATATATAATTATATATATATATATATATATATGCTTCTTTTCCAACACTCACTCACCACATTACGTCTTCGCCAGGCAGTATCCATTAAGCTTTTTCTAGATCGAAAAAAAATCATATGTAATCATTTCTTACTCTCTGTATATCTTCGATCAATCGTCTTAAAAATGGTGTATATGGTTCCATAATTGTACAGCTATCAGGCATAACAACCAAATTGATATTTCAGTATATCTTGTCTGCCTTTCTTAGTATTTTCGTCTAATACACGGTGCTCTTCATAAGTTTCATAGTATCGACTCGAAGTTTTAATACGCTTGGATAATTTGAACAACTTCGTATATCTCTTTTATTCTTGTATATCGGTATCAAAGTATTAATCCATTCATCCGGCATTCTTTTCGTCTCGATAATCTTATTAAATCCTAAGCCTATATCTCCAAGACATTTCCAAACTTCAATAAGGATATCATCCAGTCCTACGGCTCTTCCACTTTTCACTTTTATATGTGAGCATCTTATAGATTATTAAGGTCATATCTGTAGCACTATATCTAGTACTCATGAGGAGAAAATGAAGCCATGTGTTCGCTCCATACGTTTTTCACGTCATTTGTGGCCTATTGTTTTTCCTAAGATCTCGTATCATCATTTTGTGTGCTAAACTCTTCTTCTTTTTTTCTTTCAAATTTCCACTAATATGAAATATCATCACATTATGAAACATTATCCCTTTCACAACGTGTAGCATCATTGTGTTGCTTTCAATACTAAACACTTACTGAACACTTTCTTGCCTCATTTTTTGTACTCCTAAATGATTTTCCATGTCATTGACAGCCTAAATGATTTTTCCGTATTTAGGACCATAATTTTAATGAAAACAATACCATGAAATGTTAAGAATTATATACAAGTGATTGTTTTTCCCTTTTGTAAACAGTATAGATGCATGTTTGTTGATCATTAAGGATGGTTGTGCACTAAACTCATTTCACATACGCTTTTCTTATGTACATCATGGAAATTGAATTCTTTATATATCTCTTTGCCTTATAGGATGCTTTGCATATTCTTTGATCACTAATTTAATCTAAGTGCCTAAGGCCCTGCACCACAAGCTATATGTGAATAGAGCTATTGAAGTTTTCCTATAAGTACTACATGTACATAAGTTTAGACTGTTTAGTCCTTCCCCGATATTTTCATGGGGAATTGCCCTCATATTATTTGGAACTATTCTGCCAGTTTTTATTTTGGATACATGCCAATATCAGGACCTCTCAAGGTGTTTATCAACCCCACAAAATTATGAAGGCTCTAGGGAATGCCAAGCCCAACTCCACTGCTTCTGTTGCAGAGAGAAACCCTCAAGACACATCTAGACTTGAAATCAAGCGACCTCAACCTCATGATCCCACCAAGAAAGAGGATGATGTGGGACCACAGAAGAAGCACAAGAAAGGCAACCTTGTTGTTAAGAAACAAACTGTGATTAAGGAGCAAATGCGAAAGCCATGCTCCCACTGTAGGAATCCTGGGCACAGATCTTGCAAGTGCTACAGGAAGGTACTCGCGATTAGCTTATTTTGTGTTCAAAATTTTGGATGGCCCAAGGCATGATGAATGAGTAAATTCCACGTTTTGTTGCACAAACATGAAATCCTACATCGCGGCCGAGATATATAACAACAATGTTATGGTATTTAGGTCTCTCATTATCTTATTTTATGTCGCAGATTAAGAAGAAGCCGATCAAGCAACAAGAGACGATGGAGATTGCAAAAGACGCTTCCACATTACAACCAGAGAGAATTGAGAAGAAGCTGATCAAGCAGCAAGATACAACGGAAATTGCAAAAGATGCCTCCACAATACCACCAGAGAGATTTGAGAAGAAGCCGATCAAGCAACAAGAGACAATCGAGATTGCAAAAGATGCTTCCACGTTACAGCCAGAGAGAATTGAGAAGAAACTGATCAAGCAACAAGAGACAATGGAAATTGCAAAAGATGCTTCCACATTACAGCCAGAGAGAATTGAGAAGAAGCTGATCAAGCAACAAGAGACAATGGAAATTGCAAAAGACCCTTCCACATTACCACCAGAGAAAAATGAGAAGAAGCTGATCATGCAACAAGACACAATGGAAATTGCAAAAGACGCTTCCACATTACACCCAGAGAGAATTGAGAAGAAGCCGATCAAGCAACAAGAGACAAGGGAGATTGCAAAAGATGCTTCCACCTTACAACCGGAGACGGATAATAAGCACGAGAAAAGGTCTAACCCGTTGACAACTCCAAGGTAGGCTTGCTGCCAGGTACCTGGATTCTTGGTGACATACTTCTCACCCTAGTCAATTAACACAGTAAGGTTATTTCACATTACTATTAACTTTTTCTCTTGGAAATAGCATAGTAAATTTAGTTAAAATGGAATAATTATTATTTATGATTTCACATATAGAGAGATATGTATGAGTGAGAGTGAGAGTGAGACAGAGATTTTTTTCTCGGCATGACAGACCTTGTTTTATCATAGGTTGTCAAGGATTTCTGTGATAACATGTCATGCAGATCTCCTTGCTTTACAATAGTAGAATAGGAAGGGAGTTGTGTTGGCATGCTGCTGATCATATTACATTGGTCCTATTTCAAATTTCGTCACACAGATTCATCCTCTATCATGAAAGCTATTTTCCCTACTTAAATCTTTATTATTTTGGAAGTAAGAAAAAAATGGCAGAGAATGCAGATTAAGATTATTAAAAGTTGGTTTAGGATCCTTTTGAGATCGTAGAAGATGTGTGTCTCTCTTATTCAAGCTATAATGCTACCTTCTAACATTGTAAAAAATTTTGACAGCTCTGAACCTGCTTCTGATCAACTCCATCCACAGAAGGATCAACAGAAAGCCGAGGTCTCAAATAACCCTTCTCGTCATTCTCATCAACTACCATTTGAGCATAAGAAGATGGATGCCTCTAATAGATTCCAGCCTAGTCTTCGTCCTCACCCTACACAGTGGGATAGAGGATCACCTGTACCCCCAGCGACACTTTCACAACAGTGGAATCAAGGATCGCCTGTACCCCCAGCGACACTTTCACAACAGTGGAATCAAGGATCGCCTGTACCACCACCGACACCAACGCGACACTGGAATAGAGGATCGCCTGTGCCTCTGCCACCTAGTCAACAGTGGAATAGAGGATCACATGTATCACCACCGCCATATACACAACATTGGAATAGAGAATCTCCTGTATCACCACGGCCACCTACTTGGAGAAACCACGCTCCAATTGCTACACCATCTCCACCACCTCATATGAACCAATATCTACCACCTTATGTGGACCGATATCTACCACCTCATATGGACCGATATACACCACCACGTATGGACCGATATCTACCACCTTATGTGGAGCGATATCTACCACCTCATATGGACCGATAACTCCTTAAACCGAGCCCTCACTATCCTATGTTCAACACTGCCAATCCTCAAAATAATCAGTTTGGTCAATTGAGGTGGTGATATATTTTGGAATGATTAATTTTATGCCGAGGGTTTTTTTTTAAAGATATAATGTACATATTTGGAATAAGAAACTATGTGCAGATCTTTATTCCATTGGTCAGTTTTATGTATTGTAGAGCATAGGAGTAGAGGCTGGTTGCTGATTGTTTTTCTGTTGGTCGTTATTCGTTTCGAAGCTGCTGTGAATGGTAGATGGATATAGAAACTGTTTAAAGTAGCAGACTTTTAACTTGATCTCTTCTACCATTTCATGTTATTGATGTTGTGCGGTAAGTTTCTTGTTTTGATCTGCTTCATCTGTTCCACCGGATGTTCAATTACTGAGATTGGGATCATGATTCATCAGTCAAAAACATTAGTTGTGCTGCTTTAGTTAGCTGTCCATGAAAACTAATGAGCTCAACTAAGAGAGCAACTGCTGGATCCAACTAAGAAAGAAGACCATGGTCCATGCTTAACCTGCAAAGAATAGGCAGGCAAGATCACACACAGTCGTTCTGAAATTACTCTCGGCTAAAAACAAAAAAGAATAATCATAACTAAACTATACTCTCTAAACTGCTCTTACGCTTTTACACACAAAAGCGTAGGGTACTTCCCACTTGGATTAATGCTATTAACATTGACGAGTCATTATAAACCCACGATCCTTCAAAATAGCGTATAGACGACAAGTGCTTTAATATTCCTTTTTGACTTAAAACAAGTAGCCTAGTCATCAGTCTTTTCTTTATAAAAGCTACATTACATAGTTATGGCATTTCTTCCACAAAAAGTTGCCGCCTAGTAGAATAAGAAAATTGTCGCAAAAGGAGACATATGCACTTAGGTAAGCAAAGCAATAATGCTGCTTTGCTACTTGGGAGGCCGAACACTAGTAATAATCACAACGAGTTCCAAAAGGGCGAGGGAAAAGATGGAGAATGTTAATAGCAAGTACGTATCTTATTGTCCTCTGTGAATAAAGTTGAGCAAGCTTACCACGCAACTATAGCTATAAGCTTATTCTTTTTTTTGGGGTTTTTTTTTTTTAGATATTAGTCCCTTAATCTGAACTATTTTGGTATTAGTCCCCCCAAACCTGAGTAATTTGATATTAGTCCCTCAAGCTAGTTTCTGTTTATTCTAGAGGCGAGTATTCCGTTATCTATAACTACTAGTGTGAACACCATGCAAAGCACGGCATATTTTTTTCTCCGCTACTGCTACAGAATTTTTGACTATTTAAAATTGTCACGGTATCTCCACCTCTACTACAGTATTCTCGTGTGCTACAGTAACATTTTTTCAAAAAACCCAATATCCAATTTCATGTTTGCTACAGTAATATTACTACAATAAATACCATTGTAGTATTTTTACTGTAGCATGAATAGTAAAACTTAGGTTCTCCCATTTGTGTAGAGGAGTAGATTACATTTATGGGACATTAGAGCATCTCCAGCTCAAAACGGTGTAGTTTTTACAATGGGGATAATTTGGCAACTTAGAGCATCTCCAAACCAAGGCTCCAAAATGGTGTGGTTTTTACACTAAGTTGGTGTAGTTTTTTACACCAAATCACTATTTTATCTCCAACCCATTACACCAAATGTTACACAAAAAAGAATATTCATTTTATTATTCTTATCTTTTAACATTTTTATCTATTTAAAATATTTAACAAATTATATAATTATATAATACATTACATATAATTAATTATAATAATATATTTTATGAATAAAATAAAAATATAAAAATTAAATGCTAAATCAAATTAAAATATTACTTTCATAAATTCAACTAAAGATTACATTTAACATCACAAAAGAAAACATCACACTTGCAAGCAAAAAATAAATGCGTCTTCATTATATCATGTAATACTTCTTTAAGTTTATGTTCAATGTCCTATTTTTCTTTAATTTTAATGTATTGCAATTAGTGTTAATTTTTAATGTCCTAATTTTAATGTATTGCAATTAGTTAATATAAAATAATATATATTATTAATACCAATATAAATAACTGTTATGGTAACCTACCATTTATCAACAAAAACGATTAGAATATTGTCTCCATGAGCCTATTGGAGTCACAATTCAAATCGACTTAGCTGAAAAGCCTAGCCAAAAGCCAAACGCTTTAGCCGACACGAAGCACGGAAGCAGTCGACCCTTCGCCTTTAAGGCGACTACTCAGGAGTCCACCCAACTCCCAATCGAGACGATTCCCCCAGTGACGACTCGGTTGTCTACCGAGCTGTCTGACTGGGCTGACGACTCACTTATCTAGTCAACAAGTTACGAGAACGACCCGCCTTCCAATTCAATCATGCTGGGAAAGATAAAGATCCGAGTCATCCAACTGAGCTATTTCCAATACATACATCAATCAACCACAGTATTGATCAGTCACATCAAAAGTCTCAAACTCTGACGAAGTCTTAAATGCAAAGACGGCTCATTCTATTCCCAAGTCACTTCTGGGACGTAATCAATAAATGCAAAGACGGCTCATTCTATTCCCAAGTCACTTCTGGGACGTAATCAAGACACCCTCTGAGCTCGGGCGATCTTTTCTCCAGTCGCCAGCTGCCATCTGTGAAGCAATGAGTGGCTAGATCGGTCAGCCTATCTTCCCTTTATCCTTATCTATCAAACCTGGGACGTTATCGAGGCGTCTTCTGTACTCGAGTGCCTTGCCCTCCAATCACTAACCGCCATCTGTAAAGATAAGGACGACTTAGCACCTCGTCGTATTCTCGGCCATACGCTATCTAATCAATCCTGAAGCCTTATCAAGATCATCTCGAAATAGTATCTCCTCCAGTCGCCAGCCGACACGTGAAAGGACTACTGCGGACTCAGCCTCCAGCTCATCCCCCACCCACGTCCTCAGACCCCTAATGAAGTCATGTGTCTATCCTAGCTCAACAGCCTATAAAGAGGGAGGCAATGGATCCAGAGAAGAAGGAGGAAGGAGAGGGGGAGGAGAGAGAGAGAAAAAAGGATGAGCAGGCTTTTTTGGGATTCAGATTCTATGAACTCAAAAAACTAAGAAGTCATTCTTTTCTTCAAGTTGCTTCTAAATAAATTCTCAAATGAGAATGAACCCTGCATGGACCTCAATGGCTCAGAGACTCTCCCCAAAACCTCCCTCAAACTCATCCTCTAACTTGACCGTCGAAGGTACCACGGGGGAAACACGCCTCATACCCCAATGTTCCTTGTGTGTGCAGGCCATCAGTCCACTCGTGCGCTCAGAGCTAGGCATAAAGTCGGAGGGGGAGTCGGCCCCTTTATCCTTTATCATCCTCCCTCAGCAGACAACCTCACCCCCATCAACTGTTTGTTCACGAGCATCAACAATAACAAAAGAAAAAAAACTTGCGCTATTGCTACAATGTTGTGCCATTTCTGGCGCAACACAGTAGCATCCTGCTATTTTAGCTGGATGTTTGGCGCTCCATTGGAGTGCCAAAACACTTCAAAATGAAGTTTTGACGCTTCATTGGAGACGCCCTTACTATTGATGGTTAAGATTGAATCAACCATAGCTTAGGTATTTTAATAGAAAACCTAACAACTAAAGGCACTTTGAGCGACTAATATCAAAATATTAAGTTGAGGGACTAATATCATAATAACTAAAATTTTAAGGGACTAACATCTAAGAAACCCTCTCTCTCTCTCTTTCTTTTTTTCTTTTTCTTTTTTTCATTTGCTTTTTAAACTTCCTTTTAGCACACGATTTTCTCTATAGATTTTTATTCACGTGATGTAAGTAATTGCTTATCTCAAATGATTATCAATCAACAAAAACTATCAAAAAATCAACGAAACAAAGATTTTTGTTTTGAACGGGTTCCTCACGTCCACAATAAGTTGGATTTTTTTCGTACACTTCTTAATCTGGTTTGAAATCTTACACCTATAGCCATTTTTATTATGTTTTTCATCTGAAAACAAAATATTGTACGCTGTGTGTTTAAATAGTGGAACTTCCAACTGATGATGCTACAGTGTATTTTTTGAATTTTGAAAATACTCGCCATGCTACAATATTTTTAGCTCATTATCTAGGGTTAAAGCTAAAGTAATATTTTTAGCCTTAAAAATACTGTTTATATCTCTGTTTTTTTTTTTTGGCTCTAGCAGATGATGAATTTAATCTTTATCAACATTTCACAAATATAAATATTTTTTAGTTCTATTATAGAAAATTAATAAAACTTACTGATTGTTATATAATTTTGTTAACTGATTTGGAGATTCATTCTATAAATAATAGTAAAAAGTTATCGCTAAAGTTTTTATATAACTAGCCATATATAAAATTATATTATCAATTTGGCAATAGATATATCACAGAAAATCCATTACCTAAAGTTGTGTTTGGCAAATCACTAAAAATTAAGTCACACTTATTTTCTAAGTTGATTTTAGAAAGAATTAATTTAATTGTGGACTAACTCTCTCCGGTTTACAACTAAATCAATTTAGAAATAAAAAAATTAATTAAGGCTTCGTTTAGATATCATGTTGTTTTACTTATTTTCATGGTATTTTGCCAAAAATAAAACGTCATACATTTGAAAACCGTAGTGTTTTTTTATCTAAATCATCCCCAAACTAAAAACGCAACACTTATTTCAAAATACCTTTTAGGTGTTTTAAGTTTAGTGTTTTGGTTTTGAGTTTTGTATTTTGGTTTTGAGTTTGAGGAGGTGTTAATATAGTATATAACATAATATATTAAATGTAATTAATATATATTATTATAGACATATTAATTATATAATATTATAGTATACTATACTATATTATAATTAATCTAATATACTAGTAATATTTATTAATAATATAAAAATATAATTGTTATGGTGTTTTCAATCACCTAAGTGCAATTCTTTGCTAACAACGAACGGGTGTACTTCTGCATGCAATGCCCCAATCAAATTGGCGGCCTGATCAACTAGCGAGACTTCCAACTTAGCCGACTCGTCGAGTCGACATTCCTTCATATCGACTCAAAAGGTGGTACTAGTCGACCCTCTTGTCGAAGACGACTCACAACGAGCCCACTCGACTATCTATTTGACGCCTCCTAATGACGACTCGAAAGACATTACTTCTCGGCCAAGCTAAAGGACTTCGGCCTCGAGATCCCCTCACTGACAACATCGACGTCACAGTTAATGCTTGGCAAGTGTCATCATGCCTCTAGCCCCGATAGTCTTCATGACTCATCGGACCACGTCAACACCACCATGCCTCCAATCGCTTCTCATTTAATGCTGAGGTGATCTCTCCTCTAGTTGTCGCTGACACCTGTAAAGCGGGAGCTGACTCAACCGCCAGCCCACACTTCGCCACCGTCCTCTTGTGCTCGGCCGAAGCGACCGATCTACCCTTATACTATCAGCATAAATAGAGATACTATTCTAACATAGAGAGAGAGAATGGATTCTGATCCAAACTCTCTGATCTGCAAATTATTGCACACACACACAAGAACTCTCACAGTTCTTCACTTTCCCCACTCAAACTTACCAACTGACTTGATCGACGGAGGAACCACGGGGGGATCAGTCCCCGTCCTCTCACGTGTTTCTATGTATGCAGACTTTTCAGCCACTCAACTTAGAACCAGATATAAAGTTGGGGAAGAAAGCGACACCCTTCATCAACTTGACCCCCATCCAACCACGTATATAATTGATTGTGTGATCATTTAACATGAACAATAATAATTAAAATATCTTATATAATAATATAATAACATATTAAAAACTAGTATTTAATATGTTCTTAATGTATTATATAATAATAAATAATAATAATATATAAATAAACTAATAAAAAATAAGAAAAAAGTTATTGATAATTAATAATAATATAATAATTATATACTAATATATAATACAATATTATAA
>NC_033796.1:24357753-24366374 GCF_001876935.1 Asparagus officinalis
TCAATAATTATAAAATATTATATAATAGTAATATATTTAAAAATAAAACAATAATGTAATAATAATATTATAGTAATATATTGTATAGTAAATGTAATATAATATATAAAATATCAATACACTATATAGTACAGAATATAATATAATACATAGTAAAATAAATTTTAATACTAAAATAATTTATTGCTAAAAAATATTAAGATAAAAATAATATATTCATAATATAATAATATTTATTTATGTCATAAATTATTAATATATTATTAGTAAGTTCTAACATATTAAAAACTATAATATATTGTAATATGTTAATTTATTAATAATATACTCGTAATAACATAGATTATCATTTTAATAATATAATATTATATTAATAACAGTATAATATTATATTAATTATAATTTATACTATTTTTAAAATATTATATAATTCATGACAATAACAATTTGATATACCAAAATAATTTAATATATTATTATTTGAAAATAATATGTAATAATTGTAATATAATATAACACATTAAAGTACAATATTATATTATAATACATTATACAATGTTATATTATATTATATTTAATATTTGTTATTGATGACTAAGATCACACAGTCAATCGTATTCAGAAGAGGATAGATCGGTTCCTCCGGAGACCTCGCTAGGACGAGGTAGAGGAGATTGATGAAGGGGTCGCCTCCTTCTCCGACTTTATGCATGGTTCTTGAATTGGATGCTGAAGTTCATGCTGCACAAACAAGAAGAACCCGTGAGAGGGCGGGGACCGGTTCCCCCGTGGTTCCTCCGACAGTCAAATTAGTGAAATTTGAGTGGGGAAGGAGAAGGTCCGGGAAAGAACTCATGTAGTTTTGAGGGGTTACATTGCCCAAACTCTTGAGAGTCAGCCCCCATCTAAGTAAGGGTCATACATGTATATATACAGGGTGTTGTGCGCGGCGGAAGCTTCGAGGCGACACGAACAATAACTCGAGATAAATCACAACTAATAAGCAAATCACAATCACAGCAAGAACACCGAGTTTAACGTGGTTCGGCAAGTTGTCTACGTCCACGGGGCAAGGAGAGGGGAGTTCTCACTATTAGAAATCAAGAGAATACAAATAGAGTTACAAATCTCACCGATCAAACCCTAAAACAAACCTCTAGATCTCTCATAAATCTCCCACAATTGGATGCAGCAATCCTCTCCAAAAGACTGCTCAAAATCGTCCTTGCTTAATCCTAATTAATCAGGTTTAGGGTTATATATCAACTCAGAAACAAACCGGGTTAAAAACCAAGGCCTAGCCCAAAATTAGACTGCGGTCGACCGCACGAAGCTCGCGGTCGACCGAACACCCCCGACAGAGAACCAAAATCCAACAGTCAAACTCGCGGTCGACCGTAGCGGTCGACTGAACTGATTTCCTGAGAGATAATCGCCTACAGGTCCTCGCGATCGACCGTCACGGTCGACCGCCTTCAACTCCGATCCCTAGTGGCCTTTGTGCACGTTCGCGGTCAACCGCCAGTCTGCCTGGCTGATTCTTCTGCTGTTTTCCTTCACTCTCTCACCATTTCTTCAATTCTCCACCTCGGTGAATGTTTCTACCAAAACTGAGCCGACACAAAATCATCCAATAGTCCCTCAACAAGTCTGGGAACCAAACTAGAGCTGAAACGTAATCTCCCCCCATCTGAATCAATAGATCAAACCGGCTGCATCTGATAGACTGCCTACGTATCCTCTTGCCCAAGGAATCAAGTCAAACGTAGTTCACCCAAATGACCTCTAAAGGCCTCAATCCACTAGAAGATTTCGCAACCCTTCTCCAACATCACGATCAAGTCTACGACTGATAGCACCTCCAATGGCCCCAAACTAAAACAATCCAAACATCTCCACCTGAGATGAACCAATGGCCATATCCAGATTCCATGTATAAGCTACACTCGAATCGATCAACCTATCATCTGCATCCGAATCAACATGATTCCCAATCTGTGTCACATCAGCTAGAATCTCAAATGATGCAGTATGTTCTGAAGTATGTGGAGTAAACTCCACCCAACGTGGAGTAGCATCACCCTCCACCTGCTGCGATGTCCTAACGATCTGATCAATACTCTCCACCTGTCGAGAGTCAAACGTGACATACCTGCTCAGAACAAAGTCAGAAGCCAATACTTGATAATTAAACACGCCTCTGACTCTCAAATGTGCTATCGGATCAAATCTCACATCCACAATGTGACCAAGTGCTGGGTAGCCAAACATCCGACGCAACCCAAAATTTGAAGCAGCTCCATCAGATCTCATATCTCTACATGCAGCAGTCGGCAACCTATACATAAGATGACCCAAACATGTCGTATCCCGCACACTAATGCCAATGCTCGACATCAAACGCCGATCATCCTCCAGCAAGGAACAGCTCCCCAAATCTGCCATCTCGCCTCGTCGCCTCAAAGTTTTCACACCAATGCAGTGTCTCTTATTACCGTGAGCTCGGCACAAACGCAAGAAAGAACCCCTACTATAATCAGAACGTCGGGTTACCTTTCTACCAACACATTTCCTCCATCTGTTGTGAGCTTCTAGGACTCCACACCAACAGGACTTGGTTGCAACCCACCAATGCCTAGAGCAATCCCTAACTGCGGAAACCACATACGTATTACCTCCTAATGACACTCCCTTGGAAGGCCCCCGAATGCCTGAATGAACACCCCTCAGAAGACCCCTCGAATGATAGATAGAAGTACTAAACTCCACCTCGGTCTTTTCGCTCATACCAATGGGTTCACAAGACTTCAAACTTCAGGTCAAAGCACTCCTAAACAACCTATACACGGCATTACCAATCAAATAACCCAGCATCAAACAACACCAGAGTCTAGCCGAATCTGATGAAGTCGTCAGCTCCCTATCAATCGTCGTGCTTCCGAGCAAATAATACAAATTGCTCCTTCTGACGTCCTTCATCACAATCATGGATCCCAATGTGACCTTTAAGCGTGCATCCACCAAGGTCATCCTATAGCCTGCTGCCTCCAAAGCTCCAAGTAAAATGATGTTATTCTTCAACTGCGGAACGAACCTCACATCATCCAACTCTCGCATCATCCCGTCACTCATACTAATTCGAACAGTACCAATACCACCAATAGAGTATGCATGTCCATTACCCATGAGCACAACATCCTCTCTTTCCAACTTCTTAAAGCTGGAGAACCAATCCCTCCTAGGGCAAACGTTATAAAAAGCACCCGAATCCAACATCCACTTCGTAGAGTCGGCATCACAAACTGACGGTAGTGCGGATAACTAATAGCCTGAAGAATCCGAATCGTTGCCACTAGACTTGACAACATTTACCTCTGAAGCTTGTACAACTTTCTCCTTATTCTTCCCGGCTCGATCTATCTTTGGGCATTTAGCTTTCCAATGTCCATCCTCTTTATAAAAAGCACACTGATTCCTACGAATCCCATGATGTGCACCTCTAGACTATGATCTCCTGCTTCGGTTTGAACCACGGCCGTGAACTACTAATGCATCTCCCGATGCCTTCTCAGAGGGTTCATCGACACTCTTCCTCAACTCATAATTTACCAACGCTGAGATCACCTCCTTGTAACTAATAGTAGTTCTTCCATTAATCATAGTCAGGACAAAAGTATCATAATCATCATCGGGCAACGAATACAAAAGTAGCATTGCCTTGTTTTCCTCCTCAACCATGATATCCACATTGGTCATGTCTGAAAGTAGCTTCGTGAAGTTGTTAACATGCTCCCTGATGGAAACTCCTCTCTTCATCTTGAACTAGTAAAACCTCTTCTTCAAGTGAAGCCGATTCTCAATGCTCTTAGTAAGATACTTTTCATTGAGTGTTTCCCACATTTTCTTCGCTGACGTCTCGTTCATCACATCATAAATAAGATCCGACGTCAAGCATGACCGAATAACTCCACACACCCTACTATTCATCTTCTTCCAAACATTTTCTTTCATATCAGTAGGTTTCTCTTGCAACTCAAGAGTCAACTCCAAATTCTGTGCATCCAAGGCGTCCATCACCTGACACCTCCACAATCCAAAATTGATCTTGTCGTCGAACTTTGGAACATCAATCTTCATGTTATTGATGCTCAAACTATGTATCGTCTTCGTAAGAGACGAACCTGATGTGCTTGCTTCTCCCATGTTGCCGATCTAACTCTTCAGATAGGAATCTTCACCAAATCCTTCGAACAAGCCTGAAGCTCTGATACCAATTGTTGTGCGCAACGAAAGCTTCGAGGCGACACGAACAATAACTCGAGATAAATCACAACCAATAAGCAAATCATAATCACAGCAAGAACACCGAGTTTAACGTGGTTCGGCAAGTTGCTTACGTCCACGGGGCAAGGAGAGGAGAGTTCTCACTATTAGAAATCAAGAGAATACAAATAGAGTTACAAATCTCACCGATCAAACCCTAAAATAAAGCTCTAGATCTCTCACACATTTTCCACAATTGGATACAACAATCCTCTCCAAAAGACTGCTCAAAATCCTCCATATATCAACCCAGAAACGAACCGGGTCAAAAACCAAGGCCCAGCCCAAAATCAGACTGCGATCGACTACGACGGTCGACAGCGCAGGTCTCGCGGTCGACCGCACGAAGCTCGCGGTCGACCGAACACCCCCGAAAGAGAACCAAAATCCTACAGTCAAACTCGCGGTCGACCGTGACGGTCGACCGAACTGATTTCCTGAGAGATAATCACCTACAGGGTCCCCGCGATCGACCGCCATGGTCGACCGCCTTCAGCTCCAATTCCTAGTGGCCTTTGTGCACGTTCGCGGTCGACTGCCAGTCTGCCTGGCTGATTCTTCTGCTGTTTTCCTGCACTCTCTCGCCATTTCTTCACAGGAGCAGATGGACAGGTTGGTCCTGTTTTGCTATGCACAGGAGGGTGGTGGCAAGATATGGGCTGGACATTAAGTCAGCCCTTTGCTTTACAGGTGTCGGCTGGCAACTAGGTGATAAGTTACTTTGGCATGGGAGATGAGCTCTCCGTATTTTTCGGGAAGTGATTGAGAGTGTGGCAGAAGGTACGTGGGCAGGCTAATAAGTCATGAAGACCTTCATGCTAAAATCAAGATAAGGCTTGTCCTAGGTGGACTAGAATGCAGACATGTGCTCAGGGGAAGAGACTTGAAGCCGATGTTATTCCTCAATCTAGTCGATAGGGAATGTTCATCAAGTCATCTTTGTGAGTCCCCGGGTAAGTAGACAAGTGTCCTTAGTGGGTTGTCTTCGACATGGGGGTCGACTCATCCCGCCTTTTGAGTCGACATGAGTGACATGGGTTCGACGAGTCGGCGGAGTTGGGACCTTTGTTGGGCTTTGAGTGCCAAGTTGGTTAGGTCCAGTTTGACAGAGCTAAGACTATCATTTTGTAAATATATGTATCTTGGGTGATTGTGCACCATAACATTTATAATACTATAACAATGTAAACTAAATATTACACCATCTTAGTTCTTAAATATTTTATTATAATTAATATATAATATATAAAAATAATAAGTTGATATACCAAAATAATTAAATATATTATTATTAAAAAATAATATGTAATAATTGTAATATCCTATAACACATTAAAGTACAATATAATATTATAATACCGTTGATACCCGTGAACAAACAGTCGATGGGGGGTGCAGAGTTGCTGGATCGTCGAGAGGGATGGTGGGCTGCTTTCCGTGAACAAACAGTCGATGGGGGGTGCAGAGTTGCTGGATCGTCGAGAGGGATGGTGGGCTGCTTTCCTTCTTCGACTTTATGCCTGGTTCTTAGAACTCGGGGTGGGCGGATCACCTGCACACACAAGAATCATGGGAGTAGGTGGCTTGTTTCCCTCGTGGTACCTCCGACGATCAAGTCAGCTGGTGGACTTGGGTTCAATAATAGAGGAATAGTATCTCCTTCTAATATGTGACTAGAGAATTTTTTAGGTAGTGAGGGAGAGATCGAACCTCTCTTCAGGATGAATAGCGTCTGTATTTATATAGGATGCCAATGGCAGAACATGTATTTAGTGAGGAGACAGCTCATGATGATGGCGAGGGGTAAGCTGGAGGTTGAGTCATCCTCTGCCCTATTCGTATCGATTGATGAGTGATGACGGTTCACTTCAGCGACATGGGGAATCAGCGGCCGTTGAGGCTGTTGTTCAGGAGGTTGATGTTGGAGTCACTTCTCGTGGCGTGAGGGATCAGCAGCCGTTGAGGCTGCCTGCGAGTAACGTGGAGTCGTAATGATGACCATAAATAATAAAATAATGTTGGGAAGTAACGTTCTGAGTCGCCTTCAGGGAAAGTGTCGGTCGGTTGTTGAGCAGCAATCTCTCGACCGACTGAGTCCGTCTTTCGAGTTGTCTTTGGAGAGTGACGCCGGCTCACTGGGTTTATTTTCGGAATAGCATATTTGTAAGTAACAGAGAACATCCCATAACAAATACATTATACAATATTATATTGTGTTATATTTAATATTTATTAATACTATACTAATGTAAGTTAAATATTACAACATCTTAATTATTATAAATTTTATTATATAAATATATAATATATTAATAATATGTTTAATACTAATGTTGTAATTAATCAAACTAGTATAGTTAAAAATACTCATGATATTTTGAAAACACTTTAAGAAAAAAAATAATGCTATAGTATTTTTAATAAAAAAACATCGTAACATCCAAACTAAACCTAAAATAAACTGATTCACTTCTACATTAGTTTTTAACGATCAACGAAACGATCTAAAGATAAACTGGATTCAAACCTGATCGTGGAGTTTGCCCCCCGCACCCAAAGGATCCAATCTAGAAATCCCAAATTGGCTTCCCACTGAGTCATCTGTCGTCGACTCGTCCTTCCATGTGATGGAGACAAACAAAATCTACTTTTGGAAATTTCGAGAATCCTTCTCTTTTAATCTAGTCTAGGTTCACTCCCTTTACCGTACATCTGCACACTGAAGCCTCGCTGAGCCGTCCTCAAACTGTTAGAAAACTGGAGTACAAATAACAATTCTCTCCCTCCAGCGATAAAAATCAGCTTTCTCTTCACCCAAAAACACTAACATAAGTGGGTCCCAATACACAGAGAGAGTGAAAGTGGGTGTGGCGGATTTTAGAGTCAGCCATTTGAAGCTCGGGTTCGTCGCCGGTGGGCCACGCTCTTCTGCCTTCCGATTTGACCCTCCAATTTGACTGCGACTTCGAGTCCGTAGATTCACCGGATATTCGACCGCAATTCAAATCCAGACATAATCCGCCCGCCTGTAGCTCACCAGTCGCCACCTAACCCGGGAAACCAACCGACTACAGCCGGTCACCACCCGTTTGAAATTCAAGAGCCCCACTGCATTTTGGCGTGAATTCCAATTAAATTTGGTCCCCATCAACGATTTCTTTACCCACTCTTTAATTGCTGCTCAGCAGGCGTTTGAGCTGACTCTTCTTCGTCTCCCCGTAACGAATAGAGAGCCTAAATCTCTAGATCGTCCTTTTTATTGATCCCCAATTATTTCAACGTTCATATATTTGAGCTTCTCATGCGTTGGAAATTTTTATATGAAGCTCAAACAAATCAACATGAACAACCTCAACCTGAATCTCACAGTGGAGACTGAAGACTCCTTCTCCAGTCTACTAGAACTCGCAGCTGAGAACGATGTCGACAAATTCAAGATCTTCATCGATCGCGATCCGTCGGCGATCGACGAGATCGGGATGTGGTACGGTCGCAGAGATGGATCGAAGAAAATGGTCCTAGTCTTCGAGGCCCAGAACTCCGCTGATGGTAGCCGCGGCCTACGGCAGCCTCGAGGTTCTGGAGCTCATCCTCTCGACCCCGATCTGCGACGTCACCGCCGCGTCGGCGCCGAGCGGACCACGGCTCTTCACTGCGCCGCCGCGGGCGGGTCCGCGAAGGCTGGCGGACGCCGTCAAGATCTTGGTCTCCGGCGGTGCTGATGTCAGCTTGGCGGACGCCAGCGGCCGGAGACCGGCCGATGTTATTGTGGTCTCTCCGAACATGGCTGCTTTGACGTGCTGGAGGAATTGCTCGGTGCTCATCGAAGCCCCCTCCGTGTGTCGACGTCTTCGTTCTCGAGCTCCCCTCCGCTCTCCGAAGACGCCGACGGCGACAACTCATCGCCGTCCTCCGAATCAGTCTCATCCCCGACCGAGACAAAAGAACCCAACTTCGCCGACAGAAAAGAATACCCGATCGATCCGTCGCTGCCAGACATCAAGAACAGCATCTACGCTAGCGACGAGTTCCGAATGTTCTCCTTCAAGATCCGGCCGTGCTCGCGCGCCTACTCCCACGACTGGACCGAGTGCCCCTTCGTCCACCCGGGCGAGAACGCTCGCCGACGGGACCCGAGAAAATTCCACTACAGCTGCGTTCCGTGCCCTGACTTTCGAAAGGGCGCGTGCCGGCGAGGCGATTTATGCGAGTACGCGCACGGCGTGTTCGAGTGCTGGCTTCATCCGGCGCAGTATCGGACGAGGCTGTGTAAGGACGGAACGGGCTGCGCTCGGAGG
>NC_033796.1:24366398-24391687 GCF_001876935.1 Asparagus officinalis
CCTCGCCGAGGTCGATGGATATGATGAGCTTGCTGCCGTGTTCGCCGAGTCATTTTACGCCGCCGCTGTCGCCGTCGGGGATTTCTTCGCACGCTTGGCCGCAGCAGAGCGTGCCGACGCTGCATCTGCCGGCTGCGAATGGTGGGTTGCAGTCGAGTAGGTTGCGGTCGTCTCTTAGTGCTAGAGACATGCCTGCTGATGATTTTCCTTCGATGCTGTCGGATTTTGATGAGCTGTGTTTCTCTCCGAGCCAAGCTAGATTGGCTTCTTTGGCCGTAAATAGATGTCGGATTTTGATGAGCTGTGTTTCTCTCCGAGCCAAGCTAGATTGGCTTCTTTGGCCGTAAATAGATCCGTTCAAGTTCGACAGAAGTCGATGAATCCCTCGAACCTTGAGGATTTGTTCTCTGCCGAGATCGGTTCGTCCCCGAGGTACGGCTCTGATCAAGGAGGGGTTTTTTCTCCTTCGCACAAATTTCTTCATCCTATCAATGTGGAAGCCCAGCAGTTCTCTGGGCACGGTCCTTTGTTGCATGCTGCATCACTTGGGATACCGTCTCCTAATCGAATGTCGCCTCGGAGCGTTGACCAGCATTCCTCCCCTCTGAGTTCCAGGCTCTCGGCGTTTGCTCAGCAGGAGAAGCTCCAGCAGCTCAGGAGCCTCAGCTCTCGCGATCTCGGATCCAATGCTGCTGCCGTTGTTGGATCTCCGGTGAACCCTTCGTGGTCTAACTGGGGATCCCCAACTGGTAAACTTGATTGGGGCGTGAACGGGGAAGAGCTTGATAGATTCAGGCAGTCCTCGATGAAAGCCGAATCGGGTTCGGAGGAGCCTGACGTCTCATGGGTTCAGTCGCTGGTGAGCCCACAAGAGTCGAAGGAGAAGGTCTCTGTGAATGCAGGGAGTAGCAATGGTGGAGATGATGACGTGAACAACGGCAACCCTAACGGTGGTCAGATGGAGGAGCATGCAGTTCTTGGAGCTTGGTTGGAGCAGATGCAGCTGGATCAATTGGTTGCTTAGTAATGCAAAGTTCGAATTTTTTTTTTCCCCTCACTGATCAAGTAGTAGAATTAGTGCTAGATTATGGCTAGTAAATAATAATTTTTTGGTTTGTTATTATTAGCATCTACATGAGGGGAAAAGCTAATATGGGCGAGTAAAAATTCAACCGAAGAGATTTGTTTTATGAGAGTTTCAATTATCTTCGAGGAACGCAATTTGTCATGAGGTTAATTAGGTCCATGAGTACTAGCGTCTGAATTGTTTCTTTTGTATTTTCGTTCGAGTTAGGCGAAAGTGTTATGGTTGAATTGTCATGTAAACATTGGTGTCCGTTGTCATATTGAATTGATTTATTAATGTTAAATGTCTTTTCCTTAATAAATCTTCTCATACCTCATGCATGATCTATTGCTCGTCATTTTCTGTGTGTCTATATGCGTGCGCACTGCGCAGCGCGTTAGCTTGTTTTTTTGATATGCATTTAAGCTTCGGTGGGGTTTGGTTTACGATGCTTTTAACTTTTATAAGATAGGCATGGGAATCCATGATAGATGGTGGGGGGATGCCGGGACGGTTGTACCCAATAGGGGAGAAGTGGAGAATGGGTGGTGTTTTTGTTCGAGGGTTACGTTGTTGGATTGCTTATCTTTTAAGTTTAGTGGGCTCCACGTAATCAAGTGGGGGCTTTATGGGACGAAGAAAAATGATTTAAGAACCTAAAATATGGGACCAAGGGAGGGGACAAGTGAGGTGTCCCCTTTCTTGGTCCCATATTTTGGGTCCCCGTAGCAGCATTCCCCTAACACCACTCTTATGGGACACACCTAAATCTATATATTTTGCGGAAAACCTCCCTTGGCTTTTAAAGTATTAGGAAACCCCCTTGCGTATAGGGATTATCACGAAATTTAAATTTTCAGATTTTATTTAAAAAAACTACCTTCAACTTGGAGATGTTATCGAAAAAACCCTCTTTAACTTTGAACTTTTTCTAATAAAATCTCAAAATTATTGAAAGTTAAGCCAGGTTATTTGGTAATCGTCTCCTAAGTTAAGGGGGTTTAATGATATTTAATACAAGACAAAGTTATAAATCTTTAACTTTTTAGTCATCATGTTAAATATAATGAAAGATTTGGGTAAACTGCTGATAACCTTCTCCGTCTACGCTTTCAAAACTCCTCAACTCATTTATTTATTAACACTTCCGGATTCTTCAATTCATGAGCTACGGAGCTGGTTCGATCTGCGGGTGTTTTAATGGCTCATAAATGAGTTGATGGAAGTTAAGTTCTAAATAATGGCATTTTCTGCAATTTACTCAGAAATTTCAGAAGCAATTTAGATTTGAATATCACTGTCCGTTTTTAAAGCGAATTAAAAATGTGCAAAAAGTCTTAGGCAACAAGTTAAAAATTGGGTTAGGACTAACTCTGCCCTAATTTTAACTTGTTTCTTGTTTGTTAAAATTTTATGTCAAAGCTGGCACAATTTTTTTAGCCTAAATAGTATCACTAAACTAGTTTTCTTTTGGACCAGGGGATCTGGTCCAAAAGAAAACTGGTTTAGTACAAAACTGGGCCATGACTGGTCCTGGCCCAGTTTTGTTCACTTTGCCAAACACACTCTTAAGTTCCTTGTAAAAATAACTTGGATTAACTTCTCATGAATGCTGATCAACGCATCTATTCTTCTGTACTTATAGGAAAATCCAAAGAATCCTTATTTATGCTACAGTGAATTACCGTAGCATGAACGGTAAACCACAGCTGGCCCTCCGCGCTTGAAGTTACTATTATGCTAAAGCAATTTACTTTAGTATAATCAATAACTTAGATCTGAGCCTCTATACTTAAAGCTACTATTTATTTTATAGTATTTTACTGTATCTACTCCTCCGTACTTAAAGGAGAATCCAAAGAATATTGTTCATGATATAGTAATTGTACAGTAAAAAAAGTATAACATAAGCAGTAAATCAAATCTGGTCCTCTGCACTGAAGTTAATGTTCATGCTACAGTAATTTACTGTAGCGTAAACAGCTGATCAAATCTACACTTCAAGTTACTATTTATGCTACAGTAATTTACTGTATCATAAACAGTTAAAGCAAATCAAATGTATTAAAACTTGGATCATTCTTTAAGTATCGAGGAATAGATATGATTACTAAATCAAATGTATTAAAACTTGAATCTTTCTTTAAGTATTGAGTAGATATGATTTCTAATTTTAAGTATACAATAATTAAATCAAATATATTAAAACTCTCAAAATGCAGTGCTTAAAAAAAATAGGGGTCGTCCTTTGCACGGGTGCACACTAGTATTGAGTTATTCTCAAATTTATACAAGATTTGAGTCATTGATGTCCCATTTGTTGGTTTTGGGCTGGTACTATTAAGTGATACTGTTTCTTGAATGTCTTATTAAATTGTTTGATTGGTAGGTAGTTCAACTGTTGTTAGTTGAGGAACATGTGAGTTTAACCGTGGGTTAGCTTCTCATGAATCTCGGATTGAGAAAGGATATTTTTAGTTTTGTTTGGTGGGTTAGGTGGTAGCTCTTGATTAATGTTTAAGCTCTTGTTAGTTGTGCGGTTAAAGATTTGATTTAAAGGATCTCAAGTTGTTTTCTTCACTTATTAGATTCAGGAAAAGCTCTCCTCTGTTGGGTGAAATTGAGCTTACCTTGACTAGTAGATTACTACTTGATCATGTGGTTGAGGACTCAGGATGGTGGTTAACAGGGACCAATAATATAAGTATTAAGATCAAGAAATTATCATATCTTAAAAGAGTTACTTGTTGGCTTCGCTTTTGAACGGTCATCTTCTAATTTAATATGCAAACATATAATCTTCAATGTTCGCAACAATTCTAGAACTTTGGTACTGAAATAAACTTTGAAATGATACCAAAACGAAATAGATTCAAATATTATGAATCGTGCATTTAAATAGCGATTTTTTTCTGGGTGTTGAAATTAGGATGAAAATTCGGTTTGGTGTTCATAGTTGCCTAGTTCGTATTTTTATACTTTTGACCACGTCTCTTGTCTAGACTGTGATGAGATTTCAGAACTATAATTGCCCTTCTAATTATTTTAATTGTAATGTTTTCAAGATATGGAAAATTTATTACTTAAATATCTTTATCCAATAATGGAAGTTTACTTGTGTCCATCAATTTTCCAAGAAAGTTGTTCATATGTCAAGTATTAGGTGTTGCATTATCTATCTGTTTGTTTTCTAATTGGCATTAGATCACTAGTACATTGAAATCGTACAGTCCAAAATTTGGTCTTACTTGATATTATGTTCCCCTATCACCTAGACTCCTAATTAGGAGAAAATGATGGCTGAGACTTTAGTTAAGAAAAGGGTAAATGAGAGAAATGCGGTCCAAATCATCAAGTAGTATAATATCATAGGAAACAATAATACGGTATGCACGCACGAATACCTCTATGTCGACGTATAAATACATGCATAGGAAACCTCGAAATTATTAGTTTTACGTAAATTATACGCACCAATGTCAAAAACTGCATCGATCTATCAGTTGACTTAACATTGAACTTAATTAAAAGATTTTACCTAATAATTTGGAAATACCAAATTCTAGAATTTTTTTTTTGAAATACTTTATATGCCAGAAACAGCTATATATACATAAGAGGAAGTGGAGGTGGCAAATGATTGAAACATAAAGATTCTTGCTTACGGTTGAGAGCAAATGTCAATCTATTGCCCCTGTTGATCACTTTTTCAAAATAAATCCAGAAAGTTTTAGCATAATTAATACTCAGACCAGTGGTATTTACGTCTCTCTCTTGTGTAAGTGGTTTCCTAGAGAGAGATTCTTCTCCTTTTGCTTCTGTTTTTCTATATGAATATTTTTAATCTTTTTGATGTAAATCTTTAAGTTTTTCATCCGATCGAAAGGAAGGAAGAAAGAGTCGAAACAGAGAAAAATTGTATAAATTTCAGTAACGCCTCCAGTTCGTGGTCTCCGAACTTTTGATATTACAAGGGCCTTAGCATCTCTTTAGGAAACATGTTCACGGGACCAGATGACAAAAATTGTGAGGTTACTGAGCTCAAAGGAGGAGAGTTTGGTTGGCAGTTACTAATAAGTTGAATGAAAACTTATATGTACGGACTTTTTATGTTTTATCAAAAGAAAAAGACAGATATTCTGTGAAAGCAACGGCACATTTATTTCACTAATTTCAGCTCATTTTCAAATTGGGAAACTTATGTTTAGGGTTTTCCTCTTTACTTCGTCTTCATTTATTTTTAACTCGGATGATTCCATTTCGCCTCTTGTATAGATTCGTCACTATCTGAAGTTTTTCTTAATTAATTTCTTGAAAATATATTAAGAGAATAAACTGTGCAAATCACTCCTCTTCATGATGACCAAGGTCTCAAAATCGTCACAACGGTGTTGTGTAACAGTATCACGCGTCAAAGTGATCAATTACTTGACATCTATCGATGAAAAATGAAAATTATTTCAAAAAGATGAGCGGAATCATATTTGAAGACACAGTACATAATAGATCGGCAAAAGAAAGAAAGAAAAATAAAGACAAAAATTCTACGGAAGCACAAGATTCAACAAGGTCCGGCAACCAATGCAATTGCAAAAATATCCACTCGCTAGTTGGTGCTCCTTCACAATTATGTAGGGCTTCGTTCTAGATCCCGGTGCCTTTGTATTCTTCATGGAAATCAGGCTCGTAAACAATATCCTCTGGTTAATTATTTGTTATTTTCTTCCTAATGACACGCATCAGTTACGCTGTAATGTTTTCCTCAAAATTTAGCAACTACGTCCGCTGGCACACAGATCATGACTCGAGATAACAAGATACTACACAATATAGATATCAATGACACGGGGAGAGAATATCAGTAACAACCCCAAAGGCAAACCAAACCAAGTCATATAATAAATAGCCTTTTGCCACGCCCTTCAAATGTTGGCCCAAGTGGGTGATGGAAGAGTTATGGGGTCTGGATTTAATTAGGGAATTGATTGCGTGAGCTCAAAATGGTATGGAGTTTGGTGCAGGCGCATGACGGTTGTGGGTTGGCTCAATGCTCGATGGCCTGGGTCTGACTGTGAAATCGGTGGCGCTTTGTGGTTTTTGGGAACTTTTAAGTGGTCACGGCTCTCTGATCGTAAAGATCTTTACCCTTTTTTTTCTTTGAATTCGTTGTTGGGTTTTGAGCGATGATGGGGGCTTCAAGAGCTTCCTCCGTCCAAATTCCCTGTCTCGTGTTGTTTGTTGGGGCCAGTACTCTCTGTGATGTGAAGTGATGTAACACATTCAGACGCTTCACATTATATAAATCAATCTCGTCTAGCATGCTTGAAACTTATCCGACTTAAAACCTCCACTATAGAATTATGCACTAAAAACCATATAATTTTACTAATTTATCTAGGACCATTATGACTCGATTCACGCCATAATTTTAGCGGTACTACAACAGGGGTTTTCAACTTTTTTATCGTCCATTCTTGGAATTTTCTTAACAAGTTTGAGCTTGACAACGTTACGTGATGTAATGCTACTACAACTTCTCAGATGATGTAGCACTTTATGTTTTCTATGATCTTTGGTATGATACTATTTCGTATGATGAGGGGCTTAAAAAAGATATGGTCCCTGCACTTGCTTATGAGAGAAATTTACGTAGCAATCAGCATTTCATTATGTGCGGATGCATTAGTTTAACTCAATAAGCTTCTGGTTTGTTTATCCCTACCATGATAACCTTTTATACATCAGTGGCTAGTATTCTATATTTGGGTTAGGCTAGAGATAATGTCTTTTTTTGATGTTGTGAGATGAGCAAACCAATAATTAGTATATTTGCCACCTCTCCTCAACGCTAAGACAATATATTTCTTTTGGCATACAATGCATTTTCCTCAAATAATTTCAACATGCAGATAATGTTGAATCTTGTTTAAAATAATAACATTCTTAAAGATTGTTATCTAGAACTATCTGATGTAATCAGAACAACGCATTTGGAAGGTTGCTTTCGGACCTTCGACCTTTAATTTAGTATATGTCAAAATCGTTTTTTATTCTTAAATTTTGTGTGTTCTCCTATATGTACACCAGGCTCAAATTCTCAGAATCTCAAACCATCAAATTAACTATGCACGTATGTAATATATAGTTGTTATTTTTGATGTGTATATTCAGACACCTATAGGATGCAAGGAAGCAACTTGGCCCCCTGTGTATCTCAGGAGGTAAAACACACAGAAGACAACATCAAAAGGCACGGAATTAAAACAAGGAACTTTTCAGTAAATATAAATAAATTCTAGAACAAGTTTCCTGATACCCTGCGAATGGAAACCCTTGAAAGCTTAATCTGAACGCCAACCTGGTCCATAACTGCATCGAGTAGAGAATCATCAAGGAGGCCCAAAAAACAAAAGCAAAGGGCAAGGTTAGCGACAATATGGTTGTGAGCGGTGGCATGTTTATATAAGAATTAAATAGTTGATATCGTTGTGAACTACAGTTCAAAACTTGGGTTCAAGCTCCATGGTCAAATTCCATCAAATTCCATCTACAAAGTATGATCTCGAATCTGATGCTCTAAACACCACCTAAGCATCTAACGCTCTTAGTGGGACCTGACCATTCTAAGAGAGAACATCTACTTGTGATACAGGTAGGCAATTGTGAATATGAAGAATCCAGCCATCTGCAAGTTTAACAAGAACATAAAAAAGCTTTAATCTAGGAGAATTTGTTAGTAAATATAAATTGTGCTTCATATTTTAAACATATTGAGAACATCAGAGAGCATATTCATCTAAAGAACACATCAGAGAGCAGGAATAAAAAGGCAAACTTACAGTAGAAAATGATGCCCCATAGTATGGGTAGGCTGTTGTAATAAATCTCTCATATTCATTGTGTCTGAAAGGTCTCACTGGAATCTGCAGTTGACATATTTTAAACATATTGAGAATAATAAACAAATATATGTTTATTTGCAGTGGAATCAAATTATCAGTGACATTGACATTAATGGCTGAAACTCTCTTTGACATTAGACTACCTATTGTAGCGGGGTCATCAAGTTAGCTTCAAGATGTACATTGCAACCAAAACCATCTTCACCTTTCTAATTAATACAATGATAAGCCAACACAAACAAGAATTTTGGGGTCACAAATAAGCTTTTAGATCTGATGCTAAAATGCTTCCCTCATAGGAGGTTCAGAGGTCAATTTTCCTAGAGAAGTTCTCTCCTTAAGTAAAGCTTTCTTCCCTGAGAAAATATTTACAAGCAGTTTTGAAGATTTAACATTTCTTTTTAAAGTAATCTTCATCGTCTGTTCTCCCATCAGCACCTCACTAACCTCCTAAGTAGGACAGAAGCAGCAGTGCAGCTTTCTTGAACTGTTTTCTGGTGGAACTGGGGAAATTTTGGCACACAAAACAGTGTGGTCATCTCTAGAATTAGCAAAACAAATATCAACTATGTTTATTCACATTTGTAATGAAAGAGTATGCAAAATTACCATCCAGCTTAGGTTGGATAAGTTCAGAACGGTAGGCATAAGCATTAAAAATCAAAATGATGTTCATATAGTATTGCTATGTATTATGAGCTAATGTAGTTTTCTTGCTTTCATAAAAATTGGATTTATCCTTTTCAAAGAAAAATATGCAGGAGACATACAAACCTGCTTTGCAAGAGAGAGGGTTGTGTATCCAAGCCTTTGGTACTCCACCTTGAATTGGAAAACACCATAAACATCAGGAACCTTGAATGTTGTTGAGTAAACACCCTGCAACAATAAATCATTCAGATTTTAGAACTACCACCACCACAACGAGTTACTTCAAATACAAAAAGTACAGATCTACCTTCTTGTTATTGGACAATGTTTTCAGGACATAAGGACTCATCATGTAAAACTGAACTTGTACATCATCCGCTACATATGGTTTCCATGCAGTTCCAGTCCATTCATAGATCTCAACAGCGTACTCCTTCAAGCACATTTCAAGTGTAAGAACGTACCGAAAAACAACCGAACTCTTCCTATGCCACTAAATATTTTGTAGTCAGATCCATTAGTCTCATATGGGTGAGCAATTACCAGATCATCATTGATTCGGTACATAGCGGGCTCATTTATTTCTCCGACCTTGTGATGGTTGACATTGGCAGCCTACAAGCAGAAATCACAATAATATAAAAAATGTGTATTAACTATAAAAGAACAGTAAGAAATTTAGAAAACCCCATAAATTTTAATACTGCCCTGACTTTTTAACTTCTCCAGAAAATGATCAATCAAAAACTAAACTAAAACAGCATAAAGAAACCATGCATCTCTGTGAGGAAAAAGAATATAATATTGTTTTACCTTAAGATGACCCCTTTCATGGAAAATCCATTTAGTAATCTCAGTCACAAATTGCTCATTACCAGACTTCTCATGTCTTGCAACAACAAACAAGTCATACGTCAATTTCTTGCAGGAAATAACTAATTCAACGGCATATAAGAATACATCCAGTCAAAATGAAAGATTTGACAAGTAGTTATATCTTCACAAGCAAAACTACATGGTAAACGACTACATGCACATATGATACGCACACATGCTAATATGCTATGTAGTAAAATAGGTATATATGTGTTTGTCTGTTCTATGAATACATGCATGCAAGTGAGGAATGATAAAACTTAACGTAACTTTATGATGTAGGAGGCGGCTAATCATATAAGAGTTTAATTTTATATTTTTATTTAATCTTTTCAAAAAAAAAACTCCCCTTCCTAGGCTCTCTTCTTACATGCATTTGGTGCAATCCCTACTATATCCATTTGTTGATTGAAAGCCAGTATATTTTCTGACTTCTCACAAATGAATTTCACACTCATACTATGTCTATCGGCATAAACATGCGTCACTGCATTTTATAGCTTTCGTTATAGTTAAACTGATGTGAGACTGAGGCTTGGCTCAGTAGTAAAGGAATTCAGGCAGGTTATAGAAAGTCCCAGGTTTAAGCAAATCCATACCCATGCACCTATCCTCCCGAGACACTCCCAGGCGCTGAGCAGTTCCATTTACAAATGGGCAATCTAAAAATCTTCTATTTAGATTCCAAGTTGAAATCTTGGAGGGCTAAAATTAAAATGAATGGAAATCATGAGTTCTATTTAGATTCCAAGTTGAAATCTTGGAGGGCTAAAATTAAAATGAATGGAAATCATGAGTTATATATATTAGTATTTCATGAAGACTTCAGAAAAGAGGGCTAAAATTAAAATGAATGGAAATCATGAGTTATATATATTAGTATTTCATGAAGACTTCAGAAAGTTTCAGTAGATAGATTGATAGATGTGTGTATGTGTGTGTGTACATATATATGAACAACAAGCTTTTCATAATGGTAGCAGAATTCTCAGTAACCAAGTGATTCAAGAGTTTGAAATAGACAGATGAAGCAACTTCTGAGAAACATAAAGCTACTTAAACATCAAGCCACCTTAGGTTCAAATACAATCATGTCATTGCTAGGTTCAAATCCAATCGAGGTAAATATCTGGTCAAATTCAACCAAGGGACTCATCACTATAAAGCTCAAACCAAAATAAAGATATCCTTGCAGCATTTGGATCTTAACTTCGTATTCCAACAAGATGCCCTGGAATTTAGAAATAGTTGCAGGTGTGGCACCAGTTCTGATGGTTACCATGAAAATTCACGTTCAGTAGTGAAATTCACAGTTTCAGGAAAAAGGAATATGTATGATGTATCCTTCACTCTTCATTATAAGTTCTCAGAAAAATATAATTTTATGGAAAGAACTTGATCTAGATGGAACAGACATCATGGTTTAATCTAAACCTGAAAATATGGGGCAAAAGAATGCAAAATAAGAAGGCAAAATAAGTGAAACTTTACTTACTTAGTTGAGCTTCCAACCTTCTGGACACCAGATCTTAAAAATCTGAAAATCGCCCAAATAGAAATTCATAGAGGGAAACTGATAGATATCAAAGAAAGGTAAAAATAACTTAAATAGATTATATACCGATTGCTAAATAGGTCCAATGAGCCAGAAATCAAAACGCGGGCGTTGTTTCTTGCCTGCAAAACACATCAAACTTCGTCAGTATGACTATAAGATATAACTTCTTCAAACTAAAACAAAGTCGAAAAGGAAGAGATGTGAAGGTAAGAATTGAACAAGTTCTCTTATAATTTATACCAAAAATGCAACAACTGGATACAATGCAGAAAGTTTAACTTGAACTAGCCACCGCAAACATATAACATCTATTGGTAATTTAAACATTAATAACTTAAAAGATGACATAGAATGCACGTTATAGCTCAGATGATAGCACAAAAGGATAATTTACACAAGCCAAGAGGACTAAGTAAACAAGATAGATCACGCCACCTAACTTCTTCCCCATGACTAAGGACTAGATGCTTGATCTCTGTTATATAAAGCTCACATATGTATGTACTAGTAAGATGAAAATTGAAGTAATTAATTTGCCCAACATACTTCAACGAGATTGTCTCTGAAGAATCTGCCCTTTTTGACTTTAAGGCAAGAAAAAAAGTGCAATAAAATCTATTGTCCTCTTTGATCTCCACTTATCACAAGAAGAATCAGTACAATCATTGCAGATTCTCTAAACTCGTCATCAGAAAACGGAAAAGGTATAAGGCAAGAAATCATAGTCAGACTCATAAAACAAATCACTGGTAATTGGTGAAAGCTTAACCAACATGTTATGCTGGACTCAAACCCTTTAGGCCATATTTGGTTTTTAAATAGTGAGGGTACTATTTTAAAATAGTCCGGGCCCACCTCTTTAGCCAATGTTTTTTAATCTGGTCCGGAATATTTTTAAGCAGATAGATACTACTTTAATACCCAATAAGGAGACTAAACTAAACACACCTCACCGCCACCTTTACAATCCGGATATTTACCATCAAGGGGGATTAAGATTTTTTGACAAAAATGATCCTATCCTTTGAATTTCCCCAAAATCTTACAATGATTCTCTCTATATCTTTTCACAATTTCTTTTTTGTGTGCGCTGTTTTACCGCGGGATTTTTCCACAGGTTCTTTTTCATTCGGAGTCTATTTCTTCTAGAAAACGAACATAAATCTAGAAAACAGTCATGAAACCTTGCGTAAATACATATATTGTTGCCATATGTCTATGTGTTCAAGTGGATGCTATTTGTGGACATGATATCACAACACGCACACGCACACACGCACGTATATGTATAATATAAAAGCTTTAAACAATACAAAGGAGAGGGTATAAGATCAGAAAAGCCTCTAATGTGGTAATGATTTCATATGATATATTTTGTAGACTTCAACTTTTTATTGACATAGAATTTAAGCCGATAAGCATAACCATCGGACCTCACCAACTAGTATGCGGATGGTTCCCCCTCCTTCAATGAAAATATGTGATATGCATAGTTTTGGATTTGCCGCAAATTATCATATCCATCTTCAAACCCGAAGCTCAGTAGCATATACATCGTCAGAAGCTCAGTAGAGTATACATCGTCAGAAGCTCACACAATTCAAGCCAAAGATGGTATAATACAATATGTCAATATGCATTTACTTGAGAGCTAAAAGATCATTCTGATTATGACACTAATCCCAACAGTCATAAACCTACTAAAACAAACACTAGCATGGACTATTGTAAATTAGTTTGATTGTTTGTCCGTGTGAAGACAAACATTGGATTGGACTAAAATAGTCCCATGATAGTACAGTTCCTGAGTTCCAGTACTATAGTCCAAGGAATAAAATAAAATACCCTCTAGTCCCAGGATAAAAAACAAGCACGGCCTTAAAGGATTAAGGTCATGTCTGTTTTATATGTTTTTCTCTCCTTTGATCTTTAAAAATCCTTTTTCAGCAGTTAGTTAAAATTTTGGTCGTTAGAAATTTAATAATATTTGGTTACAATTTTCACCAAAAATTAGCATATCATCGGCCGGGTTCATGTTTAGTTAGTTGTTCTGAGCTTTGTATGATTGTTTACTAGAGGGCAAAAATGTCACCATGGTTTTGATATCAGTCCTACAGACCATAATTCCCCTAACAACAAACACCGATATGGACAATTTTAAATTAGTCCGAATGTTAGTTCGTGCGAAAACAAACGTTAAACTGCACTGAATAGTCCAAAGACAACACAATCCCAGGACTATAGGCCGGGATTTACATTACCCCTTAATCCAATGATAAAAAAACAACATGACCCAAGCATATTGTTCAAAAATTATTTTGTTGCAGCTTCAAGTTCAACCCATAAGAGAGATCTGACCAACATATTAAGCCCATTCAAACTCTAACAAGATCTCATACTGTGAAAAGGATTAAATTTGCATTGCATATCTAACAAGATTTCATCAAATTACAAACAGGTGAACATATTGACTATTGAGTCAAGATCTTCACTTAGACAAGTTAGGTATGCTTTACAAAACGCTTGGAGTTCTTACTCCAATACCTCGGGCCCTACTAGCTTTCTGATGCTCTCGTGTCTAACCATCACTACCCAGGTTTAGCAATATTACCTTCTCCCTTTTAGAATTTTTTGGATGGGAAATTATCCCATTCAGTGATTTGTTTCCTGATGACAGTGACCTGTAAAGAAGGCACCAAGCGTTTAAAAATCGTATATTACACAATTTTGTGTAACCTCAGAACACCATGCTTCTTATGATTCTATAGGACAGTCAATCAAATTAAACACCACCTTCAATCATCAATTTGTATGTTATTTATTACTGGTTTATGTCAGAGTTCTCGATCATGTTCCCAAATTTTTACCGTGTTTCAGTCCCCAACTTCCTGTACTTTTGTGGTCTGTATTCTTGGGAAGATAGAGATAACAAAGTTATGGATCAGTACTTTAACATTGCTATTTTTGTAGAATGAGAAGTGATTAGACTATGTTTGCGAAAATGTTAAAAGCCAAGACTCGCATGCATTGCCTCTTTAGAATATAGTGACTACAAAATGAATGGATTACCCTAGAGCAGCTTAACATATTCCTTCTAAATTAGAGAGTTTGAGGAGCTACTCCCTTTTGCGTGAGTTTAAATTTCATATGGTACCCTTTTATGTAACAAATAGCCACATTGGTCATATGGGCAATCCCCTCTTTTGACAATAGTTTCTGTGCTTCCCCAGTAAAGGATTTGGCTCCAAAACTAAAAAGGTTTATTCAAACTATGGGCGGATCATAAAAACTTTTCAAATGGGGATTGTAAAAAGCGGTCAAATTTTTCATGAGCATCCTCAACATCAAGATAAATGTGACTCTAATCTTGGAGAAACACTTAGATGAGAAGGATATTTGTCTTAATACTTAACGTATAACATTTTGTACTTTTTATCTAACAAAAGTAATAGTTGTGCCACTATCAACTTGATCCAAAGTTGAATATTAATTCTTCAAAACTATGAAAGTGAAAAGAAAGATCCTCCTACCGATTTAGAGGTAGAATATCATCCATGCTGAAATTTAATTTAATCCACTACAACAACAACGATAAGGCCTTCATCCAAAATAGGCTGCATAAATCCTTACATATCGATAAAAGAATAATATTAGAATGTTCTTAAATCAAGTAAACCGCACAAAGAATGATGATGCAAATCAGGGACAAGTGTATAATCATCCAAAGGAACCGTGTGCTATATATTTTCTCACTTGTCATGGTAAATTAGCATAACATAGTAAGATAAATAAAAAGGAGAGCATTAGACAACCTGCACAACGGAAACCAATGATATAGCAGAGCCTGTGAGAGGAGGAGGACTTGTAAGCTTGGTTTTCGGGTTAGCTGAATATGCTGAAGGAGAGGCAGACAGGACTTTCAAAACCTGCAAAAATGACCAGATATTATGAGGACACAAAAAGGTTTGCCCAAATATATATGAAAATAACATGAACACGACACTCGGATCATTATAAACTGGCAACAAGGCATCCGGAACATAGAGGAATCACCAGGCTATTAGCAGGATTTATGGAGTGACCAATTCCTCTGAAGAGTACAGGCGCCTGTAGAAAGAGTTGATTGTCAATGATAATGCAGGGTAAATGCTATATCAAATTTGACTATGTATTAAGATATGGCAGCATATAACTGAACATGCTTATCATGCCAATCACTTCAGAACTTTGAATGCTCTCTTCAATGAAAACAGAGCAAAAAATTGACTTGTTAGAATTGGGACCCTCTTGCAAGTTTTTGGACAATCCTTGTTCCGATGAAATCCAGATAACAATTCGGTTGGTTGTACACAGTAGGCCTAATATTAAAGAGATTTATTACGAAAGGTGACATACTTGATTAAAACTGTGTTTTGTATGGGGATGATAATGAGACAGCCAATAACTTGTTTTTACAGCACTTTTATGTAGAACCGATTTGGTAAATCTATTAAGAAGTTTTTGGAGTCCACCTAAGGAGTCAGTTGATTTGTGGTCCAACTGGAAAAGGATCATGCTTGCATGACGGTCAGAATTGAATGGGATCATTGTCACTGCTTCAGTCTGGCTGGCTTGTTTGGATGGAAAGAAATTTGACAATGATTTGGATAAAAACTAGACAATATTTTTCTTCTTTCATTTATTAATGGCATGGCTGCTTCTTTGTTAGATAAAAAACAATAAGACATAGTTGAAATTATTTTACTTGATTAGATCATTTGATGAGTGAACACGAGATAAAGGGACTTTACTTATTTTGGTTTCTTTTAGCTTACTGGTACATTTGTCACTTCATGCAGAGTAACAATTGGTTGTGGAGGTTTTTCATTCAGCTGTTCGTTGGTAGGAGTCATTAGATCTGTTATGTTGATCCAGCATACTAGTGGCATGAAAAATGCGCTTTCATTTGGCTGGATTCTTAGGACACCACCCTGGTTCAGAAGAACGCTAAGTAGGAGAAGCTTCATAATTTTCATATGCAGTTAGGTGTTGACATTGAAATTTACAGATGTTTCTAACCTAAATTGCCAATTCAGATACTCCTAGAATAAACAAAATTCCTATAATAAACAGAGATAACACTTCTATACTTGTGCGCCTACAAAATAAACAGTGAATCTTGTCTTTCCAAAATTTCAAAGTTCTAAATAGAAAATAACAGGTACAGATTATGTGGCCAAATTCGAATGCTTCTTCATTACCCATTATCCATCACAGAAACATCTATAATAGGGAGCTTATGTTGACAAAGGAAGAAATTGACTCTGAGACATCATCAAGTAACTTAAAGATGTCAAGCTAAAGGCTGTACTTTGGCCATTTTAAGGTTCCACGCCTCCCACTTCTGACATGAGATTAGACATGAAATTAATGCTAAACAATAAAAAAAAAGGAGTCAATAATTAGCTCAAACCTTTATAATGCAATGGAAAGAATTGACACTTCCCCCATAGTAGAAACTAAACAAGAAAATAGTTGACATAGAAACATGCTACTTCTATCCAAGCTTGTATCCTTGTACAAGACATTCTTGAAATAGATGGAAAATATATATGGTGTTCATGTATAAGGCTTGATAAGTATTGTAAGTCGTACATGTCCAGCAGAATAAAAGGATTGCTCTAAATGAAACTCTATGTGTTGAATAGAAGAAACAGAAGGCTTTATGCAAATAAGGAGAATTAATAATAGCAGAATCTTGGTAGCATGAAATTCCAACAAATCATATTATGGACAAATTGCATTCCTTTTAAATAACTTTTGGGGCTAAGAGCCTGTAATAAGAGGAATCATACAATCCAAAACGATATTGCCCAATGGAAACAAAGCATTTGCACTCATCTAGTCTGTATCCGAATCCAGCCTAAATTGTTGTGTCTTATTTCCAGGGTAAACAAAACAAAAGTAATGATGAAAAGAAGAATCGATAAAAGAAGTTCGATTGAGGTGCAAATGTAAATTAAAGCTTTATGGTATTCTGTGGTAAAGTGGTTATAATAGTGCATCCCAAAGATCAGAGGGAGATCAAACAGGAAGAGGGAAGCAGAGACACAACAATGCACGGCGGAAAAGTGGAAGAAATGTCTGCATTTTCTATAAACGATAAATGTTTTTCTCCAACAATCAAATTTTTATAGTAATGTGATCAATCACCATTTCCATGACGGCATGACCAAATATCAAACTCTCACCTCAATCTTCTTCTTCCCCAAAATCACATCCGACTTGATAAAATCGTCAGCTGCAATCAACGTATGATCCCCTTCAGTCTCTGACACCGCATGACCAATGTGATCAATCACCATTGCATCCGAATCCTAAATCCAAATCATCAATAACAAATCAGCCAGAAAAGACAATCAATCGCACCAAATCTCTACTGACCTCATCAAAATCAACACCACACTCCGCTGCAATCCCCTTGATCAACTCCGAAGCTGACGGATCCGCCGCCAGAATCAGATCCCGGGGCATCCACGAAATCAAGAACCGCCGCCTGATCCACAGATCCTCCAAACCCTAAAAACCCCGAAATCAAATTAAAAACTTATCCCTAAGATTTTTCATTCTTTGAGACAGAGAGAAACAAGGAGTTACTAGTGATTGAAGGGGCGAAGAGTATAAGTGCATCGTATAAATACTGTCCATAGCGCTGGAGAGCGAGCTTGGGATCGTCGGCGAGCTTGAAATCGAGATCGAAGCCTCCGGATCTCAGGGAATTGAAGAAGATAGAGTGGGAGGATTGAAGAGCGAGATCGTCGACGAGGACGAGGATGCGGCGGTCGGTTGGGCTGTCGATGTTGAACGATGAGCTTAAAAGGGGGAGAAGAAAGAGGAGAGCGACGAGAGCGTGGAGCTTCGCCATTACTAGGGTTTGGGACTCGAGAAGTGAGGAAGAAAGAGGTGATCTCGAGGAAAGCACGAGGTCGTCGCGCGGTCAAAAGCGGCCCAGCTAAGAGCGGGCGAGCCCAGACCGAACGTTGCGCCTGATCTTTGTTGGTCCATTTGAGAAACTTTGGGCCTTATGTTCAAATGCACCTTGGCTGCTGGCTGCTTATGTTCATCAAATTAAAGAAAGTCTATAATAAGAATGCCCCGTTATATATATATGTTCACGTGTAATGCACGTAGTTAAATGTCATAATTAAGTATTTTTTTGTTTATTTTCTTACTAAAATTTGTTCATAGGGTTCACTTTAATTGTCTTTGCTCGCTTATATCTCTAAATTTTAGTATTGTGATTATTTATTTTCTTTAATATACGTTTAAGTGAGCTACACCCTATTTAAATTTTCATATTGAAAATTGAATTGCTAGGAAATAAATATAATCTGAAGTCAATTTAAATAATCATGTTATTTGGACCGCCATGAAACCAAGCGTGACCTGAGAGCGTATAGTATTGTAAAAGTAAAAAAAAACACTTTAAAAAATAACGTTACAAAAAGAAAATAAATAATTAAATCTAATAAGACAAGATGATTGGTTAAAAGTGTGTTAAAACAACACAAAAGAGAATATGTAGTTTGTTTCTAATCTTTGATAGGCTTTAAAAAATCATAAATTAAAGATTAATACTAACTCAAAAAGCTCATGAAAATCCACATAAGCATATAAAAGTATTCCTAATTTACTTTAAAAATCATAAATGTATACTTTTAAATGATAAAAGCATCCACATAAGCATATAAAAGTACTTAAAAGTTCATGAAAATCCCTTCTAAAGATTCCTAATTTACTAAAAAAATAAACTATTTTATAAAATATTCAGAAATCATTGTC
This sequence comes from Asparagus officinalis, assembly GCF_001876935.1. Taxonomy (NCBI): domain Eukaryota; kingdom Viridiplantae; phylum Streptophyta; class Magnoliopsida; order Asparagales; family Asparagaceae; genus Asparagus; species Asparagus officinalis. The sequence continues at coordinate 24,385,273 of NC_033796.1, forward strand.
TTTTGTTCCTTCCGTTTTATTTTTTATTGAGCCGACATCAATGCATCTCCACCTTTATGTTTTCTGATAAAATTAATTTATGTTTAGATGCTGAAAGTGATAATAAATCTTAAATTAGAAGTTAAATTTATATACCTTAATGAAAAAATATCAAACAACTACTTTTTTCTTTGCTAAGTTTTAAAATTTTAGTCTATTTTGTGATTTTAAAATTTTGAGGGTGCGTTTTATAAATTTTAAAACTTTGAGAGTGTTTTATAAAAATTTTAAATTTTAAGTTAGGTGCTTGTAATTTTTATGTTTTATGTGTTGGTGATAAGTTTTTGAATGGCAAGATATTTCTTACAACTCTGAAATTTTGATGGTGTTTTTTACAATTATTAAATCCTTTGATTGCTTTTTGTAAAATTCAAATTTTCAGCGGTCTGGTGATAGTTTTTAGATTTGATATGTATTGGTTATAAGTTTTGAAATTTTAGGATTTTTTTGTGATTTTCACCTTTTTAATGAGCTTTTACAATTTTTATAACTTTAAGGTTATTTTCTATAAATTTTAAAATTTCAGGTGTCAGGTGGTAATCTCTTGAATTTATCTTTATTGTTTGTAAGTTTTAGAATTTTGGGGTGTTTTTTTATTATCTAAACTTTTGAGGGTGTTTCTATAATTTTTTAAATGTTGAAGGTGTGAGCCCTAAGCTCGCGGGCCAGTTGGTGCATGCAAGCCGTAGAACCCACTGAATGTAACGTGTTATTTGGCTCAATCAACTGCCAAAATCGACTGGCCGATGTTAAACTTAGAGTCCTGGGCTTACCTATTTAAGCCACACAATTTCACTCTAAACACCTAATGTGGGACTAAAGTTGGGGTCTCACAGAAGGTGTTATTTGCAGATTTTTAATTTTTTAAAGGCTGGTGTTAATTTTCAAATTTCATGTTTATTGTTTTAAGTTATGAAATGCCAGGATGTTTTGTGTAATTTTAAAGTTTTAATATTTTGTGCAATTTTAAAATAAATTTGGGTCATTTTGTAATACTTCATATAATATAGCATGTTAGTTCTTTACCTTAACAAATTAATACAATACATATGTTTTAAGTATTTTTGTTAACCTTGTTTTTTAAGTTGTTGAGTTGTAGGTAGTGCGCATTGGATTAGGATAGGATATAATTATGATTAGGATAGTTTAAGATTTAAATAAAATATTTAAAATAGTGAAGGGTGATATTGACCATAGAAAGTTTTTCTCAAACTCGTGCTTTTAAAGAGAGTATGATATATATATATATATATATATATATATATATATATATATATATATATATATATAGGCCGGCATCCACGAAATCAAGAACCGCCGCCTGATCCACAGATCCTCCAAACCCTAAAAACCCCGAAATCAAATTAAAAACTTATCCCTAAGATTTTTCATTCTTTGAGACAGAGAGAAACAAGGAGTTACTAGTGATTGAAGGGGCGAAGAGTATAAGTGCATCGTATAAATACTGTCCATAGCGCTGGAGAGCGAGCTTGGGATCGTCGGCGAGCTTGAAATCGAGATCGAAGCCTCCGGATCTCAGGGAATTGAAGAAGATAGAGTGGGAGGATTGAAGAGCGAGATCGTCGACGAGGACGAGGATGCGGCGGTCGGTTGGGCTGTCGATGTTGAACGATGAGCTTAAAAGGGGGAGAAGAAAGAGGAGAGCGACGAGAGCGTGGAGCTTCGCCATTACTAGGGTTTGGGACTCGAGAAGTGAGGAAGAAAGAGGTGATCTCGAGGAAAGCACGAGGTCGTCGCGCGGTCAAAAGCGGCCCAGCTAAGAGCGGGCGAGCCCAGACCGAACGTTGCGCCTGATCTTTGTTGGTCCATTTGAGAAACTTTGGGCCTTATGTTCAAATGCACCTTGGCTGCTGGCTGCTTATGTTCATCAAATTAAAGAAAGTCTATAATAAGAATGCCCCGTTATATATATATGTTCACGTGTAATGCACGTAGTTAAATGTCATAATTAAGTATTTTTTTGTTTATTTTCTTACTAAAATTTGTTCATAGGGTTCACTTTAATTGTCTTTGCTCGCTTATATCTCTAAATTTTAGTATTGTGATTATTTATTTTCTTTAATATACGTTTAAGTGAGCTACACCCTATTTAAATTTTCATATTGAAAATTGAATTGCTAGGAAATAAATATAATCTGAAGTCAATTTAAATAATCATGTTATTTGGACCGCCATGAAACCAAGCGTGACCTGAGAGCGTATAGTATTGTAAAAGTAAAAAAAAACACTTTAAAAAATAACGTTACAAAAAGAAAATAAATAATTAAATCTAATAAGACAAGATGATTGGTTAAAAGTGTGTTAAAACAACACAAAAGAGAATATGTAGTTTGTTTCTAATCTTTGATAGGCTTTAAAAAATCATAAATTAAAGATTAATACTAACTCAAAAAGCTCATGAAAATCCACATAAGCATATAAAAGTATTCCTAATTTACTTTAAAAATCATAAATGTATACTTTAAAATGATAAAAGCATCCACATAAGCATATAAAAGTACTTAAAAGTTCATGAAAATCCCTTCTAAAGATTCCTAATTTACTAAAAAAATAAACTATTTTATAAAATATTCAGAAATCATTGTCTTTTGTTCCTTCCGTTTTATTTTTTATTGAGCCGACATCAATGCATCTCCACCTTTATGTTTTCTGATAAAATTAATTTATGTTTAGATGCTGAAAGTGATAATAAATCTTAAATTAGAAGTTAAATTTATATACCTTAATGAAAAAATATCAAACAACTACTTTTTTCTTTGCTAAGTTTTAAAATTTTAGTCTATTTTGTGATTTTAAAATTTTGAGGGTGCGTTTTATAAATTTTAAAACTTTGAGAGTGTTTTGTAAAAATTTTAAATTTTAAGTTTGGTGCTTGTAATTTTTATGTTTTATGTGTTGGTGATAAGTTTTTGAATGGCAAGATATTTCTTACAACTCTGAAATTTTGATGGTGTTTTTTACAATTATTAAATCCTTTGATTGCTTTTTGTAAAATTCAAATTTTCAGCGGTCTGGTGATAGTTTTTAGATTTGATATGTATTGGTTATAAGTTTTGAAATTTTAGGATTTTTTTGTGATTTTCACCTTTTTAATGAGCTTTTACAATTTTTATAACTTTAAGGTTATTTTCTATAAATTTTAAAATTTCAGGTGTCAGGTGGTAATCTCTTGAATTTATCTTTATTGTTTGTAAGTTTTAGAATTTTGGGGTGTTTTTTTATTATCTAAACTTTTGAGGGTGTTTCTATAATTTTTTAAATGTTGAAGGTGTGAGCCCTAAGCTCGCGGGCCAGTTGGTGCATGCAAGCCGTAGAACCCACTGAATGTAACGTGTTATTTGGCTCAATCAACTGCCAAAATCGACTGGCCGATGTTAAACTTAGAGTCCTGGGCTTACCTATTTAAGCCACACAATTTCACTCTAAACACCTAATGTGGGACTAAAGTTGGGGTCTCACAGAAGGTGTTATTTGCAGATTTTTAATTTTTTAAAGGCTGGTGTTAATTTTCAAATTTCATGTTTATTGTTTTAAGTTATGAAATGCCAGGATGTTTTGTGTAATTTTTGGTGTTAATTTTCAAATTTCATGTTTATTGTTTTAAGTTATGAAATGCCAGGATGTTTTGTGTAATTTTAAAGTTTTAATATTTTGTGCAATTTTTATTGTTTTAAGTTATGAAATGCCAGGATGTTTTGTGTAATTTTAAAGTTTTAATATTTTGTGCAATTTTAAAATAAATTTGGGTCATTTTGTAATACTTCATATAATATAGCATGTTAGTTCTTTACCTTAACAAATTAATACAATACATATGTTTTAAGTATTTTTGTTAACCTTGTTTTTTAAGTTGTTGAGTTGTAGGTAGTGCGCATTGGATTAGGATAGGATATAATTATGATTAGGATAGTTTAAGATTTAAATAAAATATTTAAAATAGTGAAGGGTGATATTGACCATAGAAAGTTTTTCTCAAACTCGTGCTTTTAAAGAGAGTATGATATATATATATATATATATATATATATATATATATATATATATATATATATATATATATATATATATATATATATATATTATATATATATATATATATATATATATATTATATATATATATAATAGAGGAGAGAGAGAGAGAGAGAGAGAGAGAGAGAGAGAGAGAGAGAGAAATGGGTATGCTTGGTACCAAGCACAAAAATTTGTGCTTCATAATGAGGTGGCATAATCCCCTCCACTAATTCAAATGATTGCATATCCTCATGCACTCCTCAACCCATGTGAATGTGGTCTCCCATTTGAATGAGTGGAGGGGATTGTGTCACATCTAGGGGTGCCAAACGGTTCGGATATATCCGAACCGATCCGCATCCGTATCCGAACGGGGTAATCGGGTCCCCATCTTATAGTTACAAACCCGCTAACCCAAAACCAAAACTAAAAAGAAAAAACCCTAGGCCCTCACTCACCCTCAGCCCTCACTCCTCAAGCCGCCTCCACTCTCAAATCGCCCACACCTCCACGATTCTCCAGCGACGGAGCGGCGGGATTTTCCGGCGATCTCACAGCCGGCGATCTCACAGCCGGCGATCTCTTCTCCTCTACCTTCTCGCCAGCGAAGAGTCAGCGAAGACTGAGTCGCCACTCGCCTCCTCTACCTTTTCGTGTAAATTGGGTAACCATTTTTAGCTGCACCTAACTCTCAAATCAAGTTACTACAAAACTAGAAACATCAAGATCAAGCAATGATATGGGGTTTTTTCGTACTCTTCTGCAAATTATAAAATTCCAAATGGGCCATTTAACAAAAATCAACCGTCAATTTAATCACAAGTCGTCGTCGGCTGGATGTTTCATGAAGATTGACAAAGATATTTGTACACCATTACTAGCTAGTCACTGTTTTTTGTCTACCCGACTTTCGTCCATTTCATGTTTTTTAAGCCAATCCTGCTCCCTGGGGCTTTCTACGCTTGTTGATTAAATCGGATTTTTTGTCTACCCTTGTTGACAGCGAAACCTACTCCCTGGGGCTTTCTACGCAAAAAATCCGAATTTCTCATGCAAAATAAATATTAATTGTGTATCAAATAACAATAAATAGTTATGATTGAGAAATGGGAGAAAATAAACCCTGTATTGTAATAAGTTGTAGCTGCAGTTATGTTACACAAGTTTGTTTTGGGCTATCAGTGCTTTTAGACTTTTGCAAGGATCCATTGCAATTAACTATTTTAGCTGCCAGAAATGAACTTAATTAAATTGGATTTTATTGATCTGTTACTGAATGATCTGTTACTACTTTTAGCTCAATTTTAGTTTTCAATTGATGGTTTTGTATGAAGATTATATGTCTAATAGATTTATGTCGAATATCCGTTTATATCCGTGATCATATCCGATCCGATTCTTAAATATCCGAACCGTATCCGTTTCCGATAAATGCGGATATGGTTAAGGTTTTTTTTTACCGAGGGTGATCCGTATCCGTATCCGTATCCGTTTATAAAAAGCGGATATGGATATGGTAAACGTCATATCCGAACCGTATCCGCTCCGATAACACCCCTCACATCACTACCAAGTATAAAATTTATGCTTGGTACCAAACATACTCATATTTCTCATATATACACACACACACACACACACACACACACACACACACACACACACACACACAAACACTAATGTGCACCCTCGTGCAAAGCACGACCTCCATTTTTTATTTTCACTATAGTAATTATGTATTTAAATACAATTTTGGTAAGCGCTACAATAGCATTTTTTAATGCTATGATATCATGCCTGAGAATAATGCTACAGTAGTATTTTAAAATGATGTGGTTCCCGTCTGTACTACAGAAATAATGCTATAGTAATTCATTGTAGCATGAATAGTGAATCATGAATCCTCCTGTTTGTGCTACAATAGCAATATTACGGTGATTTACTGTAACATGAATAGTGAATCTTGGATCCTCCCATTATTAAAAATATATATATTCCTCTATAATAATGGGAGGATCTAAGATTCACTATTCATGAATCCTGTAAAATGCTACAGTAAATTACTGTTATATTGTTATTGTAGCATAAACAGGAGGATCCATAATTCACTATTCATGCTACAATGAATTATTGTAGCATTATTACTGTAGCACAGGCGGGAACCGCAGGGTTTTAAAAACATTACTGTAACATTATTACTGTAGCTCAGGCTGGATACTGTAACATTTTAAAAATGTTACTGTAGCACTGTACAAAAGTTTTTATTTAAATACATAATTACTGTATCGAAAATAAAAAAAATGGAAGTCGTGATTTGCAAGGAGTGCACACTAGTATGTATG
>NC_033796.1:24392687-24413290 GCF_001876935.1 Asparagus officinalis
AGAGCATCTCCAAGGGGCCGGAAAAATCCGGCCCCTTAGCTAAATTAAGGGGTTTTTAAGGGACATGGTCTCCAATGGACCGGAAAAGTTCCCCCTACACCCCAAGTCCCTAAACTTTCTCCCTAGATTAAGGGGAAGGTTAAAGTCCCTTAACCTTCCCCTTATAATTTTATAATAATATTTTATTTTTTTAGTGTTAATTTATGTGTTATTAAATTTAGTTAATATATAGTTAATTTAAAATAATATAATTAAATTAATGTATAGTTAATTTAATTTGATTAATATTTTTTAAAATGTACCTCTTATAATTTTTTATTAATATTTTTTATTAATTATAGGTTGTTTTTTCTAGTACAAAGTGTTTTTCTAGTATAGGTTTTTTTTTCTAATATAGGCTGTTCTTCTAGTATAGGATTTTTTTAATTATAGGTTGTTTTTGTGGTATAGGGTGTGTTTCTAGTATATGCTTTTTTCTAGTGTAGGTTGTTTTTCTAGTATAGGCTTTTTTAATTATAGGTTTTGTCTTTACAGTATAGGGTGTTTTCTTGTATAGGCTTTTTTCCTAGTCTAGGCTATTTTTCTAGTATAGGCTTTTTTTTTGTTTTTTAGCTAGAATAGCTAAATTTTTTTAAAACTATCTAATTAATTTTTACCCTATAAATAAGGCACTACCCTGATGTTCACTTTCACACTTCACTCTTTCATTATTTCTACCTCTATTTCATCATATATACTACAATTTAAGGTAGGTTATATTTTTTGTTTAATTATAATTGCACTTCATGTTTCTTATATTTTTAACAATTTGAGAATTTTAATTAAATCATACTCATGTAAGATTTATACTGATGTAGATGGCAGAAAATAATAATCCATATTATGTCAGTTTGATGACTAGTCATTATCCATGGGAAGATCAATATGAAGAGCAATCATTTCAGCCGGACATACCCGAAGAAAATACGGTAAAAGATGTACCATTGCAAAAGAAGTCGATGCGAAAATCAAAATATCGGATCGAAGAAGACACCTTGCTTGTATCTGCATGGATCAACACTAGCATTGATCCAGTGCAAGGGACATTGCAAAAATATTCCACATTTTGGCACCGAGTAGCAACTTACTATCATGAAAACAAAACATTCAGTAGCGATCGTGATCAAAAAGGGTTAGAGCACCGTTGGTCCGCTATTCAAATTGCAGTTAGTAAATTTTGTGGGTGTTTTAATCAAATTGAAGCAAGAAATCAAAGTGGCGTGACAGAGAATGACAAGGTACTAATTGTGGCTTCAAATTATTTAAACTGATTAGATTTATATAATTTATTAATTGTTTTACTTTTTACATGTTAGTAAATTTATTTTATTTTTTAATTAGATTATGGAAGCGATGCAAATGTTTCAAAGCATGCAAGGAGCAAGTTTTCAATTTTTACATTGTTGGAATGAGTTAAGGTTCCATCCAAAGTGGCTTGGCCAATTTTCAATGAAAAAATCTAAGAGGTCAAAAAATTCAAGTCCTGCTACATCTTCTCATGCAACTCCAGATTCAATAAATTGTAGAGAAGACGAATGTCCTACTGAGGGTTCGTCAAGGCCCATAGGAAGAAAGGCTGCAAAAGAAAGGTTGAAACAAGGTAAAGACAAGCATGTGGCTTCTGAAATTACACCAGTGATGTTGTTTATTGATGAAATGAAGCAGGATCGGAAAGAAAAAGAAATAAAGAGAGCAGAATTATTTGGTCAAATTTATGTTCAGGAGCAAGAGCGCATAAAGATAGAGCAAGCTAGACTACAGGTCGCTCAAGAAGCTCAAAATATCAAAAAGGAAAAAATGCGATTGAAAGCTATGAAACAAGATGAGAGGATTATGGCAATTAACACTGATGGCATGCCTCCATTGCAAGTAGAGTATTACAATAAGTTGAAGATGGAAATTCTTGAAAGGCAATTTGGTGGTGGTAGTTCAAATTAGAAGGAAGATGGTGTATCGTACTTGAAGATGATGTATCATATTTAGTGTGCTCTTATGTATTTCAATTTACTCTTGTTGTATCGTACTTGAAGATGATGTATCATATTTAGTGTGCTCTTATGTATTTCAATTTACTCTTGTTGTATCGTACTTGAAGATGATGTATCGTATTTGAAGATTTTATGAAGTTCTATTTATGCAAATGGAAACTTTTCTCAAAAATCAAATATGATCACATATTAATATAGAAATTCAATAACATCAATATTACATCAACTAACAGGTCTTTACTTGCAACACTAAATTAAATGACATTAATATTACATCAGCATACAAATCCCTTACTAAAGCCCACCATTTCGTTCCCATAAATGTTCGACAAGATCCAATTGCAATTGAGAATGAGTTTGTCTGTCTCTAATGCGATGATGATTCTGAATAAATTCACACAAATCTATTGTACGTTCGTGAGACACTGATATAGTTGGAGCCTTCTCAGTAGCATCGTACGTAAAGTCGATATAATCATCATTTCTTTCATCTTCAACAATCATGTTATGCATTATTATGCATGCTTGCATAATATTTTTCAATATTTTCTCATCCCAAGAGCGAGCTGGTCCACGCACAATTGCAAAGCGTGATTGGAGTACCCCGAATGCTCGCTCTACATCCTTTCTTGCCGACTCTTGAAGTGTAGCAAAATGTTTTCTTTTATTTCCTTGTGGTAAAGAAATTGTTTTAACAAATGTTGCCCATGACGGATATATACCATCAGCAAGGTAGTATCCCATCGTGTATTCATGACCATTGACTGTATAATTAACAGTCGGACCATGCCCTTCAGCAAGTTGAGAAAAAACGGAAGACCGTTCTAACACATTAATGTCATTAAGAGCTCCCGGTAAACCAAAATAAGCATGCCAAATCCAAAGATCATAGGAAGCAACAGCTTCTAAAATTATTGTAGGAGTGTGGTTGTGACCAGTATACATACCATGATACGCAGCCGGACAATTCTTCCATCTCCAATGCATGCAGTCAATGCTTCCTAACATCCCAGGAAATCCCCGTTGTTTGCCAATTGCAAGCAATCTTGCAGTGTCCTCGTCAGTTGGTGACCTTAGATACTCATCACCGAAAATTGCAACAATTGCTTTGGTAAACCTGCCGAGACTCTCTATAGCGGTGCTTTCTCCAATCCGCACGTAATCATCCACAGAATCTGCTGATACTCCATAAGCAAGCATCCTCATAGCAGCAGTTACTTTCTGTAGTGAGGATAAACCAATTTTCCCAGCAGCATCCCGTTTCTGGACAAAGTAGGAATCATGTGTTTCCACTGCGGATAAAATACGCAAAAATAGTGGGCGATGCATACGAAACCTCCTTCGAAATAGTTTTGCTGGATACACAGGAGATTCACTAAAATAATCATGAAAAAGCCTCTCGTGACCTTCAGCTCTATTGCGTTGAATTACAGCGTGCCCTGGAATGGAACCACGACGACGAGAACTTTGACCTTCGCTGGAGTGGTGTTCTTCCAAAGATGCGATTGCTAATAAGGTCGCGTAATCATCATCGTCGTCATCCTCTTCCTCTTGTAGCAAGGCACGTAACAAATTACTAGCCATAAATAATATTGAAGATTGAGTTAAAAAAATTGAATGAATTTGAATTTAGTGAAAATGAAGGACACTGGTAGTGCTATTTATAGAAGGAGTGACCACATTTAATTAAAAAACGACCGTTGAAATACGACCGTTAAAATATGACCGTTGAAATATGACCGTTAGAATATGACCGTTGAAATATGACCGTTGAGATATTATTGTTAAATAAAATTAATATTAAAATAATATGAATTTAAATTTAAAATAATATTTAACTTTTAACACGATTTATATAAATTAATTATTATCTAAATTAATTATTTGTTAAATTTTAATTTAATTAATTAATTTAATGATTATATAAAGTAATTTCTTAATTTAGATTAATTAATTAATTAATTATTTTTAGTTATTAATATTTAATTATTTATTCATTTATAAATAAACTACATATTTAATTAAATCTTAATTCATAAAATTAAAAAACTAAATATAATTAATTAAGGGATATGGGGGTTTTAAGGGGAACCATTGGAGAAGAACCAATCCCTTCCCCAATAGTACCCCCTAAATTAAGGGCACCACCTTCCTCAAGTCTGGCACCTTCATCAACCACGTCAAGCTCTTTGACTGCAACCCTGACTTCATCCGCGCCTTCGTCGGCACCGGGATCTCTGTCGCCATCACCGCCCCCAACGGCGCTATCCCCTCCCTCGCCACCTCCTCTGGTGTCGCCTCCTAGATCCAGTCCAATGTGCTCCCCTTCCTCCCTACCACGAACATAACCCTCCTCCTCGTCGGCAACGAAATCATAGCCACCACCGACAGGAACCTCATCGCCCACCTCGATCATCCCTGCCATGCGCTCCATCAAGTCCGCCCTCTCCTCCGCCGGCCACCCTCAGATCCGTGTATCCACCCCCACTCCCTCGACATCCTCTCCGCCTCCGAGCTCCCCTCCTCCGACCGCTTCCGCCGCAGCTACAACAAGGCGATCTTCATCCCGATGCTTAGTTCCACCAGCAAACAAAAAACCCCTTCGTCGTCAACCCCTACCCTTACTTTAGCTACAACGACATTTGATCTTGATATTTTGGTCTGGTCTGCCCCGATGCTCAGATTCCCCTTATTATCAATGTGTTTGATCTTGATTCATGTCTATGTTCTGCGCTTACTATAACACAAAGTTTCAAATTTCAATGAATGATCTTGATGAGGAAAAAATGTAGGATGTGCCAGTGGAATTGGTGCAAAGACTGCCAGAGTATTTGTACTTAGAGGAGCTTTTTTGTGATGTTATTAATACTTGTTAATTTATTTTGACTAAATTTATATATTATTCTGTTTTGTTGTTTAGAAATAATGCTGGAGTTATATTCTGCCCTTATCAGCTATCAGAAGATGGTATTGAGATGCAGTTTGCTACAAATCATCTCAATATTTTACATTACTCTCTTTTTTTTGTTAATCTTGTTGAATTTGGACTGTTTATTTCTGAGTTAGATGTATATGACTGACATTAGACGGTTTGATTTATTTTGTTACAGGTCATTTCTTCTTGACAAAGCTTCTCCTTGAGAAAATGAAGGCAAATCTACTACACGAGAATGAACTATCTAGACGCCTGAAGGTAAATTCGTGCTAACTTATTCATATGCCAACCTATGCATTCTTCAAAGGATTTATTGTGAACCATTAGATGGTGGTATATTTATATTACTTGGTTTTATAAAGAAATTTACTATGTGTGAACGTGGGAGTCACACCTACGAGCGCGGAGCTGCAAGCGCGGTTTGGCCCAGGTGCGAGTGCGGCCCACTTGGTCCAGGCTCTCTTATAAAATCTGATGTCGGCTAGGGTTTTTAGCATGAAAAAAATGGCAGAGGGTTTTATTTTAGCTATAGAGAAGAAAACAAGGGTTTTTTGGTGGCTAGAAAAGAGAGATTTTGATGAGAGAGTTTTAGAGGGATTTTACAAGAGAGATGTAAAAAATTTGGGTAAAAATCAAATCATCTTCTTTTGAGACAAACTTGTGGATTATACAAGTCGTCGGTGTTCTCCTCATAGTAAAATTTCCCCTCACCCCTCCCGTGGACATAGGCAAGTTTGCCGAACCACGTAAATCTCGTGTCTTTATTGTTTTCTGAGTGTTGGTTATTGTTTGTAGGTTTTCTCGACAATTCAATCCTAGAACTGATGAGAGGAAGAGTGTATATCTCACTTTGTTGAGGTATTTCACTTTCTATTCTTGTTTTCTTTGTGAAACGGGAATATAGAGATTGGTTTGAGCTTTTGTGAAAATAAAAATCAGGGCTTTCTCTCAGGTTATATCACTTCCGTGGAGTGAGGGCGTGACTCTACGCCCAATACTATGCACTACTCTCTCTTCGCAATACTAACAAATACCACAAGTAACAAATAGGACAATGAGAAAAAATCTTATGATAATCACATGTGCGTATTAGTAGGTTTTAATTGGCAATACTAACTTTGTTGGATACAATTACAAAGGTTAGTTATTTTTCAAGTGATATTGGAATAATGGGAGATAAGTAACAAAGAGATTACTTGTAAACTTGTTTGTCTTATTATTGTCTTTGATATTCTTCTTACATGTTCAATACATTGCTTATTCTAGATGGCAGAAATGGAGAAGCAGATTGAGAAAGTAAGCACACAATTGGACAAGCTTCAAAGTATTTTGGATCTATGTCAACAATTTATGTATCGCTCTAGTATTTTGGTGAATGTATTATTTGAATATAATTAAGTTTAATTATGGAATATAATTAGGTTGTGTTGAATATTTGAATATGAATATGATTTGGTGTTGTGCTATATTGTGTACATGTGATATTATATGTCGTGCGAAGTAGGTTCTGCAAAAAAAAATATTGTAGTATCCTAGACAGAATTTTCCGTTTAGGAAGGAATTTCCGTCTAGGATACAACCTAAACGGAAAATTCCGTCTAGGATAATCCTAGGCTGTTGTTTTTTTTCTTCTAGAGCTATTCTAGACGGTATTTTATTCCATCTAGGATACATTTCCGTCTAGGATACTATCCTAGACGGAAATTCCGTCTAGGATAATGCATCCTAGACAACAACAAACTAGACCAACATCCTAGACGGAATTCCGTCTAGGATAACCAATTTAGACGAAAATCTAGCTATCCTAGACGGAAAATTCTGTCTAGGATGCTTGATTTTCTACTAAAACTAATTTTTCATATTTCTAGGGCCTGACAATAAATTTCCTTTTCTTCTTCCTTAGACCTGTTACTTGTCTACACCTAAACTCAAATGGGTTTGATTAAGATTTGGCAACCTGGGCCACCACCTCCAGCGAGATCCTTAACCAAGGCTTTAGAGTAATCAGGTTAACAGATTGTGAAATCACCGAAAGATATATATATTGTCTTCGAATTTAGACGGGAATACAAGTACCAATGCGGATGACATATCCGAAGAATACAAAATCAAAGAAACAACAGCAAGCCTCAATTCGCGAGGATTGTTACCAAATATATATATATATATATAAATATTACAAAATACAAAACTAGATGACACGATGAGAGACCCTGAAAAATCTCAGACATCCTAGATTTTGAATATAAGAAACTAGATAGTATGAATAGTGAAGAAAATGATTTAAATAAATAAATAAATAAGTTAACTATATGAAAGTTGGAACAAAACAAGCAATATATATATATGAGCCTTATATTCCCATTCCTTTACGTAGACTCATAATCAAATGCTACCAGAAACTAACAAGCAACTAAGAATAAGGCCTTATAAGGCACGAAAAAGCCTCGAAATTAAGCAGCGAAATCATCTTACATAACTTTCAAGGACCAAGAGGAATCCTACCAAAGATATATTAATGTTAAAGTAAGAGAGAGAGTCTTGGGTAAATTTCAGAGAGAGAGAGTCTTGAGTAAATTTTCCTTGAGTTGAATATTGAGTGTACATATATATTTATACAAGTAGAGGAGGGTGAGGTGTGTTCTCACAACCAATGAGAGACTAAAACCCACTACAATACACTATTATCAACAACCCCCCTCAAACTCATATTGGATCAAACAACATGTTGATAATAGTGTATTGTAGTGGGTTTTACTCCCACATTGGTTGTGAGAACACACCTCACCCTCCTCTACTTGTATAAATATATGTGTGCACTCAATATTCAACTCAAGAGAAATTTATCCAAGACTCTCTCTCCCCCCCTTTCTCTCTCTCCCTCTCTCTCTCTCTCTCTCTCTTACTTTAACAATTAATAAACAAGCTACAAAAGCCCCACATCTTACAGGGCACCTACAATTTCAAGAATGGTATTGTTCCTAGAAAAAACCAATCTAAGAGAAGAAAAGAAGAAAACTCAATCTCTATGAACTCTATTCATGCCTTCTTCTTCCTCTCTCTGATCTCACTTCATTTTTGTTTTTTCCTTTTTCTTTTTTCTTTTGTGTGTGTGCATGAAGCTATGAGGGATTGATTTACTTAGGGTTTTCAAAGTCCCTTTGTATTCTATAACTCCTATCACATTTAATCCTATTTAACACATTAAACTACCCAATTGAAACATGGGTTAGAGCTAGAGTTACAAAACCTTTGATTTTTTTCATCTCTCAAATGATAAAAAAACAGTTCTCTATAGAAGTACTTCCTCTTGCGCTCATCATTAATTTATATTGCTCCTTTGCGCAACGGGCGACTGGTCCTAAGACTATGGTCTCTTCAAATTCTTCTTGCAATTATTTTTCTTTGAAGACCAAATGAGAGAGAGAGAGAGAGAGAGAGAGAGAGAGAGAGAGAGAGAGAGAATAGCATGATCTTTGATTATCATTTTTCCCGTTATTATAATGCAATGCTTCAAAGAACTCAATTGCTGCCATTTCTTTTTCCTCTTCCAAATCATATTCTTTTTCATTGAATGGAAAATGCCAGAATTGAGGTTTCCTTGTTAAAGGGTCTATCCTCCAGATTTTGTTAAGAAGGATAGGATTAAACAAATTATATTCTTCCCATATTGATTATATGGTAAACTCAAAAATTCTTTGAAATTTGCTTATTTCCTCAAGTGTCTGAGTGCAAATTTCAGAAGGGCTTACATTCTTCAGGTATAGTTTTATCCAGGTATAGTTTGTGTACTAGGCCATTTTAATATGTTCCTTGTGTAAGGGCATGAGCTCAAAGCTAGCTAGTACCGGGGGCGGTCATATTGATTCAATATAATCTGTGAGGCCGATTTGAACAACAAGTTTATCCCTCTTCGGTTTTTTGAAGAATGAGACTATTGTCTGATCATCAATCAGGTTCCTCTGGTAGCTGTCAAACATGTATTTTAATTTTCATTGTGTCTGATATTTAAAAATATCAAACTTGGAATAGTTGACTAGTTCGACAAAAATAACAAATTTTGTTACTGGTATGTTTTTGATCTTAATTTCCTCTAGGATCGTTCTCACATCCCTTAAGATTGAGCCCAAAAAGTCTTGCATTTGCTCGTTCTAAGTCTTCAGTGCCGTTGACATAGTCAAGATTGATTGACTCATAAAATATTTTATGATGTCTCTGCATCTGTGGTATCTTTTTTCAAGGTCTTGAATCTTTCGATTCTTTTCCTTAATGGTTTTTTCTAATGCTGATAAACATGCATTAGTGTCTGGAGCGAAAACTCTCAATTCTTAGAGTTTCTTCTAGAGATTGTTTATTGGTGTGTAGTCTTCTTTGGGTAAACTGATATTATACTAGTTTTCTACTACTATATCTTTAAACTGAAGAGGCTTTTTTCCATGTCCCTAGGGAGCATTAGGCTTCTTGTTTTGAGAAGTTTTTTCTTCTGCCCTCGCTTTGCCTTGCCTTTAATAGGAACAAAGCCACTATCAATTGCTTCCTTTTTGTTAAGGGTCTCTTTGATGTTTAACGCGCCTTTTTCTTTACCGCATTTTGAGGGGGGGGGGGGTGTGATAGGTGTCTTGGCCTTTATCGCTGATTGTTTTCCTGATGATGAGCTAGCCATGCCTGGAGAGGAAATCAGCACCAATATTAGTGTATCTAGGAATATATCGAATAGTATAAATATAGTTCTCTAATTCCACGGACCATCTAATTCGGTGCACATTCTTCTCAATTAAAAAAATGATTTTCCTTTTGAGAAAATGTGCAACAGCTTGATTATCCATTTCAATAATAAACTCGGATAATAATAAATATAGTTTTAAGGAATTAATAGTATCTTTATAGCTAAAAATTCATTATCATATGTAGCGTAATTTTTCTCTGGTCCTTTAAATTTTTCAAAGCACTATGCACATATTTCGGAATCTAATTGGTTTATCTTTGTCATTGAACCAGGCTCTAATACTCACTGGAAGCACGGGTGTTTTGGCAGAATTGCAAGCAAGGTTCCTGCCCAATGTGTATTTGAAGCATCAGTCTGCATGACCAATGTATCTCCAGATTGTGGTTGATCAAGGATTTTTTATTTCTTTATTTCTTTTTTTATGTTGACAATTTCTTGTAATTGTTCATCATTGAGTGTGATTTTAATTTTTTTCATATCCCATCGACTCACACCTTTATTGTTTATGCTTTTGTATTTCTTTTGTTCTTCATTAAGTTTATTCTGAAGTGAAGAAATATTTTTAGAGAGATTGGGTATATACATTTTCCCATAATCTAATAAACCCAAACAGCTTTGTAGATCTTTTAGAGTTAAGGTCGTCTTTGAACTCTTTGATCTTGATAATAATATGGTCTTGTAATTCAACATGACCACTTTTATTTTTTTTCCTTAAAAATTCGATATCCTCTTTCATTAGAGTTATCTGCTTTAGGGATAAAATAATATCATGATTGAGCAATAGCTATGCTACCACTATCAGGTGTTCTTTGTATTCTTCCTTAGTTTTTGAGAACAAAAAATGTCGTATATGTAGACAACAACAAATAGTAAATGCCCGAAAATACTATTCATCCATTTCTGGAATACTTGAGGAGCATTTTTGAGACCAAATGGCATAATGTTCTATTCATAATGTCCTCCATTAGGACAGCTGAATGCCATTAGCCTTTTGCTTTCTTCATCCTTTATTTTGATTTGCTAGAATCCTGATTTTGTATTAAATTTACTAAACAATCTGGCATCTTGGATTCTGTATAATAGCAATTCGCTATTAGGGATGATGAATCCATCAAATTTGGTGGCTTTATTAACTTTTTTATAGTTAATCACCATCCTTGCATTTCCTCTCTTTTGCTTAGCATGGTTTCTTACCATGAAATCAGGAGAAGAATGATTTGATTCTGTTTTTTGAATCAAATTGAATTTGAATAGGTACACTATTTGAGTTTCAAACTCCTTTTTGTCTTCAAGGTTAGCCGCTATATGATTAATCTGATATTTTCCCCTTTGTGTAACTTTCAAGTGCAATCATAACTTCATGCAGTCTAATATCTGATATTGGAGCACTCCAAATCTCAATAAGGTATTACTACTATAATTTCTAAGGCATGCTATGAACCACTTTCACATAATACAGGAACCCTCTGGTTGTTATCCTCTAAAGTGGAAAGGCTAAAAACATGATGATTTCTTATAATTAAGATAAAGCCTTAACAAAATTTTATCTCGCAGGATTGACTTAACAAATCTTACCTGGCAGGATTACAACATGCAATAAGTAAATAGGTAACTTATAAAACAGATAACACCTTGAGTTATCTAAGGGGGGGAAACCTCGAGCTGTCATCAGTTTCACAGTGCACTGGCTAAATGATGGCTAATATATGAGATTTAAATTATAAAACAACAATGAAAAGTATGAGAAGTAAGCTGATGAAGCAATCAACAAAGTGGTAGAAAACCTGCCTGCTTTTCTCTTTCTATAGATTCCATATATATAGCACAAAGATGAGGCATTCACCTTCAAACAAGGTTCTGTATAATTGAAATATTGACTACCGACATATAGAATGATTACTGAAACTCATATAATTGAATTCTCCGTCCAATGATTTGAATGGGATTTTTGCTGTGCACAAATAAGCTAGTATAATGTTTACTAGGTACACATTATTTATATCTTTCTGTAGTATGAGAGTTGACTGCCTCACGACTGTATCCAGCAAAAGCCGATTGTTCAAAGCCTAGTTCTCACCAATAATCACCACAAGAACAAGACCCATCTTTAAAATGGTGGAACCTTCTCACATCACGAAGAATAATCTCCCTCCCTTCAATTTTTGAAATAAACTTAGTCGCCATATGACAATCATTGCAAACTCTAAGGTTCTTCGCAACTCTTATAGTTGAGCCAGGCGGCGTGTTCAATATACCAAAAGCAATAGCCAATTTCTCACTATGACCACAAAGGAGCATCTCCTTCTCATCCTCATCCACATTGTGAAGTACACAAGAAGTGTCGGGCACATATCCTTCTTTCCCCATCCTCTCCCATAACTTATCAAGAAATCTATGTAACTTCAGGCTCTGAGGATGTACTGAATCTGCAGCCATAAACTGATGAACTTTGTCACCAACTTCAATCCAACTGCAACCTGGCTCTTTTCTAACTCCGCTTTCCTTCATGTTCTTTCTCACTTCATTAGCCTTTTCCCAAAGCCCAGCTGCTGAATAAATGTTTGAGAGGAGAACATAATGGCTAGCAACATCTGGCTCGAGTTTGAACAGATGGTCAGCTGCAACCTCTCCTAGCTCTACATTTTGGTAAATTCTGCAGGCACCTAATAAGCTGCTCCAGGCTCCAGCCTGGTGAAGAACAGGGTTCATTGACTCAATAAGATTGTATGCTTTATCCAATTGCCCGGCTCTACCAAGCAAATCAACTACACAAGCATAGTGATCAGGAGTTGGTCCAAAATTGTACTTCTCTTTCATGTTGTAGAAAAGGTCAAGCCCTTCGTTGACCAGTCCAGAATGGCTACAAGCAGCAAAAGCTGCAATAAATGTTACTTCATTAGGCTTCACTTCTCCTGATAACATTTCCTTTAGTAATGCAAGAGCTTCCATTCCTAGCCCATTCATCCCATAAGCCATGATAAGAACATTCCAAGTTATCACGTTACGTTTAGGCATTCGCTCAAAAACTCTTCTTGATTGGATTAAAGAGCCACATTTTGCATAGATGTCCACTAAAGCGCTGCCAACTGCAATATCTGTCTCTAAATGGTGACGAATTGCATAACCATGAATCTCCTTCCCCTTCCCTAATGCTGCCAGAGAGGCACAAGCAGGTAGAAGAGTCATAAGAGTGATATTGTTAGGTTTGCAACAGTCAAATCCTTGCATCTCACTTGTTAGATTGAACGCTTCGCTATAACACCCACAAACCACATAACCAGTGATTATTGTGTTCCAAGAAACAACATCTCTAGCCTCCATAGTATCAAAAACCCTTCGAGAAACTTCAATTTTCCCGACTCTAGAGTACATGTCCATAAGTGCATTCTGAACATACTTATCGCACTCCAAACTCCTCTTCACGACATACCCATGTATAGATTCTTTACAAACAAATGCATCAGACCGCACACAAGCAGGAAGGACGCTTGACAATGTGGTTGCATTAGGAGTTAATCCAGCGAGCAGCTCCATTTCAACAAACAACTTCAAAGCCTCTTCGTCAATCCCATTTTGACTGTACCCAGATATCATAGCATTCCACAATCCAAGTCTAGGCTCAGAAACTCCTTCAAAAACCCTTCTTCCCTTTGTGACCTGCTCAAAATTACAGTACATATCAACCAATGCACTTGCCACAAAAGAATTCTCAATCAACCCGTCATTCCTAATTGCATATGCATGAATCTCTCTCCCAGCCTCCAACATCTCCACATGAGAGCAAGCAGGCAACACACTTGAAAGAGTAACACCATCAGGCTTAATCCCGCAACCCACCATATCATACAACAGCCTCAACGCCTCCCAACCTCGTTCATTCTGCACCAAAGAACTAATCATCGTATTCCAACTAACAACATCACGACCATCAAACCGGTCGAAAAGCTCAACCGAATAATCCACCCTCTTCAACTTTGCATACATCGCGATCAACGCGTTATAAGTAAACGTCTTCCCATCACTATAAAACCCCGCTCGTAACCCATACCCGTGAACCTGCTTCCCCAGTCTCACTCCACCAAACTCCCCAACATTCGAGCAAGCAAGCACCACGCTGACCAACGTAAACGAGCTCGGCTCCACATCCTCCATCTGCATCGCCCGAAATGCTTCAAGTGCGCTCCCCCACCGTTCAAACATGCACAGTGCAGCAATGAGCGAGTTCCAGGAAACCTGGTCTCGTTGCGGCATTTTCTCGAACGCTTTGAGCGCGCTATCGATGTCACCGCACTTGGCATACATTGTGATGAGGGTGTTGGGGACGGTGATGGGGGTTGAGTGGTAGCCGTGTTTTGTGAGGGAGGCGTGGAGCTGGCGGCCGAGGGGGAGGTTGCGAAGTCCAGCGGAGGATTTGAGGGCGGCAGGGAAGGCGAAGTGGTCGGGGATGAGGGAGGAGTTGAGCATGGAGATGAACGTGGAGATGGAGGAGTCGAAGTACGGGGAGAGTGGAGGAGGACATGGGAGCGGGGGATGTGATAAGGGATGAAGTTGGGTGAAGTCCATTTTGAATCAGTTGCTGCTGAATGAGGACTGGAATGCAATCTACTGGGGAAAATACCAAAGTTACTATCTTTCCATACTATCTATCTATACAATCTATGCAACGTTATTGAAGATTTGAGGGATAAATCGGTAAACTCCGTTATTTGCAGACTCTTCGGTAAAGGCTAAAAAGCATATCTTTTTAACTTCTACACCCTTCGTAGAAAGTTATTTGCACCGATTCGCTCATGTCTCATTTTACTAATAGGTATGTTTACAGTTTTACACGCGTTTTTTATGTTTGAGCCCTTAAGAGAATATGATTTGCAATATGTCGTTACACATAAACAAAAACTAATTGAAATTATGAATACCTCATTACTAATAAGTTTCTATAATTAAGATTTTGATAATTAGGTTAAATTATAATCTTTTAAATACAAAAGTAGTAAACTATAAAAATGTGTATTCTGTAAAAATTTGTAAGAAAATCATCCTAATCTATTTTATTAAAAGAAACTTTGTCCAACTGATATAATATAAAATTAATAAATTTCTTTTCCTAAAAAAGATGAAACCGAATATAATAAAATAAACAATTAGCTTTTCAACATGTGTCGAGCAAAATATTATCGAATGTTTATATCTAATACTTATCTTTAAAATAAATAAAAAGAATATTATGAATATAAAATTATTAAAAAACAGACTCTTCATCATCTAGGAAAATGATACCATCACTCTAATTGAAATATATATCATAGCAATTTTTGAATAA
This sequence comes from Asparagus officinalis, assembly GCF_001876935.1. NCBI lineage: Eukaryota > Viridiplantae > Streptophyta > Magnoliopsida > Asparagales > Asparagaceae > Asparagus > Asparagus officinalis. The sequence goes on from NC_033796.1 coordinate 24,407,696, forward strand.
CATAAATAAAATGCTCTATCAAACCAACATATATTATAAAAAGATCTTACAAAGATATTTTAGGATACTAAAGTGACCCTTTTATATACAAATTAGAATATGTAAGTTTAAATTTTTGTCCCACGTGCATTGGCACGTGCAATAATAATGCTAGCGTACAAGTTCATGTTGATTTTCTATATATGACACCAGTCTGACCTCCAATATATTTATCTTGCAGTGTTTTAAAGAAAGTTTACATGTTCCGTAACTTTAAGTTTAATATTAAAGGAACATTTGGTTGCTAGAAAAAAGTTGGGAAATATTATTCACAATTGGGAGAGTTATGAGTAGATTGGTTACTTTCACACAACTAGAAAGTTTTTCCCCACTACGTCTTTTTGAAAGGAGCAGTAGAGAAATGTAATCTCTATAAATTTTAAAAACTAGCTTGTATGGAAAAACAAAGCCACAATGTTCTTCGCATAGAATGTTCCATGTATTCGTATAGAAGCAGTATAAGAGTTTTACGCTGATAATAAAAACCACCATCAATTCAATAGAGCCAAATCCGCCACGAGTGATCTGATTGGTTTGAAGGATTCAATATAACTCCCACGGCATTGGATTCGATTAATTACAGACTGGGTTATTGGGAAGAAAAAATCAATAGGATCAAGACTGAATAAACAATGACATCCAAACAAACTCATTAGATATAATTAACATGGTTAATCCCTATGGTTCCTCACTGAATACACGTGATGTTTGTCATAGATTGATTGCCCTTTGGCTGGATAACAAATATTTTCTCTCCTCACATATTGACAATTTCTTTATAAGCAAGCACAAAGACGTGCTTTCATCGTAGTTCTTTCTGTGGTCTAGAGTTGTTTAGTTCGATAAAGAGTACATCTTGTTTTCTCAATAGGTAAATAGCGCTGTGTTACGTAAAACCTAGAACTGAGCCTCAAGTTTATCCAGACCCGCTCATCGACCAAGGCTTGGGCCTCAAAGAAAGCCCAATTTATCAGCAGATAACAGAGGCGACATAAATAGAGACAGGATCCAATATAGAAGGCAACACACGAGTACACGAACAAGAAGCAAATAATGAAGCCCAAGCCCAAAAGTTAAAATTTGGAACAAACGCAGGGTTTTCATATTATGCGTCCATAAGCGTGATATCCAAAATTCAATGCTAAATGAGAAGAGATACAGAGAAGTACCAAAAGGAAGGGGCGGATGAAAGGCCGAAGTAAAACTGAAACACGCTGAAAGGGCTACAAAAGTTTATAGGAAGTACAAGACTGATATCTTAAATGGATGAAGCAAACTCTGTAAGTGGGTCACCAACCAAAATTCTCATCTAGGGCTAGAATTTATCAATAATTCCCTTGAGTGGGAGGCAAGCAAAACAAAAAAGCGACCCAATCACCCTTTCTTTATAAACCCTCTTACATCAAGCAAGCACATATACCAAAATTAAAATATAAGAAATCAATATGTAAAACCTAAAACAAGCCAATGAGTGTAACAAACCGAGAATCTCAACAACCTCTAAACAAATCCCCATGCTCAAACTTTTGCTCAATTTCTAACAATTTTCTTCATGTAAAGCAGAGAAAAAATAAAAGTAAGATGCATAAAATGAGAATGAGCATTAAAGCTAGGTGCTCTCCTCAGCTTTATTGCTGCCCACATTGCTCCTTATAATAACTCATTTGTTTGCAGGTACTTCACAAACCCACAAGTAGTCTTCTCAAGTTTAGCTTCTATCATGGAGCAAAGATTTGATTGCTTGGGGATACTCTTAATGTTATTCTACTTCTTCTATGCAACAAGTTTCTTTGCTAGTTGTGGTAAGTATATGCTTCATTCCTTACTTAACTCAAATTGCTACAACTTCATCTAGCCTCTCTAATTATGATATAATTTGTTCAGCAGAGGCTAGGAAATCTTTGAATCATCCAAAAGGTCCACAAACGAAGGCAGTGAAGCAACACTTGGTGACGTATTATTCTACATCAGACCCAAATAGTAACTATGTGGGCTCACCTTACTACTTACGCCCATATGAAGATGTAATGGGCCCTTCTTCCTCTCCTCTAGATCAAAATCCACCTTATTGCATTTACCCCCCTCTAACTCCATTCCCACCCTCCACAACAATACCAAGCCCAATTCTACCAATTCGATCTCCACCGCCTTCATCATCTTTACCTTCTCCCAATTTACCGTCCCAATCTCCGCCATCTCCATCATCCTACATTTATCCTCCAATTTTCACTCCTAATTTACCATCTCAATCTCCGCCGTCTCCATCATCCTACATTTATCCTCCAATTTTCACTCCTAATTTACCATCTCAATCCCCACCATCTCCATCATCCTACATTTCTCCTCCAATCTTCACCCCGAATCCGCCTGAATTTCCCACTCCGAGCCCACCAGGCCTAGAGCCTAGCCCACCAAACTTCGAGCCAAGCCCACCGGGCCTAGAGCCAAGCCCACCAGGCTTTGGGCCAAGCCCACCAGCATATTACCCTGGGCCTCCCATATTTTCCCCGGGCCCACCGATCTTTTTACCTCCCATAGTTTATCCACCACCAACTGTTCCTCCTCCGCCACATGTTGCGGGCACTACTGGGATGGGCTTGTGGTGCGTTGCGAAGCCCACCGTACCTGACCCGATAATTCAGGAGGCAATGAATTATGCTTGTGCGTCAGGCGCAAATTGCGATGCAATCCAGCCCAATGGGCAATGCTATCAGCCCGATACTTTGATAGCCCATGCTTCTTTTGCATTCAATAGTTATTGGCAGAGGACTAAAGTTGCAGGAGGGACTTGTGATTTTGGAGGGACTGCAATGCTCATCACCAAAGATCCAAGTAAGTTTAATGAATTATCTTTTACTAAGTTTTTCACTATCAATAATGTGGAAATTAACTGTATTTTCTTTCACAGGCTTTAATGAATGTCATTTCAGCGTCAGTTGATGAGTCAAAATCCAGATGTTAGACAGTATGTTCTTCTTTCCAAGGGACTGAATAAGACTGCAGTTAAACATTTAGTTAGAATTATTATTTGTTTTCTTTACCTTATATATTATGAACAGAGATTTTGGAATTAGCCAGTTTTTAGATTATTGCCTTCAGGCTTAAGAGTTTTGGGCAGAATCTGGGCAGAAAATTTTCATCTTCTTGTAAGGATTGCATATCTTCTTTATTAATATTTGTTATTTATTAATTTCAAATCTTGAATAAACCTTTGGAATTGACTGTACTCCATGGTTATTATGAATTGCATGCGTGCAAAGTTTTCTCTTCTTTGATGATGTTACTGTTTCAGGGGGAAAAACGTTACAGGTTAGATTAAACAGAAAGAGAGACACATATGATACCTTGTAAGGAAAACGAAATATCTTTTGTGATTGTTAACCTTTTTGGTGATGCTGACTTCCACATTAATCTATATTAATAATCTAAGAAGGTCAGAGAAGAACTTTAGCAGCTCTCACTTCAAGAAATCAAACGACTGTACAGATAAGAAACTATATATGACTATTATAAAGTTTTAGCTCTAGCTAATCCTAGATATCCTAGATATTAGATAATATAGTATTAGCTGTTCAACCTAACTTTGCCTGTATTCTGGTTCCATGTTGAAGTGAGTCTGTATATTATGCAAGTGGTGTTAGGCAACAAAATAGGCTTTCTGGCATGTAAACTAGCTGTACTCAAACAAAGAGAGAGAATCTAGATGCAACCAAGCAACTTGAACAGCTAAAATGAACAGAAATAAAATGAATCCATGAGAAACCAGTAGATTCAAGATCTTCATATTTAGGTGCTTTTTTAAAACCTGGTCCAAATTGACCATCGAGTCCATGTCTTTATTTAAAGAGTCGGCATTAGCAAACAAAATAACAGAAGGGAAAAAGGGCGCCACTTGGTTTGTTTTTCAATTATATCAGCGCTTAAGTTCGCGCATAATTCCAGAGTCGAATATGACTTTGCGATTTCTTCGGTCGGCAGACAAAATGAACGCATTTAATTTGTAAGCAAAAGATCTCAAGGATTCTTTCATGGCTGGTTCATATATATGGGATTGCAGTACCTTATCAAGATTTTAGCATCTGGACAAAATTTACTCATTCTTTATGCCCCCAGTTGATTATCGCCATAGAATTTAGTTGGTGGCTAGATACAGTCTCATCCTTACTAGAGATACTCTACTCGCAGTTTGTTAAACATTTTCCTTGGTTTTTCTTTCTTTTGCAAGTGGAATCTGTAGGTAACTATCAATTTTTTCTCTCTTCACATGGTAGCATATGCGTGCATTGGATGCTACTTCATCATAAGATAAGACCACATCATTCCAGCTTGCAACTTTGAAGATCATCAGTACACAGAATTTTGGACAAGGTACTGAAAGTTCTATTGGATGGACTAGCTTCGTTTCTTGCAAGTGGTGCTCAAGAGAGTAACAGCCCGTGGGGATTTGTGCCAAAAAAAATAATGTAATCCTATCATTTTCTGAGGCTGGAATTTAGAACTTCCTCTTGAATCTTGATTTTACCTCTGGAAACCTGAAAAGTGCATTTTTACCTACAAGAAAGGTCCAATTCAATTTATGTTATGACAAATTCCCCAGGATAATAGCTAATATCAATCACACAAGAGCACGAAAAAAAATCAAGAACACACGAACACAAAGATATACATGGTTTGGCTTGTAGTCTACGTCCACGGGCGAATGAGAAGAAAAACTTTACTAATTGTGAGGAATGCAAAGTGGAATCTCTCAATCTCTTAATCTCTCAATCCCAAATAACACCCCAAAAGCCTAATACAACTCTCAACTAAAGGATCAAAAGAGAAGAATATCAAATAGGCTTCACAAAAGAACTCTCTCTTCTTGATTGGTGCTCTGAAGATTAATGTATCTAATTGGCTTGAAAGACTGTTCTTATATAGCATTGAAGATCTCAGCTCCTTGCTGTCTAAGCAATAAAAGTTCTAATATGAATAAAAGTTCACATGTCCTAAAACCCAACAAGAGTCCAAGTAGGAATAAACCTCTAATATGATTAGTTGTGCAAAGTCTAATGTAAGTTGAACTCTTGATCAAAACAAACCAAGCGAAAAAAGGAACTCCAAAGCAATATGGATTTGAGTATTTGAGACAACCTATAACAAATCTCCACATTGACTCAAATGCGTAGAAAATTCCTCACTCCAAATAAGCTAACTTACTCCACATTCTCCAATAGCCCTGCAGGACATCTAAGTGCGGCATGTATCGATCAAGTCTAAACTCGGCTTGAACTTACTAACTGAAAGAGACATCCTCAACAAATCGACTGAATTGTCTGCACGACGACCGTAAATATTAGCGAAGTCATCACCTGAAGTAGCTCCTAAATGGCTGAAGGGCACAAAATTATCAACTGACAATGCATAAGCTACCGTGTCTTCATATCTTCGAGGTGGTTGGATATCTCGTCTAGACCGATCTCTAGCAATAGTGTATTCCCACTCTTCCTGCAGCTGCTGAGGTGCTTCATCTACTTGAACGGGATCTAGCTGCTGAACTCCCATAGTCTTATCCTG
>NC_033796.1:24413350-24439255 GCF_001876935.1 Asparagus officinalis
GCTGAAGAGTTGAATCACGAATTTCTAACTCCACCTTATGTTTTGTAGTGCACGCCTTATCAACAACTGAAACCAATGACCATTTCTGATGGAACATAGCAGATTCATTAAAAGTAACATCACGACTAATAATAATCTTAGGAGACTTCGGATCAGGACACCACAACCTAAAACCCTTAACACCCAATGCATAACCTAGGAATATGCACTTCTTCACTCGCGGCTCAAGTTTCCCTTGACTAACATGTGCATATGCAGGACAACCAAATATTCTAAGATTAGAATAATCTGCAGGCTTATCGGACCAAACCTCCTCTGGAGCTTTACAACTAATAGCAGTAGATTGCAACTGATTCACTAAGTAACAAGTCGTATTCACTGCTTCCGCCCAGTATTTCTTACCTAAACATGGATTGAACATTATACAACGAACTTTCTCTAATATGGTTCTATTCATACGTTCTGCCACTCCATTCTGTTGCGACGTGCGAGGGACTGCACAATGTCTAACGATTCCCTCCTTCTTGCAGAGCTCATTAAATTTTTCTTCACAAAACTCAAGGCCATTATCAGTTATAAGCCTCTTAATTAGCTTCTCAGTCTGCTTCTTAATCAAAGACTTTCACTACTTAAAGTCACAAATACCTCATATTTATGTCTTAAAAAGTAGACCCAAACCTTCCTGGAGTAGTCATCAATGAAGGTCAATAAATATTTGGAACTACCACCCCTCGAGGCAACTTGAGAAGGTCCATGTTGATGTTCTAGTGATCACGCAGTCAATTATATCCGTGTTTGGATGAATTTTTTAAAGATTTATGAAGGGGCTATTTTCTTCCCTGACTTTATATCTAGTTCTTGAATTGGGGTATCTAAAAAATCTACACAAGTAGAAATTTATAAGAGGATGAGGTTTGGTTCTCCCGTTGTACCTTCGACGATCAAGTTAGATAATTAACTTGAGTGGGGCAAATAAGAACTAGGAATTCTTGTGCATGTGATTGCTTAAGGCTTAGATTTAGAAATCAAATTTCCAGCCTCCTGTAAGGTAGAATAGTACATATATTTATACTAAGTTGGTAAGGGCAAATGGGTCACTTCGGACGAGCACAGAGAAGCGATAGCAAAGTATGTGTTGGCGGCCACGTCAGTACTTGCTTTACAGGTGTCGACTAGCGAGTGGAGGGAATGTCGTTTTCGCATTAAATGGGAAGAGATTATCGGTGTGGCAGGGCCCACGTGATCCGATGAGTCATGAAGACTATCTGGGCTAGAGTCATGATAGCATCTGTCAAGTATTAAATGCGATGTTGACACATTGTCATAGGGGAGAGGCTCAAGACGAAAATAGTCATTTAGCTTCACCGAGAAGTAACGTCTTTCGAGTCGACATGGAGGGATGTCGGCTCAACTAGTTGGCTGAGTTGTCGGTTCTATTGGTCTTTGGCCATCAAGTGGTCGAGTAGACTCGAGGTGAGTCATCTTCGACAAAAGGTGGCGACAAGTACCTCCTTTTGAGTCGACATGGAGGGAAGTCGGCTCGAGAAGTCGGCTGAGTCGTCGTCCCTATTGGTCTTTGGCCGCCAAGTTAATTGGGGCATAGCACGCAAAAGTACACTTGTTCGTTGCATGGCACTGAGTTACACTTTGATGAAATGAGAACACCATCACAGTCTCCAAAGATCTGAATGGATATAATCCAAAGTATATTTAGTCCGATGCACTGTCGTACTGAAGCTGACTCTTTTCTGTTTCTCAAAGATGCAATGCTCGCAAAATCCTAATTTTTCTGTACTCTGTCCACATAAAAGACCCTTCTTACTCAACTTGGTCAATCCACGCTCACTCATATGACCAAGTCTCATATGCCATAATCTGGTAATATCAACTTCTGCCATCGACGATGCAACTACAGTCGAGCCGAGAATGATTGAACCATGCAAAACATACAAGTTGCCGATCTTCTTTCCTTTCATAACTACAAGAGAGCCTTTTGTAACACTAAGAACTCCACCTTCACCTGAAAAATTACACACAATGCTATCAAGAGTGCCCAAAGAGATGAGACTCTTCCTTAAACCTGAAATATACCTAACATCTGTCAAAGTCCTGATGGCTCCATCATGCATCATAATCCGAATTGTGCATTTCCCAACAGTCTTGCATGAGGTGTTGTTCCCCATAAGAACAATTCCACCATCAATAGCTTCATAAGCAGTGAACCAGTTCCGATTAGGAGCACATATGATAGGGACAACCTGAATCCAAAATTCAATCATCCATGCTCATGTTTATATCATTTGTAGCCAACAAAATCACATTTTCAGCAATATTAACTTCTACGGAGTCCTCCTTTGATTTTTCTTCATACTCTTCTTGTTTATTTTTGTTCTTCAATTTGTAACAATCGGTCTTGATGTGTCATTTCTTCTTGCAATATATGCAGGTCAGATTCGTGTACTTCGATTTATACATGTTACCTCCAAAGCCCCTTTCTTTCGATCTTCCTCGAACAAACAAGCCATATCATCCATGCTCCTATTTATATCATCTGTAGCTAACAAAATCACATCTTCAGTAATATCAATTTTAGTGGAGTCTGTAGACGTCAAAAAATGCTTACAGACATCCAAATACCACTCAAAACAAAGAGAATGTGATAAACATCAGTATCTAAGTCATGGGAGATCATACAAGCCCAAAGGAAGCAAAAGGATCTATGAATCAACACAAAACAATGTGAATTCACAGAACAATGCAAACTACAGCGTGTGGGCGCGGTAGTACATGGTGCCGCGGCTGAAGCGCGGCAACCCATGGTGCCGCGGCTAAGACGCAGCAGGCAATTAAAGAAGAATGTTGTGGCAGTTTTAAGGGAGTTATCGATGATTATTTGAAGTCCACGTGGCGGCATATCAGAGATAGAACGTGTGCTGACGTGGACAGGCAGTTAAACCACGAAAAAGGTGGTTAAAGGTCGTGGGAGAACTGTTTCAAACACGTATGAACGTGGGTGTAACTGCCCCTTTAGCCGCGGCAGTGTCGACTGTCGCGCCCTTTGGCCGCGACAGTGTCGACTGTCGCGCCCTTTAGCCGCGACAGCATCAACTGCCGCGTCTAAAGAGGCAATTGTTGATCGGCTATTTCTTCAGTTATCGTCTAAGGAGGCTATAAATACCCCCCTATGGCCATCATTGACAGGGGCTGAGCATTTTCCATAGAGATTAGAGCAGAGAGCCTTGAGTTTTGGTGAATTAGAGCAAGAGAGAGAGTCTTCCTTCTTCACAAACATCCTCAAGAAGCTTTTGGCGATTCCTAGAGATCTAAGCTCAGACTTGATCTTTGGAAGAGTGAACATCTTACATCGATAAGATATTCGCTTCAAATTCTTACTTCGATAAACGAAGGAAGAATCATTAAACCCCTCACGGTTCAATCAGAATCTGTGATTTGGTGGTCCACGAGTCAAAGCGCTCCCGGCACAGGCAAAGATCCCACGCAAGCAGCGATCCAAACAACGATCCTGCGTTTGTAGACTGTCGTGTCGCAGCCGATCAAGATTCTAGTTGAATCCATGGTCGAATATGAATTCGACCAAACTAAGTTTGAGGAATATCTCTCATCATCCTCTTCAAGATCTTCATTGTCTCGCAAGTACAAGAGGATCTCACCATTGAAGAAGACTTCCATGCCAAAGAAGGCACAAAATGAAGACTCTTGCCTGATTGGTGCTGAGGATTCTACTCGCAACCTCTCTGCTCATAATGGCTCTTCTCCAAGTAAGGAGCCATTAAATCAAAGCCCGCCGGCATTGACGAAAAGAGCTCATCAGAGACAACGCCAACGCCGCGTTCGTTAAATAGCTAAGGCCTTGGAACAAACCGACGGAGTTCGTTATCATGCGGACCTAGAGTCGAGGAGACATCGAGTGGTTCAGTTGTCGCAACGACCAATCACTCATGTCTCTGCTAAACTCACGACGGAGGAATGGACTATTGTCAAAAGGACTCGTTCGACCCTCAAAGAATGTATACAAAAACGTCGTGCAAACGCTGTTCATGCCCGTGCTCTCTTACAACAAAGACGAGAAAGGAAGAAGGAAACGGTGGCCAAAGAACCACCGAAAATCTGCTAAGTTTGGATTCCAAAGTCTGGACTTATGCAAAATCAGCATTCGGAGCCCGTTAAGACTCCATGCCCGCAAGGGGGTGGTTTTAAACGTGCGACTCCCGACATAACATTGGATCGCTCAAAGACAAAAATAAATTGTCCTGAGAATACTAACAAGGTTTTACACCCCCAGAAGATGACGTATTCACCAAATGATATCGTCATACCTGGGAGGTCATGCCAACAGACGATACGATTTTTTGGCAATCATACCGATGAATCGTATTATCAAGTTGGGATTGTGAATAATTTTCGAAAGAGAGTTATTCGAGAAATAAACTCTCATTGTTCCTGTGCGCGACTCGTTAAAGCAACATTATCAGAATGTGACTGTTTCAAACGAGAAGTCATTCCACGAAGAATCTCTGTGTGGTCGAAGCCTAAGCCGAGACATTTCCGCAAAAGAAAATCAGCTGCCCAAGATGATGAATTCCCTGAAGTCACCATCAACGTGGCTGATAAAAGAAAGTCTAAGCGGCATTCAAGTGACTCAAATCCTGACTTTTCCCCGAGAGGAAAAGTCAATCCAAGAATTGCTCAAAGGATGTCTCGACTCTAATTAGGAGCCATCAGAAGCAGAGATTACAAAAGAATGCAAGAATGAACGTCCTCGGAGGATGAATTCTCGGACACTTGTTCTGCAATCGCTTCTGATGATACAATGTCTAGCACGGGACAAACCAGAGAAGTACTCACGATTACCTCTGATCAATTTGTTCAAATGCTTCAAGAAGCTCTAGCGAAGCAACGTGAAGAAATCAGAACTGAGATGAAGACAGAGATGGAGTTAGCTATTCAACAAATGAGAGAGTTGCTAACTCAACAACCTCAACCTCCTGAGTCCAGTCAGCGATCTGAATCCAGCCGCCACACTCAGAATGTGGCAAATGATAGTGATCCAAAAGTGGATGAAGTCATTATGGCTGATACACCCCCAATAGCAATAACGCTGGGGGTAGTTTAACGCACCCTCCCAATAACGATATTAGGGGTGGATCAATGGCACCTCTTACAGGGGGTGGCTTAACTCCTTCTCCTCAACGTCCTTCGAATGAAGACACAGACGATGACGAGAAAATGAAAGAGCTTGAAAACAAAGTCAATGCTTTGATGATGGCTCAAGAAGTGAAAAGGACAGGTATTCCATGTCCCTATCCAAGAGAATGGGACTCAATACCGTACCCGGCAAAGTTCAGTCTGATTAACTTCACACCGTTTGAGGGGAAGAGTTCGCCGATTCAGTACTTGATTTATTTCAAGTCTCATTTGGGCATGATCTCTGGAAATGAGGCTTTAATGATCCGGTCATTCGTTGGCACGCTTCGTGGGCCCGCTTTCGATTGATACCGACGGCTCAAGCCAGGGAGCATCAATTGCTGGGATGACATAGAAAGTTTGTTCCTCAGCAACTTCTTCGATGATGACACTGAAGTGTCAATCGGAACCCTTTTGGATGAGAAGCAAAAAGATGGAGAGTCAGTCGACGATTTTGTCAAGAGCTTCCGTGGCAAAGCAAAGAATTGTAGAGATCCTATTACAGAGGAGTTCATCCTGCAAACATGCCACAATAACCTCTCCATCGATATCCTGGAAGCTCTGGGGGTCGTACCATCCACCACTTGGAAAGAGTTAAAATTACGTGGTGAACAAGTTGAACACTTTCTTAAAAGAAAGAAAGTTGAGAGAAGTCAACCAATGACATCCACAATTCCTGTGAACACGACTCTCGATCCGAGGTTCCAAAAGGAGTATTCTTTCGAAGACGATGAAGCTCCAGCCATATTGGAATACCTCCTCGCCAATGACAAAATCGAGCTACCGCCTATTAAAGATCAAGAAGGTACTAAGATGATTACAGATCCAAACTACTGTGCATACCACAGAAGGGTTCTTCATCCCACCAATATTTGCTTTGGACTCAAAAACAAGATCCAAGCATTAATTGACTCCGGCGTCATAACGGCGAAACAAGCCGAGTAAAGACGACCCAACTCCATGGGATACACGAGTATAAACTGTTTTCCCTTAACTCCGAAGAGTATACGAGTATAAACTGCTTCTTCATGTCACTCCGAATGGTATACGAGTATAAACTGCTTCTCATTCCTCCAACCGGTATACGAGTTTAAACTGCCATCTGATACTCCAATAGGTATATGAGTCTAAACTGTTTCCCACTCTTGACGGGTAGTTCCTAGAGAATTTTTTTTACATGTAATATTCTTAAGGATAACCCAGTATGATGATAGACCCAGTTTCACAAAGGAAGCTGGGGGTGGATGGTTCATGTAACGGGAAGTTCTCGAAAAAATACTATATGTAATTTTCTTAGGGATAACCCGATCATTACAAACAAGGTGATAAACACTACATCCCCACGGTGATTTCCAAATACTCTTTTGTTGAGATGAGATTTGATCACTCCTTTAGATCAATCTTCCATCACAACACTCACTTGGTCAAACCTTTAAACGGTTAGGATCAAAGACAAAATCTCCTCTCGATTCCTTCCATGAACGAGAGGTCCACAAATTGAACGATCAAACCTTTAAACAGTTAGGATCGTCTCAAATTTCCATCGTGGTCAAACCTTTAAACAGTTAGGACCAAAACCAAAATCTCCTCTCGATTCCTTCCATGAACAAGAGGTCCACAAATTGAACGATCAAACCTTTAAACAGTTAGGATCGTCTCAAATTCCCATCTTGGTCAAACCTTTAAACAGTTATCACCAAAACCAAAATCCCCTCTCAATTCGTTCCATGAACGAGAGGTCCACAAATTGAACGATCAAACCTTCCTACAGTTAGGATCGTATCAAAACACTCACTTGGTCAAACCTTTAAATAGTTAGGACCAAAGACAAAATCTCCTCTCGATTCCTTCCATGAACGAGAGGTCCACAAATTGAACGATCAAACCTTTAAACAGTTAGGATCGTCTCAAATTTCCATCGTGGTCAAACCTTTAAACAGTTAGGACCAAAGAAAAAATCTCCTCTCGATTCCTTCCATGAACGAGAGGTCCACAAATTGAACGATCAAACCTTTAAACAGTTAGGATCGTCTCAAATTTTCATCGTGGTCAAACCTTTAAACAGTTAGGACCAAAACCAAAATCTCCTCTCGATTCCTTCCATGAACGAGAGGTCCACAAATCAAGCGATCAAACATTTAAACAGTTAGGATCGTCTCAAAACTCTCACTTAGTCAAACCTTACTACAGTTAGGACCACGGCCAAAATCTTCTTTCGATTCATTTTGCGAACGAAAGGTCCAACTTTGAATTGGATAATCAAACCTTATGACTGTTAGGATTATTCAAACCACTCCAGATTCTCTAAGTGGAGATCCCACTTCGAGTTTCCTTTGCACCAGGAGATAGAATATAAAATTCTTCCTCTCCGATTTTGGGTTCATCTCTACCAACAAACAAGAGACCAGGAGATAGAATATAAAATTCTTCCTCTTCGATTTCGGGTTCATCTCTACCAACAAACAAGAGACCAGGAGATAGAATATAAAATTCTTCCTCTTCGATTTCGGGTTCATCTCTACCAACAAAAAGAGAGACCATATTACTCCAATGGGTGCACGAGTCTAAACTGTTTCCCTACCCTTAACAGGAAGTTTCTGGAGAATATTACTCAAAATATTCTTAAGAATAACCTGATTACCTCCCAACAGGTATATGAGGTTAAACTATTTCCCGAACACTCCAATGGAGCATATGAGTATAAACTATTTCTCCATTCTTAACAGGAAGTTTCTGGAGAATATTACTCAAAATATTCTTAAGAATAACCTGATTACCTCCCAACAGGTATATGAGGTTAAACTATTTCCCGAACACTCCAATGGAGCATATGAGTATAAACTATTTCTCCATTCTTCGACGGCAGTTCTGTTGGCAGAGGTTGGCGGAATGTCGGTGAAGCCTTGCAATTCAAAGTTAAAGATCAAGTTCAAGCTTCATCCGCGAGATTACCAAGTAGACCTTATTGAAGACCAATCAAGCTTGGGTAATTTAGTTTAGGATTTATATTATGTGTGTTAGATACTCTAAGCTCAATATAATATACACACACGTATTTGGTTTCTATGTATATATATAGTTATATATATACATGCATGGTTTTAGGTTTTCATGTTTTGGACATACTTGCAAAATACATGAGTTTTCACAAATGGAAATTCAATTTGAGAATTCTTTTTCTAACATGTTTTTTTCATGTTTATAAATATTTCGTAAAGTTTCATCAAGTTTGGAATTGATTTGTTATGTTTAATGGAATTTACAAAATCATGTTTTTCGTTCGTGCATGTTCGTGCATGTTTTACAAAATAGATGAGTTTTCATAAATGGGAAGTGATATTCAAGAAATTCTTTCTTTGACATGTTCATCTACATGTTTAAAAACTTCCCTCAAAAGTTTACTATTTTTAGAGTTGATTTACTATGCCCAATTGATTTTACAAAATCGTATATGTTAACAGTTTTTCAGAAACTGTAAATTTGTGTTCAAATATTTATTTCTCTCAACTGGGAAAAGATATTTCAGAAATTCTTTCTTTGACATGTTATTCTACATGTCTAGAACATTCCCACAAAACTTCATAATTTTTGGAGTTCATTTACTATTTTAAATTGATTTTACAAAACAGCTACACACTGCTACAGTACTCCGGTCGACCGGAAATGTCTCGGGAGGTTGGTTACTGTAGCTAACGGCTATATTTTCCAAATTTATATATATCCGTTATTTTGTCTTTTTGCTTGGTTTTCTTGGGTTTTTGGGCTTGTTTCATGAGCCTATATATACTCCATGCCCTCATACTTCTAAGGGCACCTAAGAAATGTTTTAAACAAGTTTAAAGAGTTTTAAACAAGGGTTTAAGTGTGTTAGTGTTTGTTTTGGTTTATGAAGAAGTTTTCACAAGTGGAGGAGATCATCTTCTTGTTTGGGCTCCAATCTCCATCTCTCCATCTTGTCATCTATTGGAGAAGTTTTCTAAACTCTATCTAGCTTTACATTTGCTTAGTTATTTGATTATCATTCTTTAAAGCTAGTTTTTATATTGAGTTTAGATTTGATTATATTATCTCATTGTTACACACACCCACTTGAGCTTATTGTATTTGCATACATAGTATATTAGGGTTGTGAGAGATTGTAACATTGAGTTGTGCTTAATTGAGTTCTCACCTATTGTAGAGAACAAATTTATATTTGTTACATTGTGAGTGGTGTAAGGTTTTCGGTGAGCTAGAAAACCGAGTGTGTTGTGAAGTTTTCGGTGAACTAGAAAACCGAGTGTGAGGAGTGACGTTGTTCGGTGAGCGTTGAAAACCGACACTGTGAGGTGTAAACGTTATTCGGGTGAGCGTAGAAAACCCGGTTGTGATAGTGGATTTCTCCCCGGGAGTGGGGAGCGGAGACGTAGGACGGAAGGTCCGAACTCCGTGATCATATTGCTTGTTTTGAGTGTGCTTTGGCGTTCTTTCATATTTATGTTCATATCTTATATCGCCATTGTCCATAGCTCATTATTTATATGATCCACTATCTTGTTTACATTGTTTACCCTTGTGTTTATATATCCTTGCATATATAGTTCATCATATAGGATATATTTCATTATTCATATTGCTTATCCTAGCTCATATATCTTGTTGTATTTCATACTTGCTAGGATAACGTATTAATTAATTTTAATTGGCATTTAAATCGGATTAGATTAGCATAAGACCCTAATCACCCCCCCTCTAGGGTCTAACAATTGGTATCAGAGCTTGGTGCTCTTTGATTTAAGGTCTAATCGCCTTGAGTTAAAGATCCAAGTTATATTTTTGTGCTAATCTTGTTTTGATTGCATTTGTATCTTGCTTGCATATTTTTACAAATTATGGATATGAATGATGCATCTTGTTTAGGCTATGATTCTAGTGTTGCTCCTAAATTAGACAATTTCCCCTATGCCCAATGAAAATCTTAAAGAAAACAATGATATGTTAAACTTGGAAAATGAAAAATTAACCTCATCAATTTCTAGCTTATCTCATGAGAAAGAAAATGCCATGCTAGAAGTAGAATGCATTAGAAATGAATTTGATTCTTTTAGAAATGATCATGTTTCATCTACTTCTATGTCCAATACATGTATGCAAAATGATGAGTTGAGTCAGGTTAAACATCACATATCTTGTTTAGATTCAACCTTGAAAACATGTATGGTTAACAATGATAAGCTTATGGACATGTGTGCTAAGTCTCATGCTACTACACCTAGACATATTACACATCATGCACACATGTATAGCAAGATTTACAAATGCTCCATTTGCGGCCGAAAAGGCCATTTAGCTAAATTTTGCTATGATGCACATGCGGTCGTAAAGGCCATCTTGCTAGATTTTGCTATGATGCACAAAAACCCTCTAAGGCTCATATTAATCCTTCTTGTGCATCTCATCAAGCTTCATCATCATATTTTGCACATACACATGCACATACTCATCATGTTCATCATAAGCATGCTCATGTGTTTAAATGTGATCATTGTGGTCGATTTGGTCATTTGGCCAAATTTTATTTTGATTTAAAGAGAGTTTCACATTTGCAAAATAATTTTAAAAGATCATCCATGTTTGCAAATGTTTCTAATGTTTCTCGTGCACATGTTTATGGTCAACAAAATCAAATGGGCCTCTTTCATTGTGCCTATGAGGGTTCATAACCCTAGGGCTTTGAGCTTTATTAATAGGGGTCATGTCCCTAAACAATCCGGCACCAAGAATGCTTGGGTGCCAAAATAATTTTTAAACCAAGAATTTTAGTGTTTTTATTTTTTTTTTTTTTTTTGTTTTGAAAAATGCATTTTAAACTTTTATGAAAACAATTTCTTGTATTGGCTAAATTCTTTTGTTTTCATGATCATTGGTTTTGCTTTAATGAGAGGTTTGCATTTATATAACCCTCCGGGTTTATTGGTGTTTATTCCCAAATCATGTTTACCGGATGCTAGAATGATTATATGGGTTAGAACAAGCTTAAGAGCTTGATATATTGTTGCCTCTCTTGAAATTCTTTTGTCAAAGATTTTGTTTTGATTTGTTGCTTTGAATTCATTGTATTTCACTTATATGATGATATTTATATGTTTGTGCTCATGGATCATCTATTCGTGCCTTATAATGTATTCTATATGTGATTTGATCAAGTTTTACAAAAGAATTTTTTTTTGGGATCAAACATTGTTTTTTAAACTTAAATCTTGATTTATGATTTCACTAATTACTTTGTTTTCATTTGAAAACTTTTTGCATGATTCTCATGTTCTATCTTTGATTTCATAAATCTATTTTTTATACTATGTTTTTATAATTGTGTAATGAGACACTTCTTTCATAAATGATATATCTATGTGTCCTCATTATTCTCTTGTATGTGAGTAATATTTAGCATAATTTTCATCTATACTTGCTCACATGTTTGCCTTGCACTTCATTTCATATATTCTATATAGCATTTTGATAGGGGGAGCAATCCCTATATCTTTCTATGTGTTATACTCACCCATGCATATTGTTAGGGGGAGCTTTCGCTCTCTTATTCCTTTTGTCCCCTTTTTGATGTTGTCAAAGGGGGAGAAATATTGTGAGTATATCCCTTCTTGTTTATATGCATGTGAATTATAACTTATATAATTCATTTTCTTTCATGCATATATCTTTTTTGTAAATTGTTTGTCATCATCAAAAAGGGGGAGATTGTTGGCCTTCTTGTTTTGATGATGATTTACAAACAATTTACTACTAATCTTGTTTGTCTAGTGTTTGTACATTCCTATGTATTGTAGACAAACAACGTAGTTGGAGGATGGATGGAATAGAGCTTCAACGATCATATCCAAAGGAGGTTGGCGGAATGTCGGTGAAGCTTATGCAATTCAAGTTAAAGATCGAGTTCAAGCTTCATCCGCAAATATATCAAGTCAAGCCTATTGAAGATCAAGATCAAGCTTTGGTATATTTAGTTTAGGTTTTATATTATGTGTGTTAGATACTCTAAGCTCAATATCATATACACACACGTATTTGGTTTCTAAGCTCAAATATTGTATTCTCAGTTTATAGACTTAACAATCATCATATACATATTTTATCAAGTCTATATAATCATTGTGCAAAGTTTCAAAACATTGTTTATGTCAAAACATCAAACTTCATGTATATCACTTTTTTCATGTTTTGAACACTTTTGCAAAATAATGAGATTTCACAATTGGGAAATGCAAATTGGAAAATTCTTTTTGTAACATGTTCAAAATATCATTTGCAAACATTTCTCAAAGTTTCATCAAGTTTGGAATTGATTTGTTATGTTTAAAGGAATTTACAAATTCACGTTTTCGTTCGTGCACATGTTCGTGCATGTTTTACAAAACAGATGAGTTTTTATAAATGGGAAGTGATATTCAAGAAATTCTAAATGGGAAGTGATATTCAAGAAATTCTTTCTTTGACATCTTTATCTACATGTTTAGAAACTTCTCTCAAAATTTTACTATTTTTGGAGTTGATTTACTGTGCCTAATTGATTTTACAAAATCGTGTATCACAGCAGATTTTCAGAAACTGTATTTTTGTGTTCAAACATTTATTTCTCTCAACTGGGAAAATATTTACAAGAAATTATTTCTCTGACATGTTACTTCTAATGTCTAAAGACATTCCCACAAAAGTTCATAATATTTTTGGAGTTCATTTACTATTTAAATGATTTACAACAAATATCTGCCGCACTGCTACAGTACTCCGGTCGACCGCGAACATGTCTATGGACGTTTTCTCAGCCTTTGCATATGTCTCCTCGGTCGACCCGTACGGTCGACCAAAGTACTGTATGAGTCGACCATTTGCTACCAGTACGCGCTAGTTCTGTTTTTTGTTTATTTTAATGTTTTGGAGGTGTTTTTCTTGGTTTTTGGACTTGTTTC
Organism: Asparagus officinalis; assembly: GCF_001876935.1. NCBI lineage: Eukaryota > Viridiplantae > Streptophyta > Magnoliopsida > Asparagales > Asparagaceae > Asparagus > Asparagus officinalis. The sequence goes on from NC_033796.1 coordinate 24,426,520, forward strand.
ATGAGCCTATAAATACCTCATGCCCTCATACTTCTAAGGGTACTCAAGTAATATTTTAAACAAGTTTAAAGAGTTTTAAATAAGGGTTTAAGTTTGTTTAATGTTTGTTTAGAAGTTTTTAAGCAATTGGGTGTTTGAGTTTGAGAATTCAATTCCACAAGAGCTTGAGGAGATCATCTATTAGAGTTTGAGCAATCAACTATTCTCCCTCCATCTCTTGTCATCTATTGAGAAGTTTTCTAAACTCAATCTAGCTTTATATTTCATATTGTTTGATTATCATTTTATTAAGCTAGTATTCATATTGAGTTTAGTTGATTTTATTTTCTCTATGTTTATACACACAACCATTTGAGCTTATTGTATTTACATTCATAGTATAATTGGGTTGTGGGATTGTGTAACTTAGAGAGTGAGCTTATAATTCGTTCTCATTCATTGTAGAGAACAAACACTTTGTATTGAGCCTAATTGTGAGGATTCACTTGTAATACACTTGTACACCGAGAGAAGTGTGTGGTGAGAGACGGGGTCGAATCCAAGAGGAGTGGCGTCGGTTGACGTGCCTAGGGAGAGGTTGTAACCGAGCACTTGAGGAGGAGGACACGGGCTAGGACCAACACTTAGTGTGTGAGGTGTGATTGCATAGTGATTGTATTGTGAGGTGTAAACGTTGTTCGGGTGAACGTAGAAAACCCGGTTGTGATAGTGGAGATCTCCTCGAGGTGAGGAGCGGAGACGTAGGTCGTGGGGACCGAACTCCGTAATCATATTGTTTGTTTGTGATTGCATTGGCGCACTTACTTTTATGTTTATATCTTATATCGCATTTGTATATTGCTTGTTGATTATATGTCCCACTCTCTAGTTTAGATTGTTTACCCTTGAGCTTATATATCCTTGCACACACATTGCATATATCTCTTTGTTAGAATATATCTTGTTGTTCATATTACTTATCCTAGCTCATATACATTGTTGTATTTCATACTTGCTAGGATAACTTATTAATTAATTTTAATTGGCATTAAATCGGATTAGATTAGCATAAGACCCTAATCACCCCCCCTCTAGGGTCTAACAATTGGTATCAGAGCTTGGTGCTCTTTGATTTAAGGTCTAACCACCTTGAGTTAAAGCAAAGCACTGAATAAGCTAAAAGATGAAGAAGTCAAGGATTGAAGCCATCCATAGAATATGTTACGCAAATTACTCAACAAAGTACTGGAGAAATTGCAAGAAAAACTTATCATATCCAAAGTGTCCCAGACTCCTCTTCAAAATGATGAGTTTGTGATACTTTGGAGGGGGTATCTGTAGACGTCAAAAAATGCTTACAGACATCCAAATACCACTCAAAACAAAGAGAAGGTGATAAACATCAGTATCTAAGTCATGGGAGATCATACAAGCCCAAAGGAAGCAAAAGGATCTATGAATCAACACAAAACAATGTGAATTCACAGAACAATGCAAACTACAGCGTGTGGGCGCGGCAGCTCATGGTGCCGCGGCTACAGCGCGGCAGCTCATAGTGCCGCGGCTAAGACGCGGCAGTTCATAGTGCCGCGGCTTGGGCGCGGCAATCCATGGTGCCGCGGCTACTATAGGGGATGCTACAGCGGTTACGAGGTAGTTATGTGATGATTATGTGAAGTCTACGTGGCGGCGTATCAGAAATAGAACGTGTGCTGACGTGGCGGCAGTGTCGACTGTCGCGCCCTTTGGCCGCGACAGTGTCGACTGTCGCGCCCTTTAGCCGCGACAGCATCAATTGCCGCGCCTAAAGAGGCAGTTGTTGATCGGCTATTTCTTCAGTTATCGTCTAAGGAGACTATAAATACCCCCCTATGACCATCATTGACAGGGGCTGAGCATTTTCCAGAGAGATTAGAGCAGAGAGCCTTGAGTTTTGGTGAATTAGAGCAAGAGAGAGAGTCTTCCTTCTTCACAAACATCCTCAAGAAGCTTTTGGCGATTCCTAGAGATCTAAGCTCTGACTTGATCTTTAGAAGAGTGAACATCTTACATCGATAAGATATTCGCTTCAAATTCTTACTTCGATAAACGAAGGAAGAATCATTAAACCCCTCACGGTTCAATCAGAATCTGTGATTTGGTGGTCCACGGGCTAACGCACCCCCGGCACAGGCAAAGATCCCACGCAAGCAGCGATCCAAACAACGATCCTGCGTTTGTTTCTAAAAAGTTGTAATTTTCCTTTTGTTGTGTAAAAGAAGTCTTATAAAAAGACTATCTCTTTTGAATTTGTTGTAATCGACCAAAGATATAATGAATTCCATAACAAAACCAACTTTTGACGCAAACAGAGTCCTCCTTTGATTTTTCTTCATAATCTTCTTATTTATTTTTGTTCTTCAATCTGTAACAATCGGTCTTGATGTGTCATTTCTTATTGCAATATCTGCGGGTCAAATTTCTGTACTTCGACTTATACATGTTACCTCCAAAGCCCCTTTCTTTCGATCTACCTCGAACAAACAAGCCATTAGCTTTATCGCCACTTTCACTTGTGGTTAATTCTTTGTCGATCTTCTCATTAAGTTCTCTTTGACGTTCTTGATACTAATAGAATCTCGACCGTAAATCATGGTATCCCTGAAGTGCTTGTAGGAAGGCAGCAAAGAACACAATAACAATAAGGCTTGATCTTTATCATCGATGATCTTTATCATCGATCTTAACATCAATCTTACTCAAATCTGTAATCACAGAATTAAATTCACCAATATGAGATTGTTAGACCCTAGGAGGGGGGGTGATTAGGGTCTTATACTAATCTAATCTGATTTTATGCCAATTAAAAATAATAACAAGTTATCCTAGCAAGTATGAAATACAACAAGATATATGAGCTAGGATAAGCAATATGAACAAAGTGATATATCCTAGCAATGAGATATACTATGAGATATATACAAGGATATACAAATTAACACAATGGTGAAATAAACATAAACAAAACAAGAGTGATAGTGTGCAAATAAACAATGCAAACACACAATATGATCACGGAGTTCGGACCTTCCGTCCTACGTCTCCGTTCCCCACTCCCGGGGAGAAATCCACTATCACAACCGGGTTTTCTATGCTTACCCGAACAACGTTTACACCTCACACTCGGTTTTCTAGCTAACCGAAAACTTTACAATCACCACTCTTGTAATCCCACTCTACACATTCTCAAGTGTTAGAACTAGACGTGTCTCCCTCAAGTGCTCGGATACAACCTCTCCCTAGGTTCGTCAACTAGAACTAGACGTGTCTCCCTCAAGTGCTCGGATACAACCTCTCCCTAGGTTCGTCAACCGACGTCACTTCTCTTGGGATGATCCCCGACTCTCGCCACACACTTCTCTCGGTGTACAAGCGTATTACAAAGTGAATCTCATAATAAGCACAATTACAATAAATGATTGTTATCTAATATGGATGAGAACACAATGAAAGCTCACACTCAATTGTTACAACACTCACCAACACAAATATACTATGTATGAAAATACAATAAGCTCAATGTGGGTGTGTGTAAACAATGAGTGAAATAAAATCTAACTCAAATAGCAAACTAGCAAAAATAATAATATGAAAATCAATAATAAAATTGCTAGAGAAAAGAGTTAGAAAACTTTTCTATAAACACAAAGAGAGAATGATGAAATATTAAAGATGAACTCCTCAACAACTGATGTAAGCTCCTCTTTGTAAAAACAAACCTCAAACTTAAAACAAACTAAAACAGGCTTAAACCCTTGTTAAACTTTTGTTTATAAACTTCTTAGATAATATCTGGTAGAAGGGGTTTGAGGGGTTTATATAGGAAGAGAAACCAACAGCAAAAACTCCAAAGGAAAAGACCAAAAAACCCAAGAATCAGAAATCAGATTCAGTACAAAAATGACCGTTGGGGTGAACAGCGGTCGACCGTAAAAATCTCGCGGTCGACCGCGAGCCACTTTCGAGGTTCGGAATTTTTCCAAAAACTTTTACGGTCGACTGTGGTGGTCGATCGTGGGAATTTTCGAGCTGATGGTCGACCATGGTGGTCGACCGCGAAAGTTGCTGATAGCTCCGCAGGGAAAATCAAAGGCACGGTCGATCGTGGCGGTCGACCGTAAATTGACATATGAGAAAACAGGTTTGAAAGTTGATTTTCTGATTTTAAAACACTGTTTAAAAATATCAAATAAATTCCAAAAAATATAAAACTTTGGGGAATGATTGTAGACATGATAATAAACATGCTATAAAGACTGGTTTTCAAAAAGGACCTCCCAAATGAAAAATATCATCATTTTATAAAATAGTCCAAAACATGAAAATGTAAACATATGAATTTTGACATTTTGGCTAAACCATATTTTGAAACAATACAAAATGATTTTGTAGACTTAATAGAAGACGTAAATTATTATTATAAAGTCTATAAACAATGAATATAGTATTTTATCAAAATACACATATAATACACTAAAACATGATTTCATGGAACTAAATAAAATTGATATTGATGAAATCATATAAATGCATATAAGTATGAAACAAAAATATGTTTTCTAATTGTATTCAATTGTTTCATAGTAAAACTTGAAACCTATCAAACCAAAACATATATGTATATATATAACTATATATATACAAAACCAAAACGTGTATGTGTGTATATGATTGAGCTTAAAGTACTAACACACATAATATAAACCTAAACTAAATATACCCAAGATTGTGATCTTCAACGAAGCTCTATCTTGGTACACTCGCGGATGAAGCTTGAACTTGAATCTTTAACTTGAATTGTAAGGCTTCAACCACTATTCCACCAACCTCCATTTGAATGATCGTTATGGCGTAATCCATCCAACGTCCAACATATTGTTTGCCTAGAATAAATATAAAACACAAATACTAGACAAACAATATTAGATGTAAATTATTTGTAATCATCATCAAAACAAGAAGGCCAACAGAGATTTGATGGGTGTTCCTTCCGACATCCGAAGTGTGTACCAACGCTGCTTCAAGAGGAGGCAATTAGTGAGCGACTTCGTCAAATACAAATCCTCCAATTTAGACCACAAATCAGCGGTTGTTTTCTCCGTGAGAACTTCTTGTAAAACTTTATTTGTCAAATATAACTGGATCGCTGTGAGAGCTCTATCATCCAACTCATTCCAATCTTCCTACGTCATTGTAGCCGGTTTCTTCGACTTTCCGAACAAATTAAAGCCTTCTTCAATCCACTCTGTGTCAACACGGCGATCATCCTAACTTGCCAAAGGCTAAAACTGATGTTGTCATCAAACTTCTCTGATGCGGGTGTATCTTCTCTTTGGAACTTAGCGATCCTCATTGTAGGCATCAAAAATTGCCGATAGGTCCCCGTAAACAGCTCAGTGTTAACGAATGACGATGAACGTCACTACCCGGTTCGCAAGAGTTCGATTGACATCGGTAAACGCCTGTAGCAAATCAACAAGCTATGTGGACCGACAGAACTTCAGAATAACGGGGATACGGATTGATCGGGAACCCCGTGACCGCTGCAAAAGAAGCAGCGCCCTTCGTGTCCCGTTCACCCCACTGATAATTCAACCATGGGGGCTGACAGAGCTCTTCGTCAGAATTCCAACACATCCGAAATCAATTAAATCCGAGTTGGGACGACGAATCAACGGCAAACACACCCGGAAGAACCTCGGACTGAACTGAGGCACCCGGGGGTGTCTCGGCAAGCTCGAAACACCCGAGGGGTGTCTTGGCAAAACCAAGACACCCCAGGGGTGTCTCGGCCAGGCCGAGACACCCCAAGGGTGTCTCTTACCACCCTCACTCCTCTTGGCCTATAAATAGACCCCTTGGGTCCTCATTCAAGGGGCTGGAAAATCTTTGGTCCTGGAGCAAGGCTAGAGAGAGGAGAGAGGAATTTTGGAGAGCCTTGGCGAAGCCCTGCTGCAGTGGAGAGTGGCCGTGAGCTTCAACAAGAAGAGGAGAGGTCTTGATCAGAGCATTCATCACACGTCCGATCCTTAGTATTAGCCCTTGGTGTTAATACTAAGAAGAGCTAATACCTCGCTTTAGCCGAGGTATACGCTTATAGCTTCTAGATCTCACGCGGATCGACGAAGTTCTGCTTCTATATCCCTTCGCGGATAGACGAAGCTCTGCCCGATTTTCTCGGAGCGGATCTGATTGCCCGGTGGTCCACGGATATCAACGTCCCCGTCACAGGCCAAAGACCCACGCAAGCAAGAGATGACAAACAGCTCTTGCGTTTGTTTGAAAGGAGTTGCATTTATTTTGTTTTCATTGTGTACCGGTCTTATAAAAAGGCTATCTTTTTATTTCATTGTAACGAACAAAGTTGTAATGAATGCAGCAATGAATACAGCGACTTTTTCCGCAAACAAGCTGGCGACCACAGTGGGAACCCAATCATTACAACTTTTTACAACTTTTTCCGCAAACAAGTTGTAAAAAGGCTATCTGTGACAAGAGCTGCTCGAGAGGCGCCATCGAAGTACAAACGCCACACTTGTTGGTGCGAAGTTGCGTTGACTTCGTGAGTTTCATCACAGACTGGCGACCACAGTGGGAGCCAACGGCATCGCAACCGACGCCGTCGTGACGCAACCAGCACTCAAGATCGGGGTGAATGAAGAACACGAGCTCGATCAACAACGGTTCAAAGAAGGCCTCTCTTCCTCCTCCTCCAGATCCGCCTCTCCAAACGGGTACAGAAAGGTAACCTCTTTCATAAATGATTGCAGGTCCTTCGGTTCAAAAATCCAAGACCCCGTTGCCGCCTCTGCACTTGCACCACGTGACGTCCCTGCGTCGTCCAACGTGGTCGAGATCGCAGATCCGGACTCCTCTTCCGCCGAGGAGATGACTTCTGAAGACGCTCCGGCATTATCAAAGAGAGCACGACAAAGACAGCGTCAACGTCTTGCTCGACAGCTGGCCGAGGCTTTGGAGCCAATGGATGGGATCCGCTACAATGAAGATCTAAAATCCAGGCGACGACAAGAGCAACAACGGCAAACAACCAGCCCCTCCTCCAAAGCAGAAACGAACAAATGGGTTCATGTCAAAAGAACCCGTTCTACTCTCGAGGAGCGAATCCAGAAGCGCCGCGCCTTGCGTGCGCATGCCCGAGCCCTGGTGCAAAAAGCACGAGAAATGCAAAAGGGAGAGGCAGTCAATAGATCGCCGAGATCCAAACGAGTTTGGGTGCCAAAGGCCAAATCAACGCCTAAGGCAAAAGCAGGCGACGTTGCTCTCCGGCCTTCGTCAACTTCAGATCCCGAACCTCCGTTAAAGCCCTGCCGCAGCGCAGATTTCCTCAAGTTTAGGAATCCTTTGAATAATCGTATCGGTGCTCTACCCGAGAATTGAGGAAAAGCGCTTGATAAGGAGAGCTGGAGATCATTGAACGAGCTGCAAGCCAACACCCGGACTGGGGGTCGTACGCGACCTCCTAACAAACGGATTCCTGCAACTGCCCGATTGGCGATGCGTGCAAAAGATCAAGAGCCCGTTAAGGTTTCACCCTCACAAAGGTGTGATTCCGAACGTGCGACTCTTGCAGACGCCAACAAGGAAATGTTTACTCAGAAGAAAACGCGTCGGACAGACGAACGCGTTATACCTGAGAACCCATGTGAGCAGCCGATAGGTTACTCCGACTGGAAGCAGGGTCAATTCGGGAATAGCTCAGCTTCAGCTAGAAGCCGTCGGAGATAACGACGACCATGGGGTCCATGAAGGAGTCCATTTCGATGATGAGTTCTCAGATTCTCATTCCGCGCTCGCCTCCGACGACACAACGTCTAGCATAGGGCAAGCTCGAGAGGTGTGCATGGTCAACACCGAGCAGATAGCCAAAATCATTGAAGAGGCCCTGGCTAAGCAGAAGGAAATCTTCAAGTTCGAAATGGAAATGGCTATGCAGGAGATGAGGCAAATGCACGACCAACAAATCCGAGCTTTGTCGAACCAGCTAGTTGAATCCAACCGTCGCACCCAGAACGCCGCAATTGACAGCGATCCGGAAGTGGACGAAATCATCATGGCCGACGCACCACCCAAGAATACTGGGGGTGGCCCCACTAAAAATAACAGCGCTGGGGGTGGACCTACCAATGATGATAACACTGGGGGTAGCCGTATCATTCCTCTCGACAATTGTCCGAAACAGGATACAGCTCAGGCCGAAAAGATGAAGGATCTTGAAAGAAAAATCGACGCCCTGATGACTGCTCGAGAGGTGAAGAAGACCGGCATTCCGTGTCCTTACCCGAAAGAGTGGGATTCGATCCCGTATCCGGCAAAGTTCAACCTGATCAACTTCACGCCGTTCGGCGGGAAGGGCTCGCCCACTCAGCATCTGATCTAATCTACTTCAAGTCTCACTTGGGGGGATCTCGGGCAACGAGCCTTTGATGGTTCGGTCATTCGTTGGCACCCTTCGCGGGCCCGCCTTCGATTGGTACCGCCGTCTCAAGCCCGGAAGCATCAACAGTTGGGAGGACCTGGAAAGCAAGTTCCTCGCCCATTTCTTCGATGATGACACCGATGTGTCGGTCAGGACACTCTTCGATATGAAACAAAGAGGCGGAGAGTCGGTGGACACCTTCATCAAACGCTTCCGCAACCAGGCAATGAACTGCAAGGATCCTGTCACGGAGGAATTCATATTGCAGACTTGTCATAACAACTTGTCCGTTAACATTTTGGACGTTATGGGAATAGAGCCGTTCAGTACCTGGAAAGAGTTGAAGGTACGCGGAGAACAGGCCGAACGGTTCCTCAAAAGGAAGAAAGCTGAGAGGAGCCAACTGATGGTCAACCCTCGGGATTCGGATCTCGTACCTCATGATGAAGGGGACGCACCTGCAACAGTTATTGACGATGATCAAACGTCACAACAGCAGTTCCAAGGACAACAGAATACTTCAGATCAAGAGGCCCTGGAAGAGTACTCGTTCAATGACGAAGACATTCCCGCCATCTTCGAGTCTCTTCTCGAAAACAACAAAATCAAGCTCCCGCCCATCACGAATCAGGAGGAAGCTGACGATTCTGCGGATCCAACGTACTGCGCATACCACAGGAGGATCCTTCATCCCACCAAGGCTTGCTCTACTTTAAAGAATAGCATCCAAACCTTGGTTGAAGCCGGCGTTATAACGCTAGGGTAAGCCAATTGAGAATGGCGATACTCCAAAGAGTACACGAGTATAAACTGTTTCTCAAAACTCCGAAAAGTATACGAGTATAAACTGCTTCCTAAGACTCCAAAGAGTACACGAGTATAAACTGTTTCTCAAGACTCCGACAAGTATAAGAGTATAAACTGCTTCTTACCACTCCGATGAGTATATGAGTATAAACTGCTTCTCAATCCTCCGACCGGTATAAGAGGTTAAACTGCTCCCTGATACTCCAAAGAGTACACGAGTATAAACTGTTTCTCAAGACTCCGACAAGTATAAGAGTATAAACTGCTTCTTACGACTCCGATGAGTATATGAGTATAAACTGCTTCTCAATCCTCCGACCGGTATAAGAGGTTAAACTGCTCCCTGATACTCCGAAGAGTATACGAGTATAAACTGCTTCTCAATCCTCCGACAAGTATAAGAGTATAAACTGCTCCTTGACACTCCGAAGAGTATATGAGTATAAACTGCTTCTCAATCCTCCGACCGGTATAAGAGGTTAAACTGCTCCCTGATACTCCGACAGAGTATACGAGTATAAACTGCTTCTCAAGCCTCCAACAGGTGCATGAGGTTAAACTGCTCTCTACATACTCCAATAGGTATATGAGTCTAAACTGTTTCCCACTTTTGACGGGAAGTTCCTGGAGGATATTACGCTAATATTCTTAAGGATAACCCGGCTTTCCTCACCAACCCATCCGCTGATCAAATTAAACGACAGGGGATCCACCAAAGTTTCCATTTACCCGTCGTTGGCATTTCTCAGACTTAACGTGCTAGGCCCTAAACGCCTAGCATTAAAGTCTCCCTTTGAGTGATAATACGAGTTGGCACTCTCTTTGCTACCCGTATTCCACTTTCTTTGCTTTCTGGTCAAACCTATAAAAGTTAGGGCCAAAGCTACAATCCCCTCTCGATTCCCCCAATGAACGAGAGGTCCACTTTCAAATCGAGTGATCAAACCTTCCGACAGTTAGGGTCATCTCAAACTCCTACTTGGTCAAACATTCCTACAGTTAGGACCAAAACCACAACTCACTCTCGATAAACGAGAATTTCACCTTCAGTTCGATAATCAAACCTTCCGACAGTTAGAGTTATCTGAATCTTTCCGATTCTCGGAGTGGAGATCCCACTCTTAGTTTCATCTTTCCGGATTCTGGGGGTGGAGATCCCACCTCGAGGTTCCTTTCCAGCTGAAGATAATAGAATATAAAATTCTTCCTTCCTTGTTTGGGGAACTAGAATATAAAATTCTTCCTCTTCAGCACCGGGAGATAGAATATAAAATTCTTCCTCTCCCGTTTCTCAATCTGTCTTTGCTTTCAGAAAAGACACGATTCTCAACTTCCAATCCGGGCACTCGATGCACGGGGAATTTCATCCCGAAGCCTAAGAAGGGATGAGTCAACACCTAACACGTGTTGCCGGGTAGCCTATTCCCGTGACAATGGCAAAGCCTATGTATTCAACATCATAGCACAAAGCCTCGGAGAGTTTTACTCTCTCAGCACAACGTTACATGCGGAGCGGACTTAAACAATCCGCATACTAGCCCGACTCAAACGGTAGTCGGTAAAGGCTAATCAAATCCGTTGAAGGCTGGGGATTAGCCAAAAATCCTAAAGTCAACGCCTAACACGCGTTGCCGGGTAGTCTATTCCCGTGAGAAAGACGAAGTCTACGTATTCAATATCGTAGCACTAAAAGGGTTAACTCTTTTAGCTTAAACGTCACATGGGAGCGGACTTAAACAATCCGCATACTAGCCCGACTCAAACGGTAGTCGGTAAAGGCTAATCAAATCCGTTGAAGGCTGAGGATTAGCCAAAAATCCTAAAGACAACGCCTAACACGCGTCGCCGGGTAGTCTATTCCCGTGAGAAAGACGAAGTCTACGTATTCAATATCGTAGCACTAAGAGCGTTAACTCTCTTAGCACGACGTCACATGCGGAACGGAATTAAACAATCCGCATGCTAGCCCGACTCAAACGGTAGTCGGTAAAGGCTTGTCAAATCCGTTGATGGCTGAGGATTTGCCAAAAATTCTATAACTGCGAGTCATTGACGCATCAACTCCACTAGTTGGTCTCGTGACTTGAGCACCCAACAAATTCAGGACAAAATCCACACATGCAGATGAATCAACTTTAACAGTTGGTCCTGCAACCCCAACATTCGGGACCGCGATGCTCCAATACCTTAAGAGCTTAAACTGTGTATACTCCAGCAAACGTACGAGTATAAACTGTGTTAATGGCGATCCGTAAACCCTAGGGTCAACGCCGGTCAACGCGTAACCCTAGGTCAACGCCAAGCAACGCGTTGCAACAAAAGTCAACGTTCGACGATTCGAAACCCTAGGGTGGACGCCGGTCAACGCGTAGCCCTAGGTCAACGCCAAGCAACGCGTTGCAAACGAAAGTCAACGTTCGACGATCCGAAACCCTAGGGTGGACGCCGGTCAACGCGTAGCCCTAGGTCAACGCCAAGCAACGCGTTGCACTCACTCCTCTTGGCCTATAAATAGACCCCTTGGGTCCTCATTCAAGGGGCTGGAAAATCTTTGGTCCTGGAGCAAGGCTAGAGAGAGGAGAGAGGAATTTTGGAGAGCCTTGGCGAAGCCCTGCTGCAGTGGAGAGTGGCCGTGAGCTTCAACAAGAAGAGGAGAGGTCTTGATCAGAGCCTTCATCACCCGTCCGATCCTTAGTATTAGCCCTTGGCGTTAATACTAAGAAGAGCTAATACCTCACTTTAGCCGAGGTATACGCTTATAGCTTCTAGATCTCACGCGGATCGACGAAGTTCTGCTTCTATATCCCTTCGCGGATAGACGAAGCTCTGCCTGATTTTCTCGGAGCGGATCTGATTGCCCGGTGGTCCACGGATATCAACGTCCCCGTCACAGGCCAAAGACCCACGCAAGCAAGAGATGACAAACAGATCTTGCGTTTGTTTGAAAGGAGTTGTATTTCTTTTGTTTTCATTGTGCAAGGGTCTTATAAAAAGACTATCTTTTTGTTTCATTGTAACGATCGAAGTTGTAATGAATGCAGTAATGAAAACAGCAACTTTTTCCGCAAACACTCATGTGAGCTTGAGGATAGATGATTCTCATGATAGCATGAGAATAGGGGTGTAAAACAGTATAGTGGAATCGCACGATATCATTATCGATATCCCACTTTATAGTGGTTGTCGTCATCTTCTTGTCCGATCGATAGCTAAGGGCTCTGATACCAATTTGTTATGACTAATTCCCCAGGATAAGCTAATATCAATCACACAAGAGCACGAAAAATATCAATAACACACGAACACAAAGATATACGTGGTTCGGCTTGTAGTCTACATCCACGGGTAAAGGAGGAGAAAAACTTTACTAATTGTGAGGAATACAAAGTGGAATCTCTCAATCCCAAATAACACCCTAAAAGCCTAATACAACTCTCAACTAAAGGAACAAAAGAGAAGAATATCAAATAGGCT